>NC_135657.1:16637615-16950001 GCF_964188315.1 Podarcis muralis
ATCAGAAGCCATGGAAGTCGCTACGGATGTTCGGGTTCCAAAGAAAGTTTGCAAACCGGAACAATCACTTCCAGATTTGAGGCATTCGGGACCCAAAACGTTCGTCTTGCAAGTCGTTCGAGATCCAAGCTATAGCTGTATATCATTTCCCCCCTTCCACTCATGCAAGATCAAAGCCCCTTCTGTTTATGGACCCATGTTGTTTGTGGAAGGACTCTTCTGGATCTAAAACCTTTAGTAATTACAAATATAAATTCTACCTACCTTATCAGCACACATTGCCACCTTGATGTCTTGTTTTGTAATTTCATCATGTCTAATATTCCGTACATAGTTCCCAACCAACTTTAAGATATCTGCAGAAATGTATTCTAATACTGCCACTATGTAAACAGATACTTGGTGGTCAACTTTATAGCCCAGAACTTCCTGGAAGAGAAATAACTTATTCTAGTATGTTGGGTTACACAAATGCACCTAATAAATTCATGCTTTTAAACATCTACACCAATTTGCTCCTGTGTCATATAAGCATGGTCATTTTTAGACAGCTAACAACAATGTAGTTCTAACAATAATGCTTTTGCTGAAATGTTGAGTTACTGGTGACAGGAGCATCATAATTGTTAACACCACACAAAGTACCGTATTTTTCGCCCTATAAGGTAAAGGTAAAGGTACCCCTGCCCGTACGGGCCAGTCTTGACAGACTCTGGGGTTGTGCGCCCATCTCACTCAAGAGGCCGGGGGCCAGCGCTGTCCGGAGACACTTCCGGGTCATGTGGCCAGCGTGACAAAGCTGCATCTGGCGAGCCAGCGCAGCACACGGAACGCCGTTTACCTTCCCGCTGGTAAGCGGTCCCTATTTATCTACTTGCACCCGGGGGTGCTTTCGAACTGCTAGGTTGGCAGGCGCTGGTACCGAGCAGTGGGAGCACACCCCGCCGCAGGGATTCAAAGTCGCGGCCGCCACCCGATGGCTGCGCAGAGCTGCCTGCTGTCCCGGGGCGAGCGCAGCTCTGCGCAGCCATCCGGAGCGGGGCGCAAAGTCGCGCCCACCTCCCGATGGCTGCGCAGAGCTGCCTGCTGTCCCGGGGTGAGCGCAGCTCTGCACAGCCATCCGGAGCCGGGTGCAAAGTCGCGCCCGCCTCCCGATGGCTGCGCAGAGCTGCCTGCATTCCGAAGCCTGGGGAGACCGGTGCAACTTACCGCTGGCCTCCCTAGGCTTGCGGATAGCAGGCTGTTCTCGGGGCTGGGATTGGGGGAAGCTCGGGCCTCCCCCGCGCCAGCCCCACCCCTGGGGGGTAAATAAATTTTTTTCCTTTATTTCCCCCCCCCCAAAAAAAACTAGGTGCATCCTATGGGGCGGTGCGCCCTTTGGGGCGAAAAATACGGTAACTTAAATATATTTCTTATTAGTCAAATGGCACAGCAATTATTATAGACTTGTATCCAGCCCTGTGTTCTGCAGTTGTAAAACGTGAAAATATAATGCTGGGGATCATTAGGAAATCTAATGAACATAAAACATATACCGTATTTTTCGCTCTATAACACGCACCTGACGATAACACGCACATCGTTCTTAGAGGAGGAAAACAAGGGAAAAAACATTCTGAATGAAACAGTGGATGTATCATTTTTGTGCTTCATGCTGTGGCCACAGACATGTGATCTGATGGTGAATTTGGGGTGACCCAATGCAAAGATCCTGAGAATCCCTGTGGATCCATGCTTTGTAACCATGTTTTTGCACCATTGCAGCCCCAGGCAACAGTGGGTGCGTGCTTTTTTTGGTGCAGGCTGTAGCCATGGACATGCTATGTGATCTGATGGTGAATTTGGGGTGACCCAATGCAAAGATCCTGAGGATCCATGTGGATCCATGCTTTTTAACCATGTTTTTGCACCATTGCAGCCCCAGGCAACAGTGGGTGCGTGATTTTTTTGGTGCAGGCTGTAGCCATGGACATGCTATGTGATCTGATGGTGAATTTGGGGTGACCCAATGCAAAGATCCTGAGGATCCATGTGGATCCATGCTTCTTAACCACGTTTTTGCACCATTGCAGCCCCAGGCAACAGTGGGTGCGTGATTTTTTTGGTGCAGGCTGTAGCCATGGACATGCTATGTGATCTGATGGTGAATTTGGGGTGACCCAATGCAAAGATCCTGAGGATCCATGTGGATCCATGCTTTTTAACCACGTTTTTGCACCATTGCAGCCCCAGGCAACAGTGGGTGTGTGATTTTTTTGGTGCAGGCTGTAGCCATGGACATGCTATGTGATCTGGTGGTGAATTTGGGGTGACCCAATGCAAAGATCCTGAGGATCCATGTTGATCTATGCTTTGTAACCACATTTTAAGTGGGGAGCGAAGGAAAAACAAAGAAGGGACATGAGAGGGGTGTGCAGAGAAGCAGCTGGCTAAGAATGCTGGAGAGGGATTTAACGGGTGGGAGGCAAAAGTTCCCCCCCCAAGCCAGCCATCTCTCTCTCTCTCTCTCTCTCCCTCCCCCTCCCCCCCTCTCCCACTCCCTCTCCCCCAGCAGTACCGGAGCACAGAGACGACACTTTCCCCTCTGCTTGCCTGGAGGGGAGGGGCTTTCCCTGCTCTTTGTTCCGTTTCAGCAATCACAGCAACGAAACAGAGGAGGGTGGGCAGTAAGACCCTGAGGCAGAATACAGGAAAGCTGCCACTTCCTCTTTTCAGGTTTCCCTTCTCCGTGACTCGCGATTTGACTTTTGCTTGATTTTTTGGCTCCAGGGACCACACATTCGCTCCATAACACGCACAGACATTTCCCCTTCCTTTTTAGGAGAAAAAATCTGCGTGTTATAGAGGGAAAAATATGGTAATACTGTTATACAAATCTATATTTGTATAACTTGGAATACTGTGTTGCCTCGTGTCAAAAAGGTTGCCTCACGTAAAAAATGATATTGTAGAGCTGGAAAAGGTTCAGAAAAGGCAACAAAAATGATCAAGGAGGTGGAGCAAATTTGCTATGAGGAAAGATTACAAGATTTGGGGCTTTCAGTTAAAAGATGAGTAAGAGGGGACAGGATAGAGGCGTACAAAATTGTCCGTGGAGTGGAGATAAAGAAACAATTTTCTCTATGTTTTGCTTCTCAAAACGCTAGAAGTTGGGGATACCCAATCAAGCTGAATGCCGGAAGATTCAGGGGAGACAAAAGAAAGTTTATATAAACTATGGAATTCACTCCAACAAGTAGTAGTGATCCCCACCAACCTGGATGGCTTTAAAATATGAGACCAATATTAACACTTATGCCTCTGAATACCAGTTGCTGGGATCTGCAAGTAGTGAGAATGCTGTTGGGCTCAGGTACTGCTTGCAGGCTTCCTACAGACAGCTGGTTGGTCACTATAAGAACAAAGTGCTGGACTGGATGCCCATGGCCTAATCAAGCAGGTATTGCTTCCAAGTCAAGGGAAAGACTCTCCTCCCTGGAAGAGAGGGGAGTGGTTGTGGGCGGGAGCCCAAGCTCTGCCCCTGGCCGGGGGCCTTAGCCCCCACCCCTCCTCATCTGGCTGGTGCCCACACCCACCGGAGGCAGCCAACCAGGTGTCTCCGGGGGGCGTGTTTAGCAGCTTAATGCTGCAGCTCCAGCTCCGCCTCCTCCTCAGTCGTCGTTGGATAGCATCATTAGTAGCATTAGGGATTGGTTGCAGCTGTGAGGGTATTGGCGGCGAGCCCCTTTGCGGCTCGGGTGGCGGTTAGGCATTGGATTCATGTGTGTCAAGGGCTAGGTGTGGCCATCGCCTATGCTATCTACCGTGGGTTATTCCGTTATAGGAATCTGGCGGTCGTGTATTCCGTCCGATGCCTGCTTGGCGGGAGGCCATGGCACGACCCTCGGTGACATCAGGGGTGAGCCTATAGTTGGATTAGCATCAACAGGCTCCACCTACTGTTGAATAAACCCACCTCCTATAGTCATCCAATGCCTAAGCCAATACCTTTTCACTGCTGTAATCAATAAAGTTGTGGCCTTTTCTTGCCCATTAACCTTATATCACGTGTCCTTGTGTGTTTATTTCACATAGCGGGGGTCGGGCCCTCGATCCACAAGTGTAAGATTGTGGCAGTCAAATTACACCAGCTAAGATTTATTGAATTCTAGTTAGATCTGTTACTAGCTAGGATCAGAGATTACTTTAATAAGATTTATAGATTTGAGTGAAATCTAGGTACAGTGGTTTTTAAAAATCTGTCTTTATAGGAAGTAATTCAGCTTTGAAGAACAAATGGGTAAATTCTGCTAATTTTGCAACATTTTATACACTCAATTTAGAATACTTACTTTTAACAATGGGTGAATTTTTTCTACTGGGAGAAATAATGGATTTCTTCGCTTCCTCTTTTCAATTGCAGACTGTGCATCAGCTATTGCCCACTTATCAATAGGATGGGGAAAGCTTTTTTGTACACGATCCTTTTAAAAAATAGGAATTGCAGCTAAATATATAATCAGCACATAACATTTTTTTTTACAATATCTTAAGTCACTGAAAGATATCTAGTTTGGTTATGGAAACATTATTAATTTGTGTAAGAACAGAGACATTAATAACAAATCTATATATTTGCTAATAATTTTCCAAACTTGTTGTTTGTTGTTTAGCCGTTTAGTCGTGTCCGACTCTTCGTGACCCCATGGACCAGAGCACGCCAGGCACCTCTGTCCTCCACTACTTCCCGCAAACTTACTTCCAAACTTATCACCCCCCAATAAAAGGTCAAAATCAGAATCCTCATTATTAATTAATTTATATGCTTCTTTCCCACAATATATTTGTACCCAAAACAGCTGACAAGGTATCAGAATAAGGTAATAATAAAAGATATAGAAGAACCAAATAATTTAATACAATATTGTAAACAAAACAAAGTGTTAATAATCCAATGATGAATGACTGAATTAATAATATATCAGCGGCAGCAAATAACAGTAGTGCATAAATAGCTACAAACTCTTCTTGTACCTCTACATCCAGGAAGCTTCTTGGCTGAGCTTGGCATAACATGTTCAGCAACTGCAGTATTAACTCCTCAACATACTGCAAGGCATCTTCAGTAGATGACAGCTTAGGGTGGACTTGCATCTGAACCTACATTCAACATAAAATAAACAAATGCGCATATCATACAAAAGTTCTCAAGAGCATCTTACAAGACTCTGAACACAAAAAAACCAATTATATACTTTCCTTTTAAAATATGAAACTGGGTGGGGTCCAACTGTGCCAGTAGAAGCAACAAAAATTCTCCTGTCTCTCCTTTTATTGTATTACAATTTGAATTCTATGCAAATCATATAGCATCTGGCACAGTACAATTGCTACAAAACATTAAGTGGTCCACGTTGTCACTCAGCAATTTTCAAGTGGTTAATGAGTGTGGGTGTGGGGTGTGAAACTGGGAAACCACTGTGCTGCTGCATAGAGCCCGATGGCTCCTCTCCAGGTGCAAACCAGATAAACAAACCAGGAAGCCTTGGCTTCAAACTATGTTTGAATGAAGGATCATCATCTGGAGAAGCCATGATCAGCAAGGTTGGCTAGTCACTGTACTTGTTTGGAAAAAATAAACCACAAACTCTGATTCAAACATAACAGGAAGCACCAGCTTCTTGGTTTGTTTACTCTACTTGCACCAGGGAGGAGTACTGTACACCAGCATGCTGTTTGTTTACACAATAAACCAATATACGCCAGAAGTCTGACTTATCATTACATGCTAACAAGGCCATTGTCTAAAAGATACTTAGCTTCAATTATCAAGTTTCATTTTGAGTCTCATGGATGTCAAAACTGAAGGTCTGTGCAAACTGAAACAAGCCCAAGCTCTTTCTACATGTTAGCTGATCTTTTACTTTGTGTGCATTCACTTTATGCAGAAGAGACAAGCGAGAAGAGGAGTCACAGAACGGCCTGATTTAGACCTAATGACAAACCATCTGACTGAATGAGCAGGTGCAATCTGAGCTTGTGCATTCCTAACCCCCTCTAGACATGCAAAGGGGAAGAGATGAGATGCTTCTGTTTGCTGTTTGTAACCATCCAATCCTGTTTTCTCTTAACTGAGGGGAACACCCTAAACAGATTTGGCCCTGTATACCTGAAGGAGCGTCTCCATCCCCATCATTCAGCCCGGACATGAAAGTCCAGCTCCGAAGGCCTTCTGATGGTTCCCTCACTGTGAGAAGTTAAGTTACAGGGAAACAGGCAGAAGGCCTTCTTGGTAGTGCCATCCTCCCTGTGGAATGATATTCTTGTGAGGAAGCTGGTAAAATGTGGCTTGAATGAGGTAACTGTTAGGTGGATTTGTAGCTGGTTGACTGACTGAACCCAAAGAGTACTTAATGGTTCCTTGTCATCCTGGGGAAAAAGTGACAAGTGTTGGTGCCACAGGGTTTTGCCCAAGGCATGTTGTTGTTCAATGTTTTTATAAATGACTTAGATGAAGGAATTGAGGGGATGCTCATCAAATTTGCAGATGACACCTAAGCCCAGGCAATGTATTGATACATTGCCCAGGAACGGATTGGGAGCCAGAGCACAATAGCGCCTTCACCTGGTGGTGTATCGCGGGTAGAACTTGCCTGCACCTGACTCCCTCACTGAGCTGGGTGCTGGTGGTGGAGGGACTCCCTCTGCTGCCAGCGCCTGGTGGGAGGAACAAGCGGCGTCCACTGGGGCCGATGTGGCTCATTCCTCCCTCCACGTGCTGGGCTGAACATGGTCACTAGATGGTGCCCTTGAGTCACAAAAAAGACTGGTGATGGTTTAATTTTGAATGCTGGCTAATTCCGTAAGTTAAGCAAGTGTTGAGTGAAGCAACACTGCATATTGTGTTAGGATCCAACAGTGTCATGGCCTGTAAGAGAGGGGCTGCTGGCTATAAACAACACCTACAATAATTGGTCCGCAAAACCAACTGACTGGACAGTTGGTATAAAAACACTGCTTTGACTTTTGCTCTTAGGAGTGAGGAAGTGAAAAATCACTAGGTACTACAAACAATGGGCTGGATCCAAACTAAATTAACTAAAACCAGCAGGGCACATCACGACTTAACTAAGTGCAACTAACTTAATTGGGATCCAAGTGAATGACTGGATACCAAGCCCAGCCAAAATGTCTAGACCCCTAAACTCCATCAACATGTTGCTCTTTTCCCAATTACTAATGGCATAGTTTAAATCCATTATTACAAGGAAGACAATGCACAAGGTGAAGAGGTGTCTTTCTTCTCCACTGCAATCAAAACAGAGGTTGCCTCTCTGAATGGCTAGAAGCCTGAGGAAAAGAGCCTCTAATTCCAAACACTAAAGGAGACCTTTTTCCTAAGGGTGAAACCCACATAAGAGGAGGGGGAATCTATACTGATTGCCGTGTGGAAGATAAAAGCACATTGTGTGCTTTGTGTTTTCAATACAAACTCCCCCCACCCCAATGTCTAGAATTAAGGAAAAATAAGATACATTGTCACTGCTACATATTAAAAGATACTGTTTGTTCCTTATGGTTTTAGGCTTGAAGAAACTACAGTACAGTACTTGGTCTTTAATACAATCTCATTGCATTGAAGTAGACTGTTTTGCACTGATAATTGGTTATCCTTTATTATCCAACATGTAAAGTTCCCCAAACAAGAGAACCAGGAGGACAAGGTCAATGATGCACTTTGTCACAGGTGCTATTATGACCTCTAGAAATGGTGAAATTAAATTTAGCTTAAGAAGCAAATATTTCCTAAACTGAAGCACAATATTTCCTTTCCAGGTAATAGAAATCCTGTTATCTAAAAGCAGTGCTACACATTACAACCACTGCAGAAAACACTGGTCTTACAAAAGTGCTGCCTACAGCAAATGTATAAAGTATGGAAGTAATAATACATGTGCATACATATCTGGTGACACCTGGCCCAATAAACCTTCCCAGGAGCACGTACGCTTATGTATTACATCCAATAATTTACTCATTGTTACAGAAAACATCCATTTGTAATACTGCTGTAATTATCACATGGAGTTGAAATTGACTTGATGCTGTTTTACAAACATAAATAGTACAAAGAAAAAGGCATGTATGAATGCACCCCATGGCAGAGAAGTATTAATTTCAGCCGAACAAAAGTTAATACAAAAATGGTATCCAACTGTTGGTAAGGAATTTGTATGTTTTGTGTGAATATATGTTTCAAGGACCTGTCTCTGAAAACTTTACTGCAAGCTAAAATCTCTTCTCACCCCCATTAAGATCTTATTTTAGTATATGTTTACAGATTTAGCCCTATACCTGGCAAGGCAAGCAACATTTAGTGCCTGCCAAATAAGAAATCAAAGTAGTGCACTACTAAGAGATCTACACTAAGATTATTCCAATAGGAATCCACTTAGTTAAAACAGGCTCACACCAGTTTTAGGTTTCACTTCTTGCTCCCTTCCTAAGTTTTTTCTTTATTTGGGCCCTTTGCCCAAACATGAAGACCTGATTTTTCTGCTTTTTAAAATATCTATAATTCAGTCCCACTGAATTAGGCTGTAATGCTAAACATATTTCTAGGCAGTAAGTTTGATCTCTGTGAGATTTTATGCTTGAGTAAATACGAGCAGGATCGCACTGTTGTTGCTGTTTCTAGCCAGAATGGCACCATTCTGGTAATAAAAGGAGACAACTGTGTGGATATGTTTGTGATGGCAATATGGTAGCCAGTTAAAAGCAATCATGCCAGAGGAGCAGGTAGTAGCCTAAATACATATATGAAATAGATACAGATGTGAATACAGATATCAGCATAGGCTGCTTTCTGAAAGTATTAGCCTCTCCAACAAGTTTATTTTAGATTTCTAAATGTAGAGGGGGCCATTTTTAATTCACAATTTCCAGCCAGAACCAAGGTTACTCTATAAAAAAATTTCAACAGCAAAGTTAAATGCAACACTACATGTTAGTCATCAAGACCACTGTATTACAGATAAAATTAGAATTACACATTTGCTAGGCATACAGTCAAACTAATAAAATGCAACAGGTGACATTGATACATGAAGTCTAAGCTGTGCTCGTGCAAGTCTTATAGCACCCCTCAACTTGGTGTCTTCCAGATGTCCACTGGAGACGATGGGGGTTGCAGTCCAAAACATTCAGAGTGTGCCAAGTTGGAGAAGGGTATTTTATCATCTTAAGCCACCTGAAACACGGCACTGTTTTCTTTTTTAAAATTTTGTAGATAGAACAATGCTGTCTAGCACTCCATATTTCAGCTTTTATTAAAGGATTTTGAGGGCATATATTTAACAGCTGTCATTCTACCTCTAAAATAGTGAAATTAAACCTTACTTATATTGGGTGGTATCCAATTATGCCATACTCAGAGTAGGCCCATCAAAGTCAATGAATTTCAGAACTTAAGTCCAATTATTTCAATTAATATATTCTAAGTATAACTAATATTGGATATACTGTCCATTCTTTTTACAGGATAAAACACATTACTGTGTACACAAATAATAGGACTAACAAAAAATGTTGGTCTGAACTTTAAGTCACCTTTGTTCTAAATGCCACCACATATAAGGATATTGTAAAACTATTTTCCCCAGACAACTAATAAGTAATCAGTCCCACTGCATAACAAAGCTAGATGTCCACTGAAATCTGAAGTATGTATGTCCCAAGTAAAATGAAGTTAGTGGACATTTTAGACTAGAATACAACTTAACAAGTAAAATGCACTGGGCACTTGAAAACTGTATTTTATACTCCCTGGGTTACTGACCCAGGGTTAAGCACTAAAAATGCATTGATATAACCCAAACCCTGTTTAAATCACACTGAAATCACTGGTTCTTAAGTGCTTAACCCAGGTCTGTACTTTAATGAAGAAAGTGTGATAAATACAATAAAAAAATTAATCTTTCAGGCACACAAAACACAACACAGCATAAATCTGTAATCTTTTTGTCTCAAACAAAATGTAATGTTGTAATCAAACGTCTATTAAGGCCTTAAAACATACGAGTATTTATTGTTATCAAAACTGTAACCACATTAATTTTTAACTGTGACTGCAGTAATAGAAAATTTAAAGCAAGTATGGTCAATATGTGTGAACATTTTAAAAATAAACTTTTTACCTTAAAGTAGTTCTAGAAAGTTCTCACTAAAGCCACTCCATGGCTAGGGGATTGGGAGTATGGAACAGGCTAGTGAAATCTCTTCAACACCTAATTACCCAGTTATCTCTAAACTGATGTTAACACTAACTTTAGTTTAAAGCTAACAGAGTTTAAATAAAACCAAGGTTAAAAGAGAGTTTGCAAGTAGTAGTTAAAGTTAATTATGGGTAGAATTAACCATTGTGCTGTTCTGAAAAGATAAGGAGGAATTAACGTTCAGCAAGGGAAGTTAGAAGAGAACATGATTAGAAAATTTGAAAAGTTACATCTGGCTTTATACTTTAATATAGGTGGATTCAAAAAAATCAAAGGGAGGTAGAAATCTTATTTGCCAAAACAGAATGTCTAGTTGTCTTTTAGAGGCCAGACAGCTTGAAAGTTGTATTTTTCAATGCAACGTTTTGGTTCCTTAAATTCATTCTGATAGCGCAGATAAAATATAACAGATAGAATTCTACTAGATATGTTGCTAGTGTGTGAAAACAGTCAAGATCTAAGGATCCACAGGCATGCACCTCCAGATAGTGGAAACATCAGGCACAATCCTGGTGGTGCCAGGGTATCTTCACTTGGTCACAACTGGCCGATAGCCAGGTGCAAAATGTGCCCGGTAAATTTTGAACGCTGCTACCACCTCTCACTTGGGAGTTTTCATTTACTGACCCATAATCTCACTTGCTTCTCCCTCAGGGTCCTTCCATCATCTATCTGTCACTTTCATGCGGGTGAGGTCCTTAGCCCTCAATGGTTTTTCAAAGGGGAGACACCAAAGGGGTACCATAATTCTCTGAGGTGACTCCTACTAGCATTGGCCCATCACTGGAAACTCCTCTGCCTGCAGCATGCCTGGCTCTCTCCCCATCCTGAATCACATCTTCAGTATACACAGAGTCCAGCTTGCCTGCTTCAATGCAGCATCAGCTGCAGCTAATTAATACTGTCCCATGCACCAAATTACCAGCAAATAAGTAAAGGCATGTAAAGAATTGCACTGCAAGAATCTCTAGTCACTTCATCTAGGGCTGCCATATGTCCAGGAGGACATACTGGGATTTCAAAGGTGGAAGTGACGTCTGGGGGGAGTTTCCGGAAGGCACCGTTTTGTCCTAGATCTTTGGCATGTAAACTGAGAAATTTATTTTTTTGGGGCGTTTTGGTAAAAAAAAAAAAAATCTCAACAACATTGGGGTTTGTCTAAGTAAGCTCAACAACTTACTTTTTTGAAATACACTCTGAATTAAGTTTCCTCAGTCTTCTTTTCCCCACCAAATTCCTAACATCCTCATTTTTGAAATCAGCCCTGAGTGCTCACTGGAAGGACAGATCCTGAAACTGAGGCTCCAATACTTTGGCCACCTCATGAGAAGAGAAGACTCCCTGGAAAAGACCCTGATGTTGGGAAAGATTGAGGGCACAAGGAGAAGGGGACAAGAGAGGACGAGATGGTTGGACAGGATTCTCGAAGCTACCAGCATGAGTTTGACCAAACTGCGGGAGGCAGTGGAGGACAGGAGTGCCTGGCTTGCTCTGGTCCATGGGGTCATGAAGAGTCGGACACGACTAAACAACAACAATATTTGTTTGACAACAGCTTCAGAATAACTTCAATATGCCCCTGCTTTAAAAATAAATGAGGCTAATTAATCTTTTTGAGAAAATCAGGAAAGCAAGTTTTCAAGTTACACAAACACACTTATGCATTATTCCGGCTTCAAAATACTGGTGCATGGTGTGTATAAAGCACAGCCCATGTATTTTAGGGCTGGTAGACCAATCATTAGAATATTGCCCTAGGATAAAGAAAGCAGGCTTCTCAAAGTTGTGAGTAATAATTGTTCAGTGCACCTAGATATTATGTATGGGTTAAAATGTTACCAACCTCACAAGATAAAATGAATCATGTTCAGGTAAAAAAGTAAACCTAGCTTGTGTTTTAAAAAGTGGTTATCTGCACGAGCACCCAGGGAACAAATTAAACAACAAATTGCAACACAGATCTAGCAAAAACAAATACCACCTTTATCCTATTAAATTCTATGCACTAGCCATCAGTCAATAATGTTTGAAAACCAATCAAGCTCAATACAGATTCTGATGGAGCAGGACTTTCATCACTTAACTCTAATTGTCAAGAAACACATATTGGTAGCAACTATACTGGAATATAATACAACAGCAAATGACATAATTTTCTTCAGTGAGGCAGGTATATCTGAAGGACTCATAACATTCCAGTCTAAATTAAAGAACAACTCAAAAACCTGTCATGCCACATTAATATATTTGTCTAATATTCAGTATCATCTGAACTATTTAAAATGCTGCCCATCTTCCATTTGGGAGCAAAGTGATAATCACACCTACAGCTCTCCTAAAGAATATCACTGCTATATTTTTTTTGTTGCTTAAAGTTTTGTGCACATGTATCTGGTACTTAAAGTTCAGATCATTTAGTAGCTATCCTATCGGACCATGTTGGGAAGTGGAAAACCAGCTATCTACCCCAAGTGTTCTACCGGCAGGCGTTTATTAATTATATATCTCACCTTCCTTCCAACACACAGTGGCATATATGGCTCTCCTCCCTCTCCAATTTATCTTCACAAGAACCCTGTGAGGTAGGTTAGGCTGAGAGACAGCGACAGGCCCAAGGTCACCCTGCGAGCTTCATACATTACCTTATATTTTATTCTGGGAACTGCCCTGAGATCTTATGATGAAGGGCGGTATATAAATCTAATGAAGAATAATGAGTATACAGACACCCATGAGCACAGCAGACAGGTTCGCAGGATGTCAACACAGGCGCATGAAAACATTGACTATCCCCAAACCGATTATGTGAAAGTCGGAGTACTGGGGCACTGCCAGTTATCACACATGTCTGTCGGCATTCCCTTGCGTCAGGTCCAAATTCGGGACCCACACACATACACACGTATCTGTCCTCACCTGGGGCTGTCACCAATGACACGTGGATGTCAACATGCAGCAAACCTTGGGCATTGGCGAATTTACCTCCTATAAAACGCGCAGCCTTTCCACCCCTTCTGGATCTCCCCCCCCCCCCAGCGCCCCTTCCTCACCTTCTTCAGGGCTGGCACGAGCAGCCCCCGCCACTTGGGCGCGTTCTCCTCGCTGAAGAACTCGTACTGCAGCGGCGGCGCCTGCATCCTGCCCGCGCCGTCCCGCGCCCTGTGAGGGGAAGCGGCGGCAGTCACTGCTGGGGCCGAGCCGCTCGGCGTTGCTCCGGGGCCCGGAGCGGCGGCGGGCGACACCCGGAACCGGAGGAGGGCAGAGGCAGCAGCAGCAGCGGGAGCCGCCAGGGGTGGTGGCTGCTGTTGCAGCGGCGGCGGCGGCGACGGAAGGACCCAGCGCCGGGGGGCGGCGGCGACATCCCTTGCCCGCTCGCTCGCCGCCCGGCCCGGCCTTCCCTCACTCAGCGCCGGGGCTGGCCTGGGACAAGGCACCGCCGGGCATCCTTTCCCTCGCCCTGACAGGACGCGGCGAGCGGGGCAGAGGGCAGCCGAAAGGGCGACCGAGGGGAAGCCCTGCCCGGCAACGGCAGGAAAGTGACGGTTGCTGAGGGGAGGGAGGGGCAGGGTCCCGAGCGCGGCTTTGAATTCTCGGGCGGCGCGAGCGGGGTGGGGGTGGGGGCTGTTCTTCCCTTGCCCTGACGGTTACAACCGCCGGCGCGTGCGCAGTCGGCGCAAAGGCCGACGGGGCGTGCGCAGATCGGGTCGCCTCCAAGCTCTCCTCCCCTTTTCTTCGCTTCCCGCAACCTTTTTCTCTGGAAGTCGATCCGGCTCGGCTCTGCCTTTCCCCACTCCCCCCGCCCCTTCCTCTTCAGGGCGGAAGTGAAAGTCGGAACGCCTCGCGCGACGCAGCGCAACAAGTCTTTCTCAATCCGCTTGGGGAGGAGGGTGTTTTCAATTGTGGGGGAAAGAGAGAGAGAGAAAGACGGATCATTTCCACAGCGCCCCCTGCGGAGAGGAGGACCGTTGAACAGTTCTATCCTGCTTCCACTAGCTGTTTTTATTTAACCCACTCCACTTATTTAAACCAAAGGTTTGTACACTGACCACTAATAACGAATCATATGTTGTATATATTATTGCAAATTTATTATGCTATTTTTGAGATGTACAAATGACATTAGAAGACTTGGTCTTTTTATTTATACACTTTATTATTCCTATGATCCTTGTTTATAAAATCAGGGTAAAAAGTTACTTTAAAAAAAAAAACACCGTAGAGCCGAGCCAGAACTGGACTCGCTACTGAGAGAGCGAACTTTGCAGAGTCTGTGGGAGATGGAGAAAGCTGGGGGCTGTTTCTTCTTCTCTCCCCTCTGTCGCTGAGAGGTTGTTACATTGTTGTTTGGGGTGTTGTTATTTCAGTTTATTAGTCGCTTGACACGTGGCCTTCCAGCAACTTGGAAAAAATTAAAAATGTAACATTGGGTGAGGAAATACATTACGAAATTATTATTTATGAAATTTATATTCCACCCCTCATCTTAGGATCATATGGCTGTTTATAGAGTGTGTGTGTATAACAAAACATCATAACAAGAACAAACAAAACAGTAAGCCACACACCCAGTTTAAAAGGCCATATATTATTATAAGCCAAAGGCTTGCCCATTGCCTAAAGATATGCAATGAAGGCACAAGGCAAGCCTCCCTTGGAGAGCGTTCCACAAATGAGAACCCCTGAACTCTAGGGTATACCAGTACCAAAAATGAACAATCCATATAGTAACATAAAATGAACCCAATGAAACAAGCAAAAACTTCAGCAACAAAAACATGCCTTCAATAGACAGCATAATCATCATAATCCATCAAATGCTGAAACTACATTACATCTCAGTAGAAAGTGGCTTGGGGTGTTGTCATAAACTCCTAATACTAATAGTAATAGTAATACTAATTAATACTTAATTATTAATACTAATTAATTGATACTAATTAATAATGTATTAATAGAAACAGTTACTTTCTAAATATCAATAGTATTTTAATACAGTGCTGTAGGGCAAAGAAAGGGGACAGGCAGTTGGCACACATTTTTCACTTGTGTCGAGAACTTTTATCCACCTTTTTGCCTTTCACCTAATTTGCTTTGTCTCCTCTTTGATCAGTTGAGGAAGGCATCTAGCAAAATGGCACAAATTACATTTAGGTTTTAGCTTGGAGATTTCACTGTGTTTTGCAGATGTATTTCACATCTCCTATCACAATCTCTGCGGCCTTGTCAAGAGCAGCCTCATGGTGGTGCCCTTGTCCGACTGTATGTTCTTGTCATAAGCACCAAGAGGGGCAGGAAGCCTGTGGGGAAACGCTGCGTATGTGTCTGTCCGATTATGTTTTGTGCTCTGAAAACTATTTCCTCCACCTCCGTTGATGTCAGGGTGCAGCTGTCAAAGTTTGAGGCCTCGTGCTGTCACTATGCTGCAGGAATGTTTAGCAGTACAGTATCTGTTTCGATAGGTTCTGCCGCACTTATAGCTTGTTTTAGCTTATCCACCTACTCAGAGAAGTATTTGGCAACTTTTACAATGAACGCAAATATTACTCTCTCTGTGCGGCAGCACACACAGTCAGTAGCAGTCAGTGAGTCTGTGATAGCCTCTTGCCTTCCAAATGCCCTGGGGCAAGGCAGTGGGAAGGGGCACCGTGTCAGAGCCAATCTAACCCTCCTGACACTGTGTCCAATGCTGTGCCTGCAGGAGGTGCGAAGGTGGGAGAGTACCCTTGCCGTCATGGTGATCCTGAGGGGCTCCCATTTGGTGTCACCCCAATGCATTGCAGGGACCCTCTTACCACTCAACATCCCAAAAACCCAAGTGCTGCACCAACAAGTATAAAATAACCCCTCTGCAGCGCCACAAATCCAACTCAATGGTGTAACGTTGGAAAATGTCGATCACTTCTCCTACCTAGGCAGTTATCTTTCCACAAGGGCCAACATTGATGCCGAAATCCAGCATCACCTGAGCTCTGCGAGTGCGGCTTTCTCCCGATTGAAGTGCAGAGTGTTTGAGGACCAGGACATTCGCAGGGAAACCAAAATGCTTGTTTACAAAGCTATTGTACTACCAACCTTACTATATGCTTGTGAAACATGGACCACTTATAAACGCCATCTCCAACTCCTCAAAAGAGTCCATCAACGGTGTCTCTCAAAAATTTTACACATCACTTGGGAAGACAGGCGAACTAATATCAGTGTACTGGAAGAAGCAAAGATCACCAGTGTTGAAGCAATGATTCTTCAACATCAACTTTGTTGGACTGGTCATGTTGTGCAGATGCCTGATGATCGTCTTCCAAAGCAACTACTCTCTTCTGAACTTAAAAATGGAAAGCATAATGCTGGTGGTCAACAAAAGAGGTTTAAAGACTGTCTCAAGGCAAATCTAAAAAAATGTAGTATAAACACTGACACCTGGGAAACACTGGCCTGCGAGCGCTCCAGTTGGAGAACAGCCTTTACCAAAGGTGTCATGGGCTTTGAAGACACTCGAACTCAGGACGCAAGGGAGAAACGTGCTAAGAGGAAGGAACACTTGGCAAATCCACACCGTGATCAATTCCCGCCTGGTAACCAATGTCCCCACTGTGGAAGGATGTGTGGATCCAGAATTGGCCTCCACAGTCACTTATGGACTCATTGTTAAAACCGTGTTTATGGAAGATAATCTTACTCAGCTACGAGTGATCGCCAAAGATCTAGTTTGTAGGCTGGGGTGCAAGCCAGTCACGTCTTTCCACTATCTTCATCTGGGATCTGCTCAGACTCGGGAACTGTGTACATACTGGCTAGCAGGGTAACTGGAAACCCTGTGTGTTTCTCCTAGGGAGAAGCAATTTCAAGGAGAAAGGCATTGGAAACAGGACTGGCTTTCCCTTTCTGCTTTACAGAAATACAGCAGAGTTTGTGGCGCTGCCATTTCTAGTTTGGGGCCTTTGAAGTCTTGGGAGCAAGCTTTGTTTATGCCAGTGGACCCTGCACAGAAGAATATCCAATCCTTAGCTTTGAGTTTAGCATATGTTACCTGCAATACCAGCAATTGCTGTGGCTTGGCTTCATAGTGGCTGTTTATGCTTCATTTTGATTGTGAAGCAACTTTCGTTAGCGCCGTGAAATAGGTGCGCTTCTGGATATAAGTCAAAACTACTTGTGCATCTTATACAAACTCTGCTTTTATGTTCAGTTTGGAAAGAGCAATCAAAGCATACTGAAAATCTGACTGGAACCACCTCCAAGATCCTGGTTTAAAATTTTGGGGATGAGACGCTAAAAAAATGTGATAAGTACAGGGGGAGATTACATTTGTGCATTGCGTAGGTGCCACAGAAATATCCAAATATTGTTAACGCACCCCCTGTACTAGTTAATAGTGGACATTTGCTCAAATTGATTATTGCAAGATTGGTTATCATGAACTGGTATTAATTTCTCAAGGGGTTCTTTAATAGTTTTGTTCAAAAACCTCTATACCCACATAGGCTGGAGGAAATGTGTTTGTGTGCGCAGTTTTCACCAATTCCTCCTCCCCTGGAAGCCCTTTGGAAAGCTGCTTCAGAAGGTTGCTGGAGGTTCCCTGTGGGAACCTCCACCAAATTTGGGCCTCTTCTACAAAAAGGAGAACTTCTGTTCACAAAAGGGACATTCCGGATTCAACCCACAGGGGATAATGGAGGTTCTCAGAAATAATTATTATTATTTTTGTGTTTTCATATTTTAAACCATCCTGTTATCTTCAAGATGAAGGGTGATATTGAAATCAAATAAATAAAATTAAAAACAACCAGTTTTGTTTGAATCAAAAGAAGGTATTCAAAGAAGGAAGTAAATTCAAGATTTACTAAGAAGCTATTGGTTAATTATAACTTAAATCTTCCCCAAATGTGTTTATTAATGCGTTCTTAACATTTATTTTATATATAGTGTAATATAAAAGTCAAAGTAACTAAAGTCATCTTAATTTTTATTCTTTCTACATTTTTATTGGAATCAAAACTGATCTCAGTTAAGAAAACTTTTCCCCAATCAGAAAATTAGTGCAGATGATAATCCACTTGTACAACAAACATGTTAAAAAAAGTTTATTTTACATTATATACATTATGAAATATTCAAAAGCATTAACAACATCAATACAGACCATAAATCACTTCTTAATGTAGTTTTGTTCTTAGTCTATATCACAGTATAAAGAACTTATTAAAAAAAAAAAGCGCCAGTATGTGCATTTTTCTCAAACTTGGCATTTACATACTGCACTGGGGGAAAAAAATCTAAAATAGGTTTCCTCAAAACTAAAATTCCTGTGATGTGTAATAAAAACCATTTAAATCATTTGCGTGAGGTAGTAACTAAATCATTTGGCTGGGTGTTAAGACATTTAAAAAAAGTGAAAATAAGGCCATTAAAAAAAATAAAAGCAAAAAAGCCCCAAATAGGCCAAATTAAGACAATTATTCCATTCAACAACTTTTTTCTATTCAGAACAGCTATTCTGTATGTGCAACCTCTTATGGCAGCAGATTTCAAGCTTCCTGCCTTGAGAGAAATCAGCTTGTCTGCTGATGAAGCTCTGCATGTTCGCAAAGGATTCTTGGGCACTGTATGTGTTGCACACTCAAGTGAACACACGGCTGCTAGCTAGGCACACAGACGGGGCCTTAGTGCTGCCCATCTTACACTCTACAACTGCTCATGGCAAGGGGGAAAATCAGTAGGGGTAAGCATGCTGTCCTTCAGGAATGCTTTCCACTATTACCGATCATCTCAGGGAGAAGCCCCCCGCGAAGCATCCAAGGGATTCTGGGGTTCCCTGGAACAGAGCTTGAAAAACCTACAAGATCCCACCATGTAAGGAAATTAGGAACCGGTATGGGATCCTATGCTACAAAGTTATCCTATAAGAACCGCAGAACAGCTCCGCAGCTCCAAATGGGTACATTGGCAATTCGGTGTGGATGTTAACTCGTTCTGTCCTTCCAAGTCAGTTATCAACATCTTAATGAGGAAAATGCACACCTTCATCTTAATGCAAGTGCTAAGGAATATTTTGCAAGTACTGAACAGGATACTTTTGCAGGTGGCTATTTGGATCCATCCCAAAGTATTTCAACCACTTCCATGATGTAGAATGCTGTAATTTGTTGCTGTTTCTTTTGCATGATATGAGCAGCACTGGTTAACAAAGACTCATAATAATGCTAATTTTACCATTGCAGACATTTAGAATTACGGCAAGGTACCACTATTGAGGATTTATTCCCATTCCAAATTATGTACTCCCCCGCCCCCAAGCACAGAAAATAATTAAAGAATTTTCCTTAAATATAAAAATACAGGTGTTCAACTGGCTGGTTTCACAAAGAAAACTACCCCAAACTCCTAAAATTATAACGCCCAAATCATATTCACAATGTCACAGCTTATGTTTGTGACTAAATACATCACATATTAATACTTTGTGCAACCAAAAACACCAGTGTACTTGCATATAATTAAAAACAAGATCGTAATAGGATTGCAGTCTTGGTTACAATGTCTAAAAAGGTAAGGTTTATTTGTATTAGTAAATTACATAATAAAATACAATAGTGTTATTAAATGTGCTGTGTTTATCGCTAGCATCCAATTCTTGAAGAGTCCTTAAAATAGTACCCCAAATGCAATTTTATGTCCTCAGCAGCCTTTTTACATTTATACAGATAAGACATTTGACCACTATCTACATAAACTCAAGAGAGGCTTTCAGCAATACATTTCACTGGGGGGGAAATTCTGCATATGTACAAAGATTACATAATGGTGAATCAAGCACTTTTGTGGTATTAATGTGCTAACCGTGTCCGTATCATTCAGGCAAGAGTTCTTGCTCTCACTCACTCTCCCATACATCACAATAAATTACAAAGCAACTGAAGTGGGGGTACTGCAGCTTTTGTGCAATTTCAGCCATCCAAAAGGGTTGAAGCAGTAGTGTTTCTCTGTTCATGATTCAATCGCCATGCATATTGCTTCTCAGTAACTATTTTCATGGCCTGCTAAGATGTATAGATTGCTGTTGGCTGTCGGGTTGTCTGTTGGCCTGCTTTCCAGTACCACAACTCTGAAGGGTGGGGAGGGTGGGTGGAGGAGAAGAAGGGGAAAAAAGTAATACGTTAATCTACTACTTATAAATCACATTGGGGCTAGGCTCCTGGCAGGAGGGAGGTGAGCAGAGCACATCGTCAAGAAACCCTGTGATGGAGGGCTTCTCCTCAGCACTTGCTCCACCACCTCCAATCCACAACCAGGATTGGTTATGGATTGGAGGTTTGCCATTTACAAGTGTGTAAATGCCATTTAGGGACGCGGGTGGCGTTGTGGGTAAAAGCCTCAGCGCCTAGGGCTTGCCGATCGAAAGGTCGGCGGTTCGAATCCCCGCAGCAGGGTGCGCTCCCGTTGCTCGGTCCCAGCGCCTGCCAACCTAGCAGTTCGAAAGCACCCCCAGGTGCAAGTAGATAAATAGGGACCACTTACTGGCGGGAAGGTAAACGGCGTTTCCGTGTGCTGTGCTGGCTCGCCAGATGCAGCTTTGTCACGCTGGCCACGTGACCCGGAAGTGTCTCCAGACAGCGCTGGCTCCCGGCCTTTAGAGTGAGATGAGCGCACAACCCTAGAGTCTGTCAAGACTGGCCCGTACGGGCAGGGGTACCTTTACCTTTAAATGCCATTTAAAAAGGTAAAGGGACCCCTGACCGTTAGGTCCAGTCGTGACCGACACTGGGGTTGCGACGCTCATCTCGCTTTATTGGCCGAGGGAGCCGGCATACAGCTTCCGGGTCATGTGGCCAGCATGACTAAGCCATTTCTGGCGAACCAGAGCAGCGCACGGAAACGCCGTTTACCTTCCCGCCGGAGCGGTACCTATTTACCGTATTTTTCGCTCTATAAGACGCACCAGACCACAAGACGCACCTAGTTTTTGGAGGAGGAAAACAAGAAAAAAAATATTCTGAATCTCAGAAGCCAGAACAGCAAGAGGGATCGCTGTGCAGTGAAAACAGCAATCCCTCTTGCTGTTCTGGCTTCTGTGATAGCTGCGCAGCCTGCATTCGCTCCATAAGATGCACACACATTTCCCCTTACTTTTTAGGAGGGAAAAAGTGAATCTTATAGAGCAAAAAATACGGTATCTACTTGCACTTTGACGTGCTTTCCGAACTGCTAGGTTGGCAGGAGCAGGGACGAGCAACGGGAGCTCACCCCGTCACGAGGATTTGAACCGCCGACCTTCTGATCAGCAAGTCCTAGGTTCTGTGGTTTAACCCACAGCACCACCCACAAGTGTGTAAATTGTAAATTGTCATTTACAAGTGTGTAAATGGCAATGGCAGCAAAGCTCTGCCGTCACAGCCGCTCCCTACCCTCTTCCTCTGGGTGATGGTGGGAACTGGTTACCTCAGGTCCAATTTTCATAGCCCAGAGGGAAAGGGCAAGAAAGTGAGTACCTGGTGGCTCTTACTACTTTTCTGGGGCAGTGCCCCCTCAACAGTTGTCCTAATAGGCTAACCCCTGGTGCTGGCCCTGAGCTGCATGGTCAATGTATTTATTTATGAATATATATAAAGGTAAATGTAAAGGACCCCTGGACGGTTAAGTCCAGTCAAAGGCGACTATGGAGTTGCAGTGCTCATCAAGCTTTCAGGCCGAGGGAGCCGGCATTGGTCCACAGACAGCTTTCCGGGTCATGTGGCCAGCATGACTAAACCACTTCTGGCACAATGGAACACCATGAAGGAAACCAGAGCGCACGGAAATGCCGTTTACCTTCCTGCTGCAGTGATACCTATTTATCTACCTGCACTGGTGTGCTTTCAAACTGCTAGGTTGGCAGGAGCTGGGACAGAGCAATGGGAGCTCACTCCATTACGGGCTTTTGAACCGCTGACCAAGAAGCTCAGTGGTTTAGACCACAGCGCTACCCACGTCCTATGAATACACACACACACACACACACACACACACACACACACACACATACACACTGCTGTATCATAAAATATATATCACAGCAGTTAATATGAAAACATAAAACCAAAGAATAAAATCACAGAAAGTTAAAAACAAACAAGAAGTTTAAAACAAAACCAGGCCCTACTCCCTCCCCACTTGAACAGTTTCCACTCTTGTTTCAATATGTTATCATACCTGTCAGAGCCAAGGAGTCTGAATATTCTTGTACTGTCGGAAATTTCCTGTGTGATCTGTTTGAAAAGCCAAACAAATACTTAGTGGAGTTTTAAGTGTCTGATATAATCAATGCTTAAGACAAAACTGAGAGGATAGCATGTTAACATCTTTGCTCCCTGCCCTGCCTCCAGCACCTCCTGCATCTGCCACCAGGGCTGGGGCTGTGAGAGACATAGAAGCAGCCACCAACCAGGGAATTCCTGGCCTGTGTGGGACCAACAGCTGATCCAACAGTTAGGAGATCTGGCAGCAGAATGGCATTTTCTGGCACATTCGAGAACAAGGGGAGAAGACTGATATACACCTTTGCCCTGCTGTAGTTATGATGATTTCACTGTCTTATTTTATTGAGTTTTGAATATATTTGCAATCCTTCCTTTTGGCAGCTTTACATAAATTTACTCTAACTAGAAGCTAGAGTTTGAAGACACTGACGAATTTAAAAATCAGTCGGCTAAAGGAAAAGTGCTATGTAGAAATCTACATGCTCCAAGTGTTTTACACAGCTTGAAGCAATTCTTACAATATGCCCTCTATTATACCTCTCTATTATCACCCCTATTCAGATGGCAGAGGGGATATGAGAGAGTTTACAGATAAGCTGAGCAAGGTACCAAAAATTTCCAGCTATTTGTCTGATTAATGTGTCATACATTAGCCATTTCTTTCAGGGCAACCCATTGTATTTTATGAAATTATGTGAAAAAAATGGAATATTAATTATGGAAACAAACAGCAATCTTGCCTTTATTTTTCAAGGCAATTTAAAGGAGCAGAACTTTTTTTTTTAAAATTCCACCCTGCAATATTTACCTCGTTTGATCGAAAGCTCCTGCCTTGCATTCCATGTTTCCAGAAAGCCAGTACACTATCTTGTAGGCAGACTGGAAGAAAAAGACCATTTGAATTAGCTTTTTTTACAGACTGCAGCCAAGTGCACATGCTTATTTACACCTAAACTGCATTGAATCTATGCATATCTTGAATAGGTGGGGTCCAAAAAGAGTTCAACATGCCTAAGCCCAACTAAAATGGAAGGCCTGGTTCAGAAAACTCCCCAAGTTCATATGTATCAGGACAATGTTGTTTTTAGCTGAAAGCAAAAAGGTTTCACTCTCCTTTTGCATGTGGGCCTGAATCTCTCCATGGCTCAGGAACTGAGGTCCAGCTCCGAGGTCCTTCTGGCGGTTCCCTCACTGCAATGTGAGGTTGCAGGGAACCAGACAGAGGGCCTTCTCAGTGGTGGCGCCCACCCTGTGAGATGCCCACCCATCAGATGTCAAGGAAAGAAACAACTATCTGACTTTTAGAAGACATCTGAAGGCAGCCCTGTTTAGGGAAGTTTCTAATGTTTGATGTTTTATTCTGTTTTAATCTGTTGGGAGCTGGGAATCCCAACCAGATGGGTGGGGTATAAATTATTATTATTATTATTATTATTATTATTATTATTATTATTAAGTTGTGGTCACCCAAGCCAACAACAAGGAACCTCGGCCCATGGAGTTAATTAGGATTGGCACAGGTTCCACCTATTAGTCACCCTCAACATCCCTAGGACATCACCAGGGGGAAGCTGGTAGGACTGCTGAGGCCTACCTACCTGTCAAAGCAGTACACTAGGAATGATGGAACCAAGGATCTGGCCCACCAGCTGGATCCAGCTTCCACCTCTCATCTAAATCATGGCTTAGAAAGGTTAGATCATGATCTGAACTGGGCCACTGTGTTTAAGAAGGTGCCTGCATGCTTACATTTCACTGATCTCAATAGGACTCGGGTGTCCTCTCACAAAGTGACAAAATAGATTCCTCTTAAAATGAAATGGGGTTGGGGGGAGAGACCCACAACAACCAGGGGACTGGGGGAATCTAAGGGACCATAACACAGTAAAAACCTCACATTTAACACCCCAATAGCTATTTAGTGTTAACACAGAAATTAAGACATTCAACTAATGTTTTGTTTTGTTTTTGTTTTTAAAAAATATTCCTAACTCCAAAAGTTAGTAAGGGAAATTGCCTAAGAATGGTTTCAGAACCCACAACAATTAACAATGGAAATCAATGCAAACTCCAGATATCATTTACTGTACATGATACTACTGTAAAACATTTACTTGTTTCTAGAGATATTTAAATGTTAGAATTCTGAAAAACGTTGGTATTTTATCCAATAGATACTTTTGCAAACAGTGCTGCACTTGATCTTCCATTGTTTTAAATTAATAGTTTAAAAAACCTTTTTAAACGATAATTTATTATTTGTCCCAACTGTTCAGAAATACATAAAATGAATAGTCTGTGATACTGTGCCTCCTCCAAACCTAATAATGATGATGATGACGTTTTCATCACGTTGTGAAATACTCAAGGAGTTAACTAGCTAATAAAGTTTTAAGACTAAACTTTACATACCTATTGTTTCGATCTGGAAATCGAACGTGAGTTCCGAGGACAGTTTCCGACTAGATTTTAATCTGCCTTGCAAATTTACAATTTTTATACAGCCTGAAAAACAGACACCATAAGTCAGCAGCTTTCTTTACACCATGAATGTTACTAGAATATGTATGTCTAGGTCAAAGACGTAACTTACAATCCAAACAGACTAAAATGGTATCTCTCTCCAATTGTGTTACATGCGCAACGTTTGTCTGTGTAGTATCTGCCAAAATACCAAAACAAGATTAGTTGACATTCATGTGTAAATATTAATTCAAGGCAAACACTCTCCAATTCAATTGTTCTGTTTGTATAAGAAAGCCACCGTACAGGGCATAATTCTTTTCTTTTTGGAATCCATGATCCTGGTTGGTTTGGTACTATGTGAATGAGCCTTTAAGGCTCCTCATAAATCTTCCCTAGACAACAAAAGGTGGTGCTGGGGCAGGGACTCGTTTGGGAGAATGAATGAATGAAATTTATTTACCGGTATTTATTTATTTATACCCTGCCTGATGAAACTCAAGATGGCTTACAGATAAAAGAAGAAAAAACAATAATTAAAAAGCAACCACTGATGGGATTAGAACTATATATAATCTGTTTAAAACAAAATAGTTAAATAATTTCTCCCCCAGTGACTCAGTCAGAATCACCACCCTATAGCAGCGATGGCTAACCTTTTGCATCATGGCCTCACAGAAAATCTCTGTAGCAATTGGTAATGGTTCTGCTAACGGCAATGGTTCTGTTAGACAGCTAACTATTTGAAAAGGTGATCGAAAGATACACAAACCTGTTTCTGTAAACCATGAAGAGGTAGAATTTGGGTTGACTGTTTCAAACTTCACCACCTGGTTGAAGTCTTTCCCTTTACTCACACCGACACAAACCAGAGGGAATTCCTGCTCAGGTACCACCAGCATCTCAAACAATCTCAGTGGACAAGGTACAGGAAAGTCTATGTGCTACATTGAGAAGTAAACTGGTTAGCCACAAAATAGATATGGAGGTATTTGTATAATACCATTAAAGTACTGGGTAGTCTTCAACCACGCACAAGTGTAACAAACAAGTGGATGCCCTCCCTTCTCCCCACCCCCCAATATGCTCCCGAGGACTGGGGAAACCCCCATAACAGATTGGGGGGGATATGAAGGGAGATGTTCTGTTGCACAGGGAAAAACTATTGTGCTGATGGAATGTCACACTTAGCACTACTATTATTTCAACATCATAACAGGATAAAATAATGTGCTTATCAATTGTATGGTGACTTCAAGCCTCTTTTAAGAAAGGTGAAACAGGCATCACTAAAACAAGGTTTATGTTGATTTTGCCATTCTTACTAAAAGTATTTCTTGTAGTTATCTGAAGCACTGCGCCAATATCCTTTGACTAAGAGCAAAGCCTTTTCTGATCTTAGTCAAAGGATACTGAGAAGCCTTTAAACATTACAATAGCTACAAGCCACTTGATCTTAATGCATTTAAGTTCCCCCTCCCAAATGTAATCTGCAAGAGCCCCTCCACCTCTTTAAATCAGTGTGCCAGATCTTCAATTTATCTCAAAGGTGGTTAGTTGCAGGGTCTTTTCTGCTGCAGCCCTGGGGTCTGGCATGAGTTACCCAAAAAGATGCTCCAAAGAATCTCCTGGTTGCTTTTTAGAAAGACAGCTGCTTTAATTTTATCTCATCGTTGTGTTTTGTTTTTAAGGTGGCGTCTATGGTCTTAATTGGCTCCCCCGGTTTTTGTGTTGTTTTTGAGAGAGTTGGAACAGAAGAGGACAAATCAACAACAACAACAAGGAATCCTTTTCACTCTTCAGGTTGGAAGCTAACAGAATACAACAAAATATTTTCGGCTGTGAGAGTAATATTTACAGCGGGATAACTTTTCAAATGCAACCTACCTTGATCAACATGAATTTCTGCATTGGCTCAACCCACTCTAATAGAATGATACTAGACTGCAGGGCCCCACAAAGGTATTTGTGTCCTGAGTAAGGATTCCTCACTAAGAAAGAAAAATGATTTTTTTAGAAACCCTTCACAGTAAAGCAAAGTGTAGATGAGTCCTGTGTGAGATGTGATCTGCAAAAGACCAATGCTGCTCTGATGGATTCCTTTCCTGGTACACCAGCTGGGGACAATCTCAAGTCTTAGTAAGCCTGGCAGTGAGATACAGGTAGCCATGGAACTATCACAAATATTTCCCCATTTCTGGCACATATAATCCTACTACTGAAAAAGCTCCTGGCTAAGATGAGGCATCTGGTAGGGCTTGACTGCCAGAGACTCATTTTCTGTCTTCATGTGAGGGATTACAAGCTTTAGACTATGAGAACCACTGACTCAAGTCCAGAGTAAGCTCTTGAAAGTTGAAAGTGCTCACATGGGATGGTCCTGCTAGCAAATACAGAAGACACACTGCAATTTACTTAAATACTGTATTTTTCAAGGGTTTTCACTAAATGCAAGAATTATACAATAGTCACAACCTGTCACAAGAACAACCTCTGTTGAACTGTAGTAAAGAGCCTAATTTCCCCACATTTTTGCTCTTCTTTCCACCCTCCCCTTTGTGACCTGTGGTTGCCACCTGCACACATTAACACTTGAGAAATACGGCTGCGTTCCCCTTTGTTTTCTACCTTCCTATGTTTCTCTCCCTAAGCCGATTCCCCACTGTTGTTGACATTTCACAGAATGATGAAACACCCAGATACTACAGAGGCGTTTCGAGAGGTCCAATAGGTATCTGATGTTAAATTCCAAGCAAACCATTTTATTGCCAAAGTAATCCATGTACAAGTTACACTAAATGTCTAATTTGTACGTATGCATTGATATTAGATAGTATCTCTACTTACCCACACAACACTTCTGACACATCTTTGTGTCTGGAATTTTGGTTGACACTGCAAACTTCCTGGAATATATATATATTTAAAAATACAAGTTAACCTCCTAATTGTCCTTCTCATCATGATGATCCAGTTCCATGAAAAGGCCCAGAAGTTCCATGAACACACCTTGTCACAACCCAGTGCCTGCATGACACCCTCGCAAATCTACGCTTCAGGTAAGGACCAACAGTGGCGGAGGACGGGGGGGGGGGTGCGGTCCGCCCTGGGTGTCATCATTGGGGTTTGTGTGTGATAATTATTATTATTATTATTATTATTATTTTAAACTGGGCTCACAAAAGTTTTTAGGAGTGATGTGGTGGCTTAGGTGCCTGCAGGTTTTGCGCTGCCTAAAACAGCAGCGTGGGACTTGCATCTGCCTACTGCCTCTCCCTCAGTCGCCCTACAGCTGAGGAGGAGGCAGCAGAGAGGCTCCAAGCATTGGAGAGGCTTGCCCCACCCCCACAGGCAGATCACCCTGCCCCTGGCTGCAGGACACACCCCTACACCAGGCACCCGAGCGGCTAGCTGTGCCGCTGAGCACCCATCGTACTTTCTCTTCTGCTCAGCAGCAGCACTACAGTGGTACGTCTGGATGCGAACGGGATCTGTTCCGGAGTCCCGTTCACATCCTGAAGCGAATGCAACCCACGTTTGCACGGGTCACGATTCGCCGCTTCCGCGCGTGACGTTATTTTGAGCGTCTGCGCATGCGGTGAAACCTGGAGGTAACACGTTCCGTTACTTCCGGGTCGTCACGGAGTGCAACCCAAAAACGCTCAACCTGAAGCTACTTCAACCCGAGGTATGACTGTATATGTAAGGGGGCAGAGCAGTGGTAGCTCCCTCTTGGTGCTGCAGGAGCTACGCTCATTGGGGCAGGGCAGTGCAAGGCAGTAGCAAGGTCTCAGGGACCTCCAGGTTGTTGCTGGTGGCCCTGCAGATGCATGTCCAATTGCAGGACACTACAGCCAACCCAAAGCTCCCCTGACCGTGCTGCCGCCTCACCCTATGCTATCACTGTGAGGGCAGTGCTATTGCTGTTTCTGCTCCAAATCCATCAGTGTGGGAGGGCGTGGGGCAGACCACTACTGCTGAGTGTGGGTTTAATCTGCCCTTCAAGATGCTGCAGCAGGACCCCCCACCCCCAACCTGAACATTACACATTTGGAAACCCACTCAAAAAAGAAACAAATGTAGCACAAACTTATTTACCTGGGGAGTATTCTGTCAGGAAGCTTGTGCGCCGGGATAGCCACAGGTAACTTTTGCATTTGCCTTGCGTAATCAAATAAACCCGGCAAATTATGGGAATAAAGCTGAGAAGCTTTACCTGCAAATAAAACAACCAATGTAGTACAAAAAGTCGAACAGAACAACAGAACAGAGCTCAGGCATTTACGTCCCAAATTATTTAAAAAGAGGTCTTACCAGATATCGATAGCAAACAATTGTTCATAACATACAGCCACGTGCACCGTCGGGGAAACAGCTGGTGTAGGGAACATAATGTAAAGTAATAATAAAAGAATAAAGTAATTTTCAAAGACACATCATTATGATGGGTAAGAAACTGCTATAAAAATTGCGCTACATATGGTGAGAGCAGTATATTTTCTTGAGCTTCTGTGAGGCAGAGTGGACATTATTTCCAGGGCTGCTGCTGAAGTGGCAAAACCAAAGGGACTTGCTGCTTTTTTAAAATTGCTTCAAGAAGGGACGAGAGAGAGCACAACTCCTTGTTTCCAAGAATAATGATGGTATTAGCTGTACTCTCTCTCATAGGAGAGGCTGAGCATTGGTATACAGCCAGGATGAGAGCTGAGGAGTTCTCTGGTGAGAGCTGTCATTCTTAGGGAAAGCAAACTCTCGGGAGGCCTTATTCAAGCTGAGCTCTGTAAATACCTTAATCTTGTGGCTCTACATTTACACATACTTGCATTTAGATTATCTTCAGATGAAGGGCAGCATAAAAATGGAATAAATAAAAAAACAAGCAAGTGGAAATGCTTGTGCTAATGGAACAATCTCCCTAGTGCTACACCGAATTCCACTCATTATGTCGGGCTACGCTGGGAAATACTAAATTTTAAAATATCACACCACTACATAGGAAGAGCAAAATCTGAAAACAAACCTGTTCCATTGATGTTTCATGGAGCTCATTAAGGTTTAAGGTGTAAATGCCTTCCTCAGCACCAAATATCAAGTACTGGTCTACAAAGATACAAACGTATTTACTATAAATGCCCCACTTTACCAGGCAAAAGCCCCTTAAAGCAACTAACAGATTTTAAAAGCAAAAAAGTGCATAACAATACATAATACAGAGCAGGAGTATCAGTCCTGTTAATAATAATAATAATAATAATAATAATAATAATAATAATAATAATAATAATTTATTGAATTTATATACCGCTCTATACCCAGAGGTCTCAGGGTGGTTCACATTAAAAACAAAATAAAACACTTGGCCTAGTAGACAGCAGACAGCACATGAGAGAAGAGTGTGACATTTTCCATTTTCACTTCAAAGCAAGCCACAGTTCTTTGTTATGCATTCATTTGGGGAACTGTGTCTTGTTCTTGATCTGAAGCTACAGGTTAATTCTGGTTTGTTTTAATTAACGTGGGTGAAAATGAATTACAATTCCCCAAGTTCATATGTAACACTGAACTTTGGTTTGCTCTAAAGGAAGAAACAGTCACTATTGTCCCCTGTGAAGTAGTGTGAGACTTCAACAATGAATGAACTTCTTATCAATAGTGTAAGGTTTATCCTGTTCTGGAACTGGTGCTATTTAACTTTCACTGGGTCTACTTATAAAGAAGAATGAGATGGTTATGTGGTAGAACTGACTGCACTACTTTCAGACCAGCAGATGGGAGTATCACATTTCTGAATGCTTTCCTACGTAATATATAAAGCCAGCTGCAAGCTGAAAACTGGACAGGAGATAGATACGATCTTGTTTCCCACCTTGCTATGAGGTTTTACATGACGAGAACAAGTTGTTATTTCTCATTTGTGGTATATTTCACTCTCATACTTTTAAGATTCTGCCATTTTGTTCTACTGGGTATGTAGACCAGGCCAAGAGTGGGAAAATTTCAGGCTCATAAATCTGCATAGGTTTCTGGTTGTGTTAGCATCCCATGGTGTAAAACCGTGGCTTAGCAGGTTATGCTGGTTCTAACACAAAGAACCAGTCTCCAACTGGTCAGCAGAGCTATACAGAATTCTGACCAAAGGCAACCATTTGAGACTCATGACTTACAGATACAAACACGGAGCATATCTTACAAATGAGGAACTCGGAGGCTAAGGCAAAAGTGATTAGTACAAGACTAGTCATGGCAGCGAATGTCTTTACTTGCTATGAAACCATTAAGAGTCAGAAACCCCTGCATATCCCCCCCCCCCAATAGATCCTGGTTTCCTGCCCCTGGGACCAAGTCTTATTCATTAAATTATCTGGAGTCAGGACTGAATAGTGATGCAGCAGGTTCATGGAAAATTAAAGCGATATTAAAATACATCTTCAAACTCAAGGTAGTAGAACCCCGAACAGTATAAAGAAGCTCAAAAGGATCTATCTTAAATGGAAAGTGAAATATTAAGCCTAAGTGCAAAGTGTACAAGAGAATCTGGGTAAGTCTGGCAATTATATATGAATTGTAGTTGTCCCAGGATGCCATACTGGCTTAATAAATCTGCCCAAATGGAGCGGTGTTGACTTGCCCAGTATCGTGCCCTGGAACAACTAGAAAAGCAATTTGGGCTTCTGACAGGGTAAAAGCTTTGAAATGTATCTTGCAAATGGATTCCAAAGAGATAGCCTGGAAAGCATCTATCGTGTTATGAGGGCAGAGAATACAGAATGGGACAGACAAAGTTTGTGAATTCCCAGGGAAGGACAGAACTCTCAAATCCTTACAAAATTGTTCTTAAGTGTTTCTTTCTCATCCTGGCTGAAATTGAATATTACCTCTTGTATCAGGATTTATCCATGAAGTTGCACAATGAATTTTCAAGGGGCATCCATTGAAAACCTTTGAAAAGCAAGCACCCATCTGTGAAAAATAAAAGGACACAATTTTTACAACAGAGAATTCATCTCATGTGTGTCTTCACTGAATACTGCTTAACTTCAGTCACAAAATTAGCACAATCGGTGTACTCATATTACTGAAGAAATGCCATCAAAATCTATGGTATTTCAATTCTGTGAGGTTCAGTTTTTCCGCTGTTGCTTCTTGGTGCCATTTTCTTCCTCTTCCTTCACTGACTGTCCTTTACATTATTTGCCCACAGTGCCATTCAATCTGATTAGCTACAGCAAGCAATATTATGTGGTTAATGGGCACATTTCATCATAACGTGAGATTTAGCATTAAAACATTGGCACAGAATTATGTTTGTTGCCACAACTGATAAGATAAAATGGGGAAACGAGGAAGAGCAAGGGTCAAGATGGAGAAGGCAGATGGTGGCAAGAACAACACTGAAACAATGCAAATATATTTGAAATGATGTTGAAAATGGGAGGCACTTTTTGATACATGAGTGCAGGACAATGTTTTGGCTCAGTAGTAACCTTAAGTGCACTATTCTAAATGCTGAAGTGGAAGATGCCATACCACCTGAGAAGAAGCTCCCTTTTTCTTCAGCAAAGTTGTCAAGAGAAAGGACTGAAGTACATAACTAACTAAATACAGGGAAACTCAGTTGCCAACTAACCTGCTCCTGAAATACTCAGGAATACTACTTGTGTTAAAAAATGAATGGGGTACTCAGTCTCAGTATCCCCTCTGATTTCTAATCTGTCACACTGTTTAATTGACTTATTCTGTGGACAATTCCAAGGAGCAAATTAAAATCAAATATCCTGTTTTTAAAGAAGCATCTTAGATATGTATTTTATTTGTACGTAACATGAGTTCTGGAAAAACCATTAAGCACAAGTTTTCAGTTCCCACTGCTCCTCTGGAATAGAAAAAGGAAAAGACAAAAGGAAAAAACAAAACCACTTAACGTATTATTTTTAATGGGGACCTGGCCTCAAAGAATCCAGGAGGATCCTCAGTTCTCCTAATCCAGCCATTCACTTTACTTTCCAGTGAAGAGCATGTTGTGCATAGCTATGGAAGGACAAAAAGCTTGAAGAGCTCTCAATTTTTCTTCTAGTACTATACTGAGGAAAAGCTAGCCTTTGACCTGAATTTTATTTTATTTTAAGAGTAAGAACTAGAATTTGCTTGTGTTAATGCCTCCACTAACTTAGAAGGCATAAAGAAGGAAACTGAAAGTTGTAAGAGCGATCACATTTTGTCAGGGACAAAATCCACTCCTGCAGTCTCAAAACATTCAGCCTAGTATTATAAGCTATGCAAAAGAAAGTAGGGCAAGTTGTCCCTAAAGGAATGAAAACCGAAACTGCATTTGACAGCGTGTTGAGTTCTCTAGCCTACTCTCCGACATTTCTAGTAATCAAAATATGCTAAATTAGGTGGACCCTTCAAACTGGAGGCCCAATTTTCTTCTAAGAAGGAATTTTAGCATAAAAGGATATACTATGGCTCAAACAGACTTAGTAAGAGGTATTTAATTTTGAAGTCATCTAATGGGATTCCATCGTTCCTTCCTTGAAGTCCAATTCTGTGATAAAAGTGCAACACTGCATTTCAATATTCAGTAACTGTATTTAGTTAAGAATATAACTATAGCTGAAATATAAATTCAACTCATTTTTGTAAAACATATTGCCTCATACAATCTACCCCATCTAAAGGTAAAGGTAAAGGTACCCCTGCCCGTACGGGCCAGTCTTGACAGACTCTAGGGTTGTGCGCCCATCTCACTTAAGAGGCCGGGGGCCAGCGCTGTCCGGAGACACTTCCGGGTCACGTGGCCAGCGTGACAAGCTGCATCTGGCGAGCCAGCGCAGCACACGGAAACACCGTTTACCTTCCCGCCAGTAAGCGGTCCCTATTTATCTACTTGCACCCGGGGGTGCTTTCTAACTGCTAGGTTGGCAGGCGCTGGGACCGAGCAACGGGAGCGCACCCCGCCGCGGGGATTCGAACCGCCGACCTTTCAATCGGCAAGTCCTAGGTGCTGAGGCTTTAACCCACAGCGCCACCCGCGTCCCATCTACAGACAACTAAATTACTGATACCTGATCTACAAGACAATGAATAAATACAAGAAGTTATAAATTATATTTGGACAGAAGAGCATGAATTGGACTTGGCAGAAGGCCTAGTAAGTGTATTATTATTATTATTATTATTATTATTATTATTATTATTATTAGGGAGAGGTGCATCATACACATATGGGGAAGCTGTCACTCCAAAACTAGTTCAGCTACATTCTAGCAGTTCAACATATATAACACTGAGTATGAGGGTTAAATCTTTAACACAAATAGTAGTCAACAATGCCCTGAGACAGAATTTAAGATACTTTGAATAAATCATCCTATGTGAAACTTAATACTTACATGCACTTTTGGAGTAGGAGGAAGACCGTTACTAATTGGTTTCTGGAAAACAAAAATGCACATTTGAATTGTGACTTTGAAAGATGAGCTATATTTGTGACACAAACACTGAAGGAGCAGGGTTCGTACACATGCATTCGCGAGTCCCCAGTTTCGCTTGCCATGGTGAATGTGATGAGAGGAATCCCAGCCCTGCTTTCCAGGCTGGATCTGTGGAGGGACTGCAGATTGTCTCCACAGCACTAACCATGGGGAAGATCACCCCTGCTTCCTGCTGTAACCTGGAGAGCAAGCTTGGAGCTTATGCAATCCAGTGCCAAAAGCAATGCACCGCTGCTCCTTTCCGCTCCAAGTCTGGATATGGAAAGGTGGTTGGAGATTATTGGTGTACTTCTACAGGACTTTTGAAGCTCAGTGCAACCTCAGGAATGATCTCCCTGTTCCAGATCCAAATCTGGAGACGTGCTTCACAGTAACAGTATATACTCCCACTTCCTCGCTTTCAAATTTTTCTGCAACTGTCCAGCTTCCAGTGTTCCCCTCCTTTCCTCCCCAGGCACTGAAGCATTTCCATGCAGCTGCCTTGGGCTTACTGCCACCTCAGTTCTCTCACTCCCTATCTCCCCCGACCTTCATTTTCTGGGACTGGCTTCATTATTTTGCCTTGCAAACGTCATGTTTTTGGAAAAGATCTAGCTTTGTCTGTTATTCCTTTCTGAATATCTTAAGAATTTTTTGTGTGTGGGTTTTTTTGCACAGGTAGTGAGGTGCCAATACTGGGCTCCTGTGTACGTGGTAAAACACACTAGTTTCTGGGCCACCTCCTTCAGACTAACAGCAGCCACGGTCACAGAAGGAACAGGTAATTCCCTTCTGTCGTTTTGTTCATGAAGGGCTTAGTCACTGAAGATGAAAAGTAGGTTTCAGACACACATAGATTCATGGCTTGGGCCTATGTGGCAATACACTGCTTAATTTTACACATAGACACCTCCATCCAAAAGCTTCTAGCATACCCAGGTGCTCCAATGCACATACTACAAAATACTGCAAATGAAGATGCCAAATATATAGCACACGTAAACCAGGAAGCGGCATGCTCATTTTGAGGCTTTCCCGTGCGCTTTACAGAAACAGTCAAATGGAGCATTACCTACCAGAACTTCCTTCTTTTCTCTTCTAGAGAGGTTGGTGTGTCTATTCTCATTTGGCTCTTGATGGGGAGATCCTTCTCTGTCGCCATTTGTCTGGACAGAATTCAATCCATTACCTTCACAAGAAAAATTCAGAGACCATTACAGAGCATAAACCACCATTACAGTCAGCAAGATTCCAGGGTGGCAAAACCCTTACCTCCCCCATCCCTTGGGCCAACCTTCATAGGTAGGTGGGGTTGCTCATCTGTCAATCACAGCGCCTATAAGCTGATCGGTACTGAGAGCAGACCCACTGGTTATACTGGGAAGTTCTCAGTTGGGAACTCCCTAAGACAACTGATTCAACTTTACTAAGACAGCCGATTCAACGAAGACTGGTGTCACATATGATGGCAAGTGGACACAGTTTGGGGGAAATGACCAGGCCTGGTCTTAATGTCCTTCATTAAGTCATCAATGCCTCAGCTTCAGGCACTAAATGCATGAAGAGCAACTGGGACTCCATTTTACTAAAGTCCAAGCTGGAACATGTTCAGAAGTACTACAAGGCCTATCTGTTCATGCTGAGCTTTGGGGCTGAGGGACAAGTTTGAAAAGGATGAGGGGATACCAGTGAAGGGAATAAAGTTTATTCTGTTCTGGTGGAAGTGCTGTTTTTTGTCCTATGCCTTGTGAAAGTCTTCAGTGGCAGAATTCCGTAGTCCTCAATGATTGTAGTTTGGACACACATCAGTACAATGTATCACAGACATGAACATAGTTTTGATAAACATGAATTTTAGAATTTATTTTATAATTTATTTCCATGTTCAGCGGCTTAAAGAAGGTGGTGGGAGGGGGGAAACACCAATAAAATCTAAACAGGGGTGTGTTTTTTAAGTGTGCATTTTCTGCTGCTTGAGCAGAGCAAAACATGCTTATTTAAGAATAATTCTGGGATATGTATTGAAGAAGGCAAAATTAAATTGATGTTATTAAAGAATTTGTGAATTATCTGTAATTCATCAACATTACCTAAAGCATGAGATTTCTGTGGCGGTAACCGAGGTGGTGGTGGTCTGGGTGGTACTTGGGTGTTTGATTTTGCAGGACTTTCTGAAACAGGACATCTTTTGATGGTTCCTTGATTATCATCCTCAGAAGAATGCATCTCCTGTGGTACGTAGATGGATTTAGGCTGAAATTATAAAATTTATTAGTCCATGTTTTTTAATTCATATCACATCACCTTCATATTAAAACTTTCATACCAAGTCATTAAAATGTGTTCAGGGAATACAGTAGAAATGAAGAAGCAACAGGAGCCATGTATAAGGAATTCTTCAGCTGAAATTTCATAGCTGGAAATGAAAGGCTTTCTAAAAGTCTACAGAAAACATCCCTATTTTATTTGTTTGAAAACTGATAACCTGCTGTTTCATAAAATATAATGTGGCTCATAACATATAAAATACAATAAAATCTAACTAAAAATCTGTAAAGCACAATTGAAAACATCAGTAAAACAGCCTTCAGTCTGTTTTTGGACAAGGTGCAAATCAGATTATGGTTTTCTAAAATCACATATATCACCTGCATATTAGCCAAATAGAATTAACTTAAAAGAAGGACTTAATAATGTATTATGTTCCCTCCACTGACATAAGCTATCTGTCAACAGACGGAGAAGAAAGTAATTTTTGGTGATTTTCTCGCTGCTTCTGTAAATCTGCTATGAAGAGCTGGGGAAACCTCTGGAGCAGATTTCAGGGGCTGCAGAGTGGAGTAGAAGCTGAAAACTGCTCCCCTCATGATCCTGACAGATGACTTCCATGAATAGAGAGGGGGCAGAACTGGATGTGACCCATGAAGATTGCCATTCAATAGGCTAAAAAACAGCATGTATACTGGGGGAAACAGTTTGGCAAAGCAGACTATCACTGTGTTCAGATGTTTTTACGTTACTGTTACTGTTTTCCTCTTTTTGTAAACTGCATTGAGGTTAGGTTCTGGGGAGGTTGGAAGAACCCCCAGAACAGCATTATGTGGTTGGTAAGGAGGGATCATTCCAACTGGCAAGCTAATATACTAGCACAGATGAAATATCTGTATTAGCTGAATTCCACCCATTGACTTCCATTTCCATTTTAAAAACTGACCACGGTTTGTAGTCATCTGACATAAGATTATGGTTCAGATATAGTCAGGTCAGATGTTAACAAACCACCATTTATTATAGTAATCTCTCTCTCTCTCCTGCTTTCAAGTGAAGCTATCTTAGTTGCCCAAGCTAGTTTCTTAGTTTGGAAAGAACGGAAAAATGATTTAAGAAACCAGAAATTGTTGCCAAAGCCAGGCACGGGCAGGGGGGTTGAAAGGGCAGGGGCAAGGAGAGAATGTGAAGGCATATATTTTCTTGAACCGAAGTTTATGAGATCAGAGGTGTTACATATGAACGAGGCCAGTAAGCATATTTCCTGCAAGTAGTGACAGCCCCTCTTACCTTTGGCGGTAAAGGTGGTGGCACTTTAGCCTTCATAGTTGAGCTACAAGAGGGAAAATAAGGATGAACTACAAAGATTTGTTGATCATTTTAAAAGTTAGATATTCATTACATACATAAAGATAGAGAGAGAGAGAGAGGGTACCACTGAAATGATCTAAACTGGGGTGGGCAATAGAAAAACTTTGTATTTTTAAGGTGGCCCATGGGTTCTTGACAGATTCCTCAGAACTCCAGTTTAATTTTTAAAAAAACGTGTGTGCGGATGTAATTTTCACCATCATGCTTGCAGGCAAATGTGAAAAGAATGGCAAAAGCAATCAGGGTTCGGAAACAAGGGGAGCCAATTACAGCAAGTCAAATTCATTGTTTTTCATGTGGTTATCAAATCCATGCATCAAGGGGCAACATCAGTGGTGGAACTTCATGCTCCTGCACTGGGGGGGGGGGCGGAGAGCAGGTGGGGGCGGGGTGTGCCACCTGCAGGGGCATGGCGCACGTCCTGGGGTGGCGCCCAGCACGGGCGGGGAGGCAGGTGCGCTCCCCCCCCCACGCTTCTTCCTCCGCCACTGGGCAGCATCCAACCACGCAGCTCTGCTGGAGCAATGAACGTCTGTTTGTGCAATGGAACTTCCTTTCCCTCTCGCTGCCAGTTTCCCGCACACTCTCAAAAATCGGCTTTAGAGGATTGGGGGCAAGTTTTGGCGACACATGGCGGGGTGGGAGGGAGGAGAGGAAACTGAAGTCTTCTTGTGCCAATGGAACTAATCTTGCAGAACAATGGATTGAATTTACCAAGGCCACATTTCGCACATTTGAAGGCGATAGGCTTCCTCTACTGCAGTTTGGAATCTACTTTATTAATGAAGATGATGCATGAATTACATTAAGGTAAAGGTAAAGGTACCCCTGCCCGTACGGGCCAGTCTTGCCAGACTCTAGGGTTGTGCGCTCATCTCACTCTATAGCCAGCGCTGTCCGCAGACACTTCCGGGTCACGTGGCCAGCGTGACAAGCTGCGTCTGGCGAGCCAGCGCAGCACACGGAACGCCCTTTACCTTCCCGCTGGTAAGCGGTCCCTATTTATCTACTTGCACCCGGAGGTGCTTTCGAACTGCTAGGTTGGCAGGCGCTGGGACCGAACAACGGGTGCGCACCCCACCGCGGGGATTCGAACCGCCGACCTGACGATCGGCAAGTCCTAGGCGCTGAGGTTTTACCCTCAGCGCCACCCGCGTCCCGCTGAATTACATTACATGTAACTAAAATATGCAAATTTTCTGTACCATATCAGATTATGGTATATTTCAAACGCAGCCCTCAGTAGTGAACCAGTTGCCCATACCAGATTTAAATTCATAACATTGGAATTTTCAGTAAACATTTTTCTATCAACCCTTAAAACAATGAAATTAGGAATACAGCACTTATTGAGACAATTAAATACCAATCATTGGGGGGAGGGGTGATGGTATGAGGGGTTGATTTCAAAGAGGTAGATTATGGCAGAATGAAAAATTGAGATCCAAGGTAGATTAGGCTATATAGATTGTGTTTAGCCAGAAAAATTCTAAAGGTGGCAATCCCACATTCAAGACCATTTATAATTCCGACTAAAAACAGTGAGACTTAAATGTGTATAAGAGAATGCTGAACAAGAGACAGGCTTTTAAAAATGATGTGCTATGAAGAACTTTGCACATATTCTCTAAGAGGCTACTAGATGCAATTATTTCCGCCTCTGATTAAAAAATATATATTTTGTATTTCAGTTTGGCCACAGCCAAGGTTAACTTATTAAAATATGTAGGAAGGCATTCTGCCTCATTCTTGCCCCAACTCCCTATATCTCTCCATTTATCCCCAAATGGGCTTATGTATCAAAGAAAAGCCTGCTCAAAAGTCCAGCTTTAGAAAAATGAGATACCAGCAGAAATGGAAATTCTCGACGAAGTATTTTATTTACCCAGAGTTTGGGTTTATGGTATTGATTGGACTCCCTACATATTGCTGGGGAATCACATTTTTCCTCCTTGATTTTCTTTTTCCAAACTCCAGTATTGTCCTGTTAAATAACAGCACGTTTATGATATTTTGCATTTATAAAATTGCTACTATAGACAGGTTTTGAAAATACAGGCTTGATTTTCTTGTGTTAAACCACAATGCTCAAAGCAACCAGACGACAAATTAGCACAGCAATTCTACTGCCACTTAATGGAAGCAAGCCCCACTGAACTCAATGCATTTACCATGGAATAGGTTACGTATAAGGTTATGCTGTAAAAGTCGTTACTCTTGAATAGGATATATATAGGATTATATTGTAAAAATCAGTATCACATATTGCCTCAACTAATGGCAGAACTCTTCTAGTGGACGGGTCTTTCAGATGAGCTGTTTCAATCCTAAAAATGATATCAGCTACTATATAATCTGCAAGGTCTTTGAAACTCATCATGCAAGTCCAAGCAGGATCGGGCTCCCAAACATGTCCCTTCAGATACAGCACTACCACATGGAAATCGCATCCTGATACATTAAGATGTAGGCTATGAGCACAAATGAAAGTATCAGGATGCTATTTCTGTGTGGTAGCACTGTAACACCAGCTCCTGTTGTCGAATGCTTTCATCTAAGGCAGCAGGAGAGGAGCCTCTGGTGTCGGTCGCCGTGAAATTGCAATGGGATTATGTAAGCTTCAGCAGTAAGTTTTAAATAGAGGGCTGGTGGAGTTCAGATGGGGCAATGCAAAATTAACAGCAATGGTTAAAGGTAAAGGGACCCCTGACCATTAGGTCCAGTCGTGGCCAACTCTGGGGTTGCGGCGCTCATCTTGCTTTACTGGCCGAGGGAGCCGGCATACAGCTTCCGGGTCATGTGGCCAGCATGACTAAGCCACTTCTGGCGAACCAGAGCAGCACACGGAAACGCCGTTTACCTTCCCGCTGGAGCGGTTCCTATTTATCTACTTGCACTTTGACGTGCTTTCGAACTGCTAGGTTGGCAGGAGCAGGGACCGAGCAACGGGAGCTCACCCCGCCGTGGGGATTCGAACCGGCGACCTTCTGATTGGCAAGTCCTAGGCTCTGTGGTTTAACCCACAGCGCCACCTGCGTCCCTTGCAACAGCAATGGTTACATTGCAGTTAATTTTAATATTGCACATTGTTATTCTTAGTAGAGTTAAGTTTACAGGTTAAGTTACGGTTACAGGTTTGGGGTTACGTCTGAAGATGACCAAACTGTGGAGCAAGAAGTGTTATAAACCACACACAGACTGAACAAGCTTTTCTCAATTGTCTACGAACCAGATCTACTTTGAAGATTAGCAGAACTTACTGTTTAGCGTCATCACTGTCCCCTTCTTCCTCATCTTCCAGATGTGCGACATGTCCCCTGAGGAATTAAACAGGATATCACTTCTAAATGTCAATTGTCAACTTGTCTTCAGCCATCAAAAGATTTGTTATCTGCAATCCTAAAAAGCTTCTCTTTTAGCAAATCACAGTTGCAAGACAGACAAGCAAGGGGTCCTCTGTAAGCCAAACAAGCACCATTAGACCATGAGAGATACAAGAAACATACAGTCTGCGCACAAGGAAAGGGACTTCGCAATCAAGAGAGAAAGAAAGTCAAGAATTACCGCTGATGCAGTTCTTCTTCAACTGATTTTAGAAGGCTCCTTTAAAAATAGAAGTAAAATTCAACGACTGGACACATTTAGCAAAAAGCACACAAAATCAGACACACTTTTTATATGATCTGACAAATGTAAGCTGTGCAATAAATTACATCAATTGTTTGAATTTTCAGTCTGAAGTAAATAATTATTCAGCCGAAAGTGTATTTAAGTGTGTTCAGCTGTACACCAGCCTGCTAATTAATGCACCTGGGTGGACACAGCTCATCTTAATTATAGTTACTGCTGTAAAAAAAATGTGTGGGGGTGTGGAGGGGAGAAAAATATACACTAAAATAATGCAATGCCACAAGAAAAGATTGGCAAAACCTAGAATAAGAAAGAAGTATCTATCTCCTCCTTTTATCATATTTACACTAATTCTGAACTATTGACTTAACTTGTTGGGTTGCACCATTAAAGTCTATTTTTACAAAATAATTTAACATGGATCATTGAACTCTCTTTGAAGTGTTCCCTCACTTACAGGTATTTTATGAAGCCCATGGTACTAAAACCAGTCCTATCTGAACCTGAAGATCCTCTTTAGGATCCAAGTACCTCCAGCTAAGTGCCTCCACAAAGCGTGGCTTCTAGGACTTGCTCACTGTGACATCCTAGCTGTGGAACAGCTTCCCCAGAGAGGCTCATTTGGCTGCCATCTTTATGGCCTTTTGCATGCCAGATGAAGACCTTTTTATTTCCCAGGGCCTTCAGATAATCTGTGATATTTAAACCTGGCTGTGTGACATCTGCAGGCTTAAGAGTTCTCACGCTGCTTTTTTTGTGTGTTCCTGTATTTTGTTCCTTGGAGGCCACTGAGAGAATATATGTTATTGGGTGGCCTATATAAATGCAATTAAAAATAAAATGTATTTATTACATATATGCACATATAGGCACATTTGTGGATACAGATGCAGACGAGAAAGCTGCCTTCCTATATACCTGCCAACACCAAAAAATTCATCACCCATATATGAGGCTACATTGGGTTGAATCCAGACTACAGGACTAGAGAATTGTGTCTACAGGATGCTCCATTGGAGAGGAAGGGGAGGTCCAATTCCTGCATTAAACTCCAGAATATAGGAGGTGGCTCTGGAACTTCAGAAGAAATTGAAAAAAAACCCTGCCCACTTCTTCCAAAGGGAGCCTCTGCAAGATCTTAGTCTTGATCCAACTCGAGTATCTCAAAATACGGATTAAATAGTCAGTTTTTACTGTAAATGTACAACTGGTTTCACTGCATAAACATCAAATTCCTGATCAAATTGGTAACTACATTAAAAACCACTGCCAGATTATTTGGGGGTGGGGGTAGGGGGAGAAAAAGAACGGTGTTACTAAAAATACTCACTTATTTCCACCCAAGAAGTAACTGCCTTGGGGACCTTGACCATATTCTAGTTGCAAATCCTATTGAGAGAAAAGAAAGCATCAAGCTCTGTCTCATCTTATTGCATTCCCCCTTTAAAAAGATAATTATTATCTAACTAGCTCCGGCTGTTTTTACACAAACTTGAGTCCCAGAAATAGCTTCACAGCATATACAAATAATGCATGTTGTACAGCAGATTCCCTCAAATTTCACTAACAGAATCCTATACTTCTAATATGACACTTCTGTGCATTAAAGGAGAGGAAAAGATACAAGATTTGTAAATTTTCTGCTTGAGATGCTCTGTTGCACAGTTGCATACAGACAATATCCATAGGTTTCCTGGGCAAGCAGAAAAGCACCTTCCCTTGCGTAAAGTGTAGGCAGCATCCCTGATTTCTGCTAATTCCTCCTTCCAGCTGCAGCCCCCAATGCCACATCCCATACGGTGTTGGAGTAACTGGACATGAGAAGGTGCTAATTTCCTTCATAAGCGTATATCACCCCATGGATGAGCTAACTGCAAGTGCAAGGTCAGCCAAGCCAGCAGCTATGGTAACAGCCCTGTTCCCCAGCTATATCTGTGATTAAGGTACGTCAGCTCAGTTAGTCTGTGAGTCGTCAGTCTGCTGGTGTTATTTGCCCAGTGGCTGGAATTTATTTGGAGCAACAGAGCTACTTTGTAAATGTATGCATCTGCATATATCTGTATCTGCAAAAGCCTACAAGCTGTATATATCCAAGTCCAGAACTGTTTTACCGAGCCTTATCTTCTGCAACAGTAAACTATTTGGACCTTAGGCAGCTTCTGTGTGTTTACTGGTACTGGAAGCAACTTCCACTGCACAGATATCTCACTTGAGATTCCCAGCAGGCTGTTCCTGGAAGTACAGAAACTCCCAGAAAGAGATTTTCAAGGGGGTGTAGGGAGGCATGAAAGCCCAGTTCTATGAGACAAACTCTGCTCAATGAAATTAGGATCCAATCAAACAGCTCTTTAGATTTATGAGTGTCATCAGGGTCCACAGTTCATCTCCTCCTACTTTGAATTGCTACTCCCAAAATGCACAAAATCTGTGCAGGGAAAGATGAACATACATGCCACAAGCAATGGTGGCTTGATCACATAACCTTAAAGTTTCTGAAAGGCTATTATTGTACGCAACCCAATATATTTTAATGTAAAGAGATCACCTTGTACGACTATCCAACAACCATAATTCAAAATAGATAAAGTGCAAGGGCTCTGAAATCTCCATGGAGGCAAATGAATATGAACTAGGGATCCTAGCTTTGCAGTACAGAAACATATCTTCAGGATCCTGGAAGCCACAACTTTCATGTGGGGAAAATGCTTAGGAGTCCTAATGATTTTAATAAGTGGTTTAGTAGACCAAGGTCAATGTGCTACCACTTATTTCACAGCAGGGACAATGTCATCATCTGCTGGAGGCTCTACCTGCCAAACCTCGACATGTCAAATAAACAAACTTTTCTCAGAAAGAAACCCACCATATAAACTACACAAAGAAAGAGGCAGGCTACAGTAGCCTGCCACTTCTATTTTTGGAAAATTCCAACACTCCTTTGAAAATGGTCATAAAGCAGCAAGAAAGCTTTTTTGAGTCAGCTAGAATTCTTTCTGGATGATTCAAACCAGGAGGCATGGGGTTAGAGGAAAAACTGGATTGTTATTGGAGCTATGATATCTGCTTTAGTCCAACATTGCTTTTTTGTAGTATTCAGTAAGCTCACAACTTTAAGCACATTTAACTTGGACACATTCAGCCTAAGCAGCTGTGGCCCTGTGTACCTGAAGGAGCATCACTACCCCCATCATTCAGCCCGGACACTGAGATCCAGCCCTGAGGGCCTTCTGCTGGTTCCATCAGTGCAAGAAGTGAAGTTACAGGGAACCAGGCAGAGGGCTTTCTCGGCAGTTGCGCCCACCCTCTGGAACACCATCCCGTCAGATGTCAAGAAAATAAACAACTATCTGAGTAACCTCAGCCAATGTTAGATTAATGTGATCCCGCTCCTTTCGATTACCATAATTCCCTTACCTTTATGAATCCCACCACCTACTTCTTATATAGTATAGTCTCAAATCCACCCACCCATCCATATATTACAATCTATAGAAAACCTTGTGTCTTCCAGATGTCTTGGACTACCACTACTAGCCAGCACAGCCATGCATCATGCCAAAGCAACGTGCGCCATCATTTTTAGTGGCCAGTAAAGCATTTTATCAAGGAACATTGATAAATATGACCTGCTTTCTTTTTATAAGCAAAGAGAAAATTGAGATCACGTTTGGAAAACAAAGCTTGGTGATAAATGTCTGTTTACTTGGATGCAAGGGGTGAGATGGAGAAAGGACAAGAATGTTAATGAGGATGCTGGATTAAACTATGGAGGAAATGAGAGTGACTCCGAAAGGACTTCTTCTAGAGTGATGCAGAACTTGGCAATTTCAGAAATGTTTTTGGATCTGAGGCATGTGGGTAGGAAGGGAAAATTGAATCAAAAAGTGTTTGAAGGCAGAAATTGCTCACATTCACTCTGAACTTGAAGCCACAGTTGAGGCAAATCCTAATGAGATCCCCAGAGTACTGTCTGGGTGCATGTTGTGGGATTAGTATGAATGAGCGTGGTCTAAGGATGTGAACACGGCACTTTGCAGGAGTTCAGAGGACAAAGGCCCTTTCGACCCCCTTGTGTATCTGAGAGGGATTGACTGGGTGGGCTACAGAGTGCTAAATACTTCACTATGAGAGCCACTTCAGAAGAAGCAAAAGATTGCCTCCTCCTGAAGGAGACCACTCTGGACCAAGAGATATCAAACAACTGTTGCATGGCTGCAAATATCCCTTTTTTGAGAAAGGTGCTCATGAAGGGGATGAGTGCAGGTGAATCTGGATATGGCTGAGTTCTGGATCTATTTTAATCTGGTTTTTCAACAATTCTGTCTTTGCTACCAACTGGTTATGGAAAGGGGGAGCACTATCCTATTGATTTTTCTCAACATCTTGGCAGCTTTTAATACTATAGATCACAGTATCTTCCTGAACTGGTTCTGTGGGTTGGAGGTACTACTGTGCTACAGTGGTTCAACTCCTACCTTCAGGGTCATGTTGGGAGATGTCTGGTTGGCCTCTTGGCAATAGTGCTGAAGGATTCCCTTCTATCTACCATGTTATTTAATATCTGTAATAAAACTTTTGGGAGGAATCATCCAGGGATTTGCAGCAAATTGTCATCAGTATGACGACACCCAGTTCTATCTTTCCACTCCATCAGAATTGGGAGAGGTGGTAGATAAGATGGATAGATGCTTAGAGGCAGTGACAGACCAGATGTTGGCCAATAAAATACAATAGAATCCTGAAAAGTACTATGACTAGTCAAGTCTCTGATCTAGGAATTGGCCTAGGAGAAGGGCAGCAGTTGCCCTGTGGAACAGCTATGTAGCTTGGTGGTCCTTTCTGATCCATTATTGTCCTTAGAAGCTCAGGTGGTGTTAGTGGCTAGGAGAGCCTACTGCCATTTACAGCTGGTTTACAAGCTACAGACATTCATGGACCAAGCCAGCCTGCTATCAGTAATTCATGCTCTAGTGACCTCGTGTTTTGATGATTGCAACGGGCTTTAGGGTTGTCCTTGAAAATGGTATGGAAGCTGCAACTTGTGCAGAATGTGGCTGTCAGGTTATGAACTAGAGCAATGAGATGGGCTCACAAAGCGCCTGTCCCAAAATCTATGCGCTGGCTGCCTGTGTTCTACTGGGCTCGTTTCAGTGTGTTAAGCGATGGTTTGCAAAACCAAATGGCCCAAATATATGCAGAAACGGCACCTCTCATACCAGCCCATTTGATCCTTAATATCAGCTGGGGAGGGGGTTCTGCTCATCGTGCCCAACAGGATTCATGAAGGGCCTTCTCTGTGGTAGGGCCCCAACTCCCCTAGAGCTACATCTGTCTCCTATGTTATTTAAATATTTAGCTTGTATATGCTTTTATTGACGCATTTTGTTGCTGTGGTTCTTGTGTATCTCCTTGAGCTCTTTGAAGGCAGGATGATCCATAAATACTCTAAAGCAACAAATAAATTTCGATTACCTCCAGGATGACCCTACCCCCAAGCAAAATAATCTATGCAGTCTCAGCAGTTTCTATACAACCACTTAAATACCATTAAGCATCCATAAATTTTTCTGTGACTGGAACTTTAGCAGGAGTAAATGCTTGAGTTTGTGTCACCAGGGGTTCCCAACAAAGAAACCATGCTTTAGATGCTTCCTTGAAATAGCATATGGTAGCCACAAATCAGGGAAACTCTAGTGAAATACTTGAGGGCCCTTATATAGGATGTGGTTGTTTTTTTGTGGGAAAGAGGGAAGCTGTAGCAGTTGCATAAACATAGAAACTAGAGCTCTTATGGTTGGGCAGAGGCAAGATGCCACTCTCAATTTGCAAAGCACAAATCCACGACAATATGTATTCTACTGCAGTGACAGAAAAATTAATAAGAGAAAATAAGCAAACCGCTACAAAAAAGTAAAAAAGATCCTTCATCTGCCACCGTACGTTAGAAATCTCACAGGAACATTTTTATGAAAAGTGACACCTGTCAGTGTGGTTTATGTTTGTATTATTTAATGGTCTAAACCTTTGTTTATAGCCAGGTTACTTCTCTACTGTCTGTTAGCATCAATAGGCTAAAATATGATCATGTCTCTTTCTAATCTACTATTACTAGATGCTTTTAAAAATAACCTGCATTTCATCCTGGATACAGTTACAGCAAAATACTGGGAAAGAAATTCGTTTGTGTACTGTCCTAGCGTATTTCTGTGGGAAAGTAAAGCTTGCAAAATGAAGGTGATAGAGACAAAAATAAAACACCACCATCTTAGTTTGCACAGAGTGTTCCTAACACAAGATTTTGAATGATCAAGCCATATATCTCTGGAGACGAAAGACACATGTGCACACACATGGAAATTTAGCAGTTTTCATGTAGATACTGTGCAAGAAGGTCCATCAAACAGAAGCAGCTATTCAAGATAAACAGAATAACTAAGTTCAACTCTAAACAAAACCGTGGGATATTTAACCACATCCAAGTGAGCAGTGGATCAAATCACACTCGATTCTGATAATTCCACTGATACTCTTTGGATAGTAGTGCTGTTCATTACAGTATTGGCAACAAAACTTTGGACAAGCCAAGGTAATCAGAAGTGGCTAAATATTGCAAATAGCTATACCAGACAATTTTGTCCTTAAAGTGATTGTTCGTATTCAAATTTTAATGTCTTTGCACTGGTTGAGCTACTCAACAGAATGGAACTTTAGCACTCGAGGGTGAATGTTTGTGCAGTGGGTGTCTAAGGTTTGAATGACCACTATTTGTGGATAAAGGAGACACACTTGTCTTTTATTTTTTAGATATAGAAAGCTAGATAGATAATACAGTGTAAATATTGTGCATGTTACTTTTACAATTGGGAAAAGTTGTAAACACAGAAAATGAAATACTAGTTTTCAGGAAGTGTGTCAACTAGGTAATTATTGTTAAGGAATTCAAAATCATAATACTATTATTATACCTAGTATATGCACGTGTGATGCATTAGGGAGTTCAGTGTGCTTCCCATATATTAATATAATCAAGCAGCTTGTTAGCCATTTGGATTTCACATAAGTAATATGAGAATACTGAATGAGGTGGTCAGACGATTCTGTCAAATCTACAGCTTGCAGGACTGAGCCGTGAAACAAATTAATTCTAACCACGTAGTCCCACGTGACCTTCCAACAAAAGACTAGGCATAAGTGGTAAGCATGTTTGACAAGACATGCTTTTGCTTCAGAACCAGGAATGTTGTTTGGATAGAAAAGAGTAAAATGAGATGCATTTGTTAGCATCAAGCATGATGTTTTAGAAATGATCTCTGATGTGACGCTATACGTATTGGATTAAACGGTTTCAATTTTCAGGTGATAAAGACGTATCAATTGTACTAAATGATCATTCTTTAAAGAATGATCTTTTTCTGTCAAGGGCCACATTCCTCCAAGAACAATTTGCAAGAAGCCACAAGGCAGTAATGGGCAACCCCTTTTCTCTCTCTCACTTTCTCCACGCCCCCCCCCCCCCGGGGGGGGGAGGTTCACATTGTTCTTCTCAGGGGTCCTGGTCAATCACTCCCTGTCTTAAGTTATCTCAGGAAGGCCACAGACATTGGATGACATGACACAAATCGCACTCCATTCCGTAAAGACTACTTTCAAGCAGACATGCAGCAAATATAATAATAAATAAATTAAATTTGTATACTGCCCTTCATCTGTAGATTTCAGGGCAGGTCACAGCATAAAAATAAATGATGGAAACACAATCGCTTTCAGTACATGTTTTGGTTACAGCTTGCAGTTAACTAGACTAGAGTGACCCTGAGTCCTGGTTTGAATGACAATCTATAAGTCAAACCTTGGCTTAACTCCCTGCAACACGGCAGCAAAAAGGACCAATGGAGGCGCAAAGCAGCTGTGAGCAGTCTAGCCAAGACAGGGTTTGATTTTGCATGCCTTGCAAACCAGGCCACTATTCTGCCCTTTGGATACAACTGGGAATGAGGATTAGGCTCATATACTACCACTTGCACTTTCATCACAGTGTTATGAAGGCGATGAGTAATTTGTGCCCAAATATGAGACCTTCCCAACTGTGAGAAATAGAACCCAATTTCTAGAAGGTTCATTCTCACAAGAGTCAGGGAAAATCTATGTTCAGACAAACATGGCGTTTCCCAAGTTCATTTGTTACCTTCTGCTCACATTCATGGAAGCAGGAAGGAACACACATGCCCCAAATCTGCTCACAATCTCAGAGTAGGTAGAATTCCGGGAGTAAAACAGTGCTTGACTAAGGTCACTGACACCATGCTTCCCAATGTAGAAATCACCACAAGCTTCCTAAAATCTGCAGAGGCACAGAATATGCCAACTATCTATCTAAAAGACAAGCTTGTTCTCACACTTCTGACATCTCTCTTTTAACTGTACACACAGTTCCGAAATATCTTTGGCGGAAAATCAAGAATGAACTTCCTAATAAGAAAGATAGCGTTTGTGAAAACAGATGACGCACAGCACATGTTATGTTTAGTACAGATGACCGTAAAGTATGTACCAACATGCTATGTGGTTTACTGCTATTAAAAGGAAATTGTTTCCCCTTGAAGAAAGATCACAATTAGTACAAGTTTTGCCAAAAATTTACAGGCAGGGACAGGACAAAAATAAATATATTTTAAAAGAAATTATGTTAAAGTTCAATGTTGCAGGAGTGTCTCAGGAGATGCTATAGAACAATAGCCTAGAGTTATTCTCACAGAGCCAGCTGGAAGCCACCATTAAACTAGGGAAAGAATTACTGGAGCTACAAATACAAATTCTTGAAGGCAGGTTTGTGTACCAAGGAGGAAGAAGCAGGCAACCTCCATCTAAATGGAAGCAGGTGTCCATAGTAAACAACTAAAGTTTTGCTATGTTACCTCATTAATGCCAAAAGTTTATTTCTTTATGAAATAAACCCAGAAAAGCAACATTTTAAGTATTAGGCAAAGGATATTAACGACTAAAATTTGTTTCTACTGCTAAAGATCAAAGGAGAAGAGATTTCTGAACAAAATAATTCTTGGCTAAAATGTTTCGAAAACTAAGTTGCTTTACACAAAACAATTATCCGCAAATATTATTAAATCTCAGTGCTTACTGCTGTACTCATGTTTTAAGTATTAAATAAACAAATGCATGTTGGAAGAGGTGGAAAATAAGATATAGAAGCAATACCTGCACTCCATTTTCTTCAAGCTGATTTCAATCCTTTCCTTCCCAATGAAATTTGTTACCTTTTGTTATTTATGTGCTGAAGTTTCTCTCATTATGAAAAAAACTAACCTAGTCAGCAGCTTAGCAATTGTCTTAGCAATTTGTTTTAATATAGTTTTAGTGAAATTACAAAAATCATTGTGAGAAATGTTAGTATATAAGAATGCAACACTGACATGGGTAATTAAAATCAGTAGCTTTATTATTACGCAAGTATTTGATTAGTAGAACTTTTGACTATTCTACAGATGGCAAAAGCAGCATGACAACTGAACAAAACATTCAACTTTGAAAAATAAAAAAGACGAACAAACACGGACAAAGAAAAAGCAATAGATGAAAATACCAGATTAGATCTTGCAGTGTAGTATATTTCTTCTGAACTGTCCGAAAAATCGTTACTGACGGGCTGTTCATCAGACAAAGACCAGAAACTCAGGTTAATTACTTTTAGACTCAAAAACATCTAAGTACAAAGGGACATTGTTGCACGATAGCTGACTCTGCCATTACTGTTTATTAAAGTGTCTAAAGCTTTATACAACATAGCAGGTGGATTAGTATAGCCTTTAGATGTTCAACGGTGACTTAAGAAATGCAAGGACTGGTAATAGGGGTACATTTGTTTATACATCTTATCCTATACGCCTTTTTTAAAAAACAACAACACACATATTTTGTTGTTCTTCCCTGAAAGTTGCAAGCCACAGATTTCCCATCATTTCTGTACTATTATTTCTTACAAAGATTAACAAAGTCTTCTGTCCAGTCAGCTGCACACCCACAGGCAGTTCCATGTGCCAGGTGGTTTAGGGTTCAAAATATGGAACCAGACCAACTTCATAGTTGTAAGCGTATTTACTTCAATGCAAGTTGGTTCCAAGTGTGTTTCACACTGGGGCATATCAATGTGCGTTGCATGGGGTTGGACTAGATGACCCTCGGGAGTCCCTTCCAACTCTACAACTCTATGATTGAGTTCTCCCATGTTGCTAACAACAGTGTGTTATAAAAATGCTTAACCCCAAACTGTGACTTTATAGGACACTGTGGCCCAGATTCAAAGGACTGTAAAACTAGTTTTGTGAGCCTAACTAGGGGGTTGACTCACTCTTCCTTAAAGGGTGGAGCCTCATTCCTCATACTATTTTTGAGTCTGCAGCAGAAAGGAAAATAGTTTCCACTAGTACATGCCCCTTCTTTGAGCCTAGGTAGCTCTTTAGATCCCAGCAGTCTCACTTGCATCCAACCAACAAACATTATAGATCTTGGAGCTTCCTTAAAAAAAAAAAAAAGGTGTGCATAGGAGTTTTAATCAGTAATCTGTCTCCATCTTCTACTGGTACAACAAGATGAGATATGAAGATGTTTATCTCCAACAGAACAAAGCGTTTAAAAGATACTTCTCCAAGACTGGATTTAAAAACCAACTAACTGATTGGAAAGCAAGACTAATGTTGGTAAAGAACAATGCAGAAGAGAACATGCAGATGAAATGGGTGTTCCTCATGCTTAACTTTCTGCTTACAAAGTCAACCAGTATCAGCACTTAAACTTGTGAGTGAGTGGGGCAAAAACAGGAGCCACTTTAATTGTATTTTATCTGAGTTTTGTCCCTCATGGTCTCAAGACAAATAATCTGTTTCCCAAACACAAACTTTTCCTCCATGCCAGTGTTCTGGGTTCAGATTTTATAACTGCATACAATTACTGATAGGTAAATTGTCATACACAAGTAATTTTCCCACCTATTTTTTGGTCTCTCTAATCTGTCCACAGCTCAGAAATAGAGCACATGTTTTGTTTGCAGAAGGTCCTAGGATAAATCCCAGAGACTTCCAGGTAGGGGTGAGAAATAAACCCTCAACATCAACTGCAGGTCAGTATAGACCATAAGGAACTAGATGGGGGAATGGTTTGGCTCATTTGAAATACAGCAGTTTTGTATGCACCTATCTTGAATAAGAGAGCATGCAATATGGAAATCAGAATGTGGAATACATGGACCACATGTAGTTATTGTTGAGTAGAACTATCAAAGAGGCTAAGAAAAACACACAGGAGGCCTTGCAAACAACATACAAGATAGGAACAAGCACTTGAGAAAGAGGGAATGGGATGCAAAAACAAAACAAGTCCAGGCATTGAGAGTCAGTCCTTAAAATAGGTGCAAGGAATGCGAATTAGAAGCCAATGTGAAAAGAAAAACAACACTTAATTGTTTTCTAGAAGTACAAATCTTTTTTTAAAAAATGCAACTATATAACCTGCCTACTAATGGTCTACTGGCTCTAATAATCATGAATCAAGAAATAAACTGTGTTTGAGAGCAAATTTCCAGCCTTTACTCAGAAAGATACATAATTAGAGAAGTAAGTGCAAATCTACCATGAAAAACCTGGTAGGCTTCCAAATAAAGGTGTTTTTGGAAAAAATGGTAGAACAGTGGCCTAAGAGATGTTGAAACTGAGAAAGCTGAAGGACTTGATGAATTTCCTGAAGGAAATTTTAGCAATCAAGATAATTTCCAATATGTATCAGCATGGCTGCTTTAAAGAGTATACCAAAGTTATATTTTCTCCAAGGAAAAGTGAAATTACATGGAGATGAAGTCTTTATCACTTTGCTGCATAAAACTCTCCACGTGTTTCTATCCTGAGAGATAATTAAACACAAGGCCTAAGGACCATCAACACTCCTCAGAATGAGTTCATGATTTAAGAGAATGCAGCATCTAATCCAACACTGCCTTGTTGCTCATATCCTGAGTGAGAGATCTGTAGAGTTGCCAGCTTAAAACATGATGCCTGCTGGTACCTTTAAAAGTTAGGAGGCAGTGGAAGAGGATGCAGCTGCCACACATCAAGTACCATTCTTCTAAAAGACCACACTGCTTCCTTGCCTGCTGTACAAAACAAAGCTTCAGCTTCAACCCGCGCCAGGCAGGGAAAGTAGGGAAGAACAGGAAAGGAGAGCAAAATAGTCAATTCCTCTCTGCTACCCCAATGTTTAGAAAGCAACAGGCAGAATTGTGCCCTAGCAACTCTTGCTGGGTGCTACCCACTGAAGACATTAGGAAGCAACATTTGCAAAGGGCAGCAGGAAGTAGATTTCTGCTTCCACTGCTTCCTGTGCTAAAGCAGAGGCCTGTTTGTGGGGAGTTCAGAGCTAAGACGACTTGCCACATTTGCTACCTATTGTTGGACTCTCTGCTATAACACAAAAACGGCAATTAAATCAACAATGAGCAGGCAAATATCTGGGCACAATTGGATGGAATGAACTGGGACAAGCACAAGACTCAAGGGTAGATAGCATAGACATCAGATGCCCAAGAGCAAGTTTGCATGGGACCCACCTGAATGCAATTCCCTGCTTTCTCAGTACTTTGATCTTTGCCTTGAAGTATATACTAGCCTCCTGGCCACTGGAATGTATCCACACCGCAGGGTTTCTGTCATATGGCAATCTGGTGTGCAGCCTTCTATTTGCTGACTACAATTAAGGTCCTGTCTAATGCCATCTCATTGCATAAGGCTCTCCTGTGTTTCCCCCATTGGGTTCTCTCTCTGCACTCAAAACTGCTTTCAAACATCTGCCCACTGCTAACATCCATCTTTCCACACTAATGAGATATCTGACCTTAGATGTACACATAGTGATCAAGCATATAATAGCCATGTTTTTAAAGTAAGCAAACTGCAGAATGAGGGTGGCTAACTTTCTTTGGTTCGAGGAAGGTATGCCAGTAGTGCGTGTGGCCACCACACAGTCTTTCACTCTCAGTGGCACCGGGCGCTTGTGGCTGATTCAATGACAGCTTCTGCAGAGGGGCAGAGCAAGCTGCCCCCATTGTGACCGCAGCAGTTTTTGGCAGCAGCAATGAGCAGCTGACCGCCACTGAGCGCTGGCTCTGGAAACGTGAAGGAAACCAGCTCCACTATTATTTTTAAAAAAGAAACCATCCCCAATGCTTGGTCAGCATTCAGGAAACAGATGAGTGCCCCTTCTTGTTCCTGGAGCACTTTGACCAGCTCTCAGTGTCACCATGCAAGTCACCCCAATAAAATGGGTAAAATTTGCCATGGGTTAGTAGGCCATTAAAACTGGCTTGGCAGGCTGGGTCTGGCTCATGGACTCATCACCACTGCTGTAAGGCGAGGCGATACTGTAGCGGGTGCAAGAGCGAAGTGATGCACAGCATGCGGGGTGGTGGAGACCCACAAGGAAGACATAAGGAGGAACACAAGTTACATGCAACAAGCCAAAATTGATTCATTCGTCTGACGTATCAGGAAGCTGAGGCTGCATAACAGCCTGCCCCACATAAAACTTGTGACCTATCAGACTCTGAGCCAAAGACACATGAGTTGTACTTGTGTAAGTTCTGGCCTGCTGTGTTTCGTAGTTACAGGGTCATGGTGACTCACAAGTCCCCCTTTGCTGCAGCAAGCAAAGTGGGTGAGATTTCTACCTAATTGCCAAATTCAGTGGTCCCACCTTATGAGGAAGCTGCTCAACAGCTTTTGAGAAATATGTTTAAACAGCGGCACTCAAAATAGCCTTAAAACAGGAAGGAAGACAGCCATATCTACTTGTGGGATATTTGCTTAAGAATTAGAAGACAGATCTGATTATGTTTTGAAGGATCCCAAATATTCAGGGGGAAAAACATTATGAAATCATAATTTTCAGGTCTTGCACAGATATATATACCATACGTATCCACAGGAGTCTACAAGTCTTATGCTCCGAATCACATTTTTTTTATACGGCATGATTTCATGCAGCAAAACACATACAACTGTGTTACTCACAAACTCATGATGAGGCTCTGTCTCCTTTCTTAAAGGTGGATCAAATTTTACTTGGCCAACTATCGAAGGGAAGAAATGAAATATTCAGAAGTGAGGTCAAAGCATGTAGATACATAAAATGACGGTAAAAGCCCTTGGAAAACTAGTCAGAAAGGAAGCATCACATACAGTATTGTATCTTTCTAACATGTCTCTGTGTTTTGCAGCTCTTGGCACTTGGTTTCCAATTGGTTTTTCAAATGCTTCATATCCTTGGGGATACAATGAAGCACTGAGGAAACAGAGCCACATGGAAGAATCTAGCTCAGCTATGGGCAGTACAGTTAAGGCAACCAAAAGCTATGGAAGTAAAGAAACTATATACTTCTAGCAAGACTGAAATTTTAAATCTATGATCATCTAACATAGACTGGGTGGTAATGAGCTAATACAAATCATCACCATATAGAAGACAAATTCACAATTACGTTTGAAAACTTGCGTATGTACTCACAGTTTATTTCAGAGCGTGTTTTTTCTTCTCTCACATTTCTGCTTGTCGAATGAATTCTATGAGGCACAAGAAGAGGCTAGGGAAAATATATACATAGTTTAACAAATGAAAAGACAGGTGTTCCATATGCCTCTTGTGAATATTCTTTAAAAACACCTTTACACAAAATTCTGTATATTGAAAATCACTACATATACACAGATATTTATAATGACTGAAACCTCTAGTATGAAATGAGGTGGAAGTTCAACAGAATATCCTCCTTTAGAAGCAGCAGTGTAAAAGCGTCCTGTGAGTTTAAGCAATTTTAAGGCATAACTTAAAATTCAACGGAGAAGGAGAACCTTGTGAGTTTCAGATTAAGATTCCACATTCCAAAAATAGCATTAGCTCCCAGTGGAAAACTACATTCAGATAGAAACCAAGTTTCTATCACTTTATATAAAGTCCATCATCCACAGGGACATAAATTCTTGGCAGACTGATGTCTACTCCATTGTCTCTATTTATGAGTCTAGACCCGTCACAGCTACTAATGGTATACTATTAATTTTGAAGAAAGCCTTGGGCAAGTCTTTTTTTCAATTGAGGGCTGTTTTCTTTCGTTTTTGAAAGAATCCTCCTATGTCATCAAAGTCACCTTTACTAGTAAGGTATTGCTACTGCAAACGTATTGTTTGGTGGAAACTCTTACGGCGAGGTAGGTTTTAAGTGAACTCCATGAATAGATGCAGGCAGACAAGGTGATAGTGACATTCTATTTAGTTTTGTAAGTGCATGTTCATCAGCAACCAGGATGGCTTGGCAAATGGGTCTCAGGGAGGGACCACCGAGGCCAATGGTGGTCGCTAATATGCTCTCCCTCTCTCCTTGTTACCTGTGAATCAGGGCAGCAAGCATGCTATGAATCGTAGCTGTTGTAAACAAAATCTGCCCTTATTCCCTTATGCGGGACACAAGAGCCCTTATAGAGTCCTTTGTAGGTTCTCCATTAGTAGGAGGAAATAACAGAGGCCAACCAGAGAATATTGAGAAGCAAAGCCGCTCGTAAGCCTGATCTTTTATTAAAGCTGTTGCAGCAGGGTGCTCCCTTCACACACAGGAAAGCGGAGGAGGACCCAGAACAAAGGTGTGCCTGCTCTTATATAGACATTTTAAATTCTTTGCCCTGGAGCTCAAGACCACACCTCCATACATACATCACAGAAGGGGTGTAACCCAAGACCACCCCCCACAAACATCATACCTACATCACAGGAAAGGTGATCTACAACAGAAATTTGAATGTTGTTGTTTTTCCTGTCTGCCAGGTTATCTGATAATGCCTTATCTGATTGCCTTTCATGGTAGTCTGGCCATTCCTTTGAGATGGTGCTTACCCAATTCCTGAGACAATGGGAAGGTTCCCTCACCCCCTCCCTCCTTGCAGAGAAACCATTTGGTTAGTTTGGGAGTCAAAATGGTTTCAGGATGGTCTTCTTGTGCTGCTCCAGACATGTGGTCCACATATCTATGTACGTGCTAGATTGGTACAGTTATGAACATTTATTATATATATATCTATATATATATCTATATATATATATATATCAAACACATATATATATCATATATATATATATATCAAACACTGAGATCCTGCTCTGTTCCAGTAACAAGAAGCCGAAAGCACCAGCCTGAAGATGACGAGTGAGACCTCGTCGAAACGTCGCCTAGACACCCCAACTTTTACACGGGAAGATACCCGAGGACACCAAAACCTGCATATATGTATATATATATATATATGTATATATATATATATATATATATGCTAGCTCTGCTTTACCACCAGTTTCTCTACTTAGCTCCCCCAATATGGGTGCATTGTAAACCTGTTGGGGTGCTAGTGGAGAATTACAAGTAGAAACCATTCCAGAAGTTAGGCTGTCAGCAAAACTGAAGTTATAAAACCTGAAATAAAGATTTTGCTATATAGGCGTTTAGACGAGACGCTGAACTACAGCCCCCTCTAGCAACCTAATGCATTCATCTCAGTGTTATAGGGATTAAATCCAAGTAAGCTTCAGGATGCATCCTGAAGGATAAAGCAGCCTAAGCTAGCTAAGAATGTATCCCAGCTTCACATTGTAATTAGCCACTAAAGATTTCCCTCTAATGCTGCTAAGTCAAAAAAAAAAAAAATTCCTTCCAGTAGCACCTTAAAGACCAACTAAGTTAGTTCTTGGTATGAGCTTTCGTGTGCATGCACACTTCTTCGGATACACAGATATACAATGCTGCTAAGTGGCATCCTTATCAGTCAATCAAAAACAAGCCACCAGTTCAATACAAGGCCTGGAAACTGCCTTATTGTTTCAGATAACTAGTTTGTGGAAACAGATGAGGAAGTGTCCTAAGCTCCGTAAGCAATGATGTAGTAGCAAGTAATAATTTAAGTGTGAGCATCTTCAGAAATGCTTAGGCTGCAAAGAGCTCCAGCTCCGTGAATTCATGGCAAATTAGGGGACTGGAAGATTGTTTTCCTACAGTACAGTAAAAGGGTTTTGGCTACTTTGAGTCTAAAGAGTGGACAAGGATCACAGAATCTCTGACCCTGTCAGTATTTTTTTAGACAACTAAAATGTGCATTGTCAATATATACTTATGCAAACCTTAACATGGGAGATAACCTACAGCACACACCCCATGCAATGATGGGAGATACAACAGTAACAAACTGCTTCGAGCTACAAAAAAGCCTGTAGCACACTATTCTGAGCAGTGCTAGTATCTGGTGAATGGTCTCTGGGCTCTGTGGTGTCTCAGAGACCAGCTAAGTTTGGGGACCTTAGGACGAGGGCAAGAGAAATTGTGCCCATTGTCTGGTGTTTATTGTTGAGTTCAACTAGTAAGCAGAATCAGTGCAGCATAGCAGCTAAAGAGCACGAGTCCGGTCTCTTTGGGTAAGTCACTCTCTCTCAATCCAAGATTCCTTTCTCACCAGTTTCACTCATTCATGAGACAAGTTCTAGAAATTCAGATATTCGCAACCACCCTCCTTATCCTCACATTACCTGACATGGGGAAGGTGTCTCAGATATAGCTCAGATGTTTTACAGTGGTACCTCGGGTTACATATGCTTCAGGTTACATACGCTTCAGCTTACAGACTTTGCTAACCCAGAAATAGTACCTTGGGTTAAGAACTTTGCTTCAGGATGAGAACAGAAATCGTGCTCTGGCGGCACGGCAGCAACAGGAGGCCCCATTAGCTAAAGTGGTGCTTCAGGTTAAGGACAGTTTCAGGTTAAGAATGGACCTCCGGAACGAATTAAGTACTTAACCCGAGTTACCACTGTATGACAAAACTGCAAATGCACTGACTTCTCTAAGAAAGAAGTATTCTCACCTCAGGATCATCATCATCAAAATCATGATAGGTGGAATGATCAGGATTATTCATTTTATCCAACAGTTCAATAGCAAGCGTCCGGGTCAAGGGCTGGGTAACAAAAGGATGCTAAAGAGACAAAATGAAGCAGGAGAGAAAGCAAATGGAATATGCATTAGAATTTGAAAATTTTAACATAGATAGAAGTTGGGCGAGCTCCCTAAAACCAACAGTAAAAACAATGTTTAAGTCTCCCCAAGGTTATCAAGGCAAAGTTCAGTCAAGTGTTCACTTTTCCTGCCCACTCCCACATGGGAACACGCAGACTAAAGAAAGAAGAAGCAGCTCATATGATTCTATGTATAGGGGAGGAAATCAGATAAACAAAAATAGGTGTTCCATAGGGCCTCAGCACATCAATCGTTGAACCAACCGGATACTGTATAACATAATACGCCACCCCAACCTACTGGTTCCCCCCACCAGGAATGATTTGCCTCAGCACCTCCTCATGGAAGGTTTCCTCACATAAGGACAACACTACAGACAGCATTTTAACACAGTGGAAAACAATAAAACGTAAGTTATACCTGTAATAGTTTTTCAGCTGTGGGTCTTTTCTTAGGATTCTTTGTAAGTGCCATTTTCACAAAATGGTGGAAGCTATTTGACCTTTAAAATGCAATTGCAAGCTTTAGAAGGTTATTTGGTGAATACAATAATCAATACAGTGTGGCTATATAACAAAGGTATTTACCATTTCATTTTGTCCTTTAGCTTGGGAGACTGAAAGTTGCTTTTTGTCATGAGAAAGAGTGCTCTGAAAAGCAAGAACAGTTGTTACTTGCTGTTTAAGAACTACAAAATCGATATTATTTTATATCCAGGAACAAAACTCTGAGATGCCTTCAGTAGGGGAAAAGTTTTTTGTTTGTTTGTTTAAAAAGGAAACAAAAACAAAAAACACCCCACTCTATCAATGGGCCCATAACATCCAGGTAGAATGGACAAGGCAAGAATGGCAGCTATCTGATTTACATCATAAATTAAATGTAACAGCAATCTATTTTGGGTTTTTAAAAAAATGTTGAGTGTCTTTGATGACAGGAGTAGCTACACATATTTGAGGCCTTAGTGTTTGGTTCTGTAAAGACTCTGTGCACCTGGGACACAGGGTATACACTGGCTTCTGTAGGGCTCTTGCAAACACGACTCCATTTCCCCCATCAGCTGCCTTGGCATATGATCTTCTGAGAGCCGTGCAATAGCCAAAGCTCTTCAGCTGTTACAAGCAGCACTCTTGATGGCTCTTCTTCAGGCCTCTAGCACACGGGCTACATCAGGCATAGGCAAACTCGGCCCTCCAGATGTTTTGGGACTACAACTCCCATCATCCCTAGCTAACAGGACCATTGGTCAGGGATGATGGGAATTGTAGTCCCAAAACATCTGGAGAGCCAAGTTTGCCTATGCCTGGGCTACATCTATATGTGATAGCTCAGGAAGAATTGTCAAAAGGATGCTACTAGTAATTTGCAGGACATCTACTACTGAATGGCTGAAGTGGGTTGAAGCACACTCAGAAGACAGCATGTGTGTGCAGGGGAAAGGAATGTAAACCAAAAGCTCCTGAGAGACCGGAAGTCACCACTGCTGCCCATGTCTGAAGGTTCATTTTTCTATCCCTCTATTGTCTCTAGCTAAGCAGGCTTTTACGATAACCGAATATCTATTTTGGAAAGAGACTTTAGAAATGGCAACTACATAAACCCTGTATCATAAAGCCTTAAAGTAAGAGAACTATCCCCGTCCACATTTTTCATATTTGAAACTGTTCCAGAGCGCTTTCCTAGAGACATAAGGAAGAAATAAAAGGAAAGAATCACACCTTTCCTTCTTTTCCCTTCCTCTATCAAACAGTTGCCAAAGCTGACTGTGCAGGCCATCTGTCAATGGACAGAAAAATGCAAACATGCAGGCAGGTTGTGTATTCTGTGGTTAGTATGTTCCTTTTAAGAAAACCTGAAAATCACATGTATCCCGTGGTAGTTATTTTCCTATTTTCCAGCTTTACATACATTTACCAACCTCATTGGGTGCAAGTCAAACATAGGGGGCTGAAGTTCTGCTAGTTCTATAGCAGTTATTCCAACAGCCCATAGGTCACAGAGCTGATTATAGCCACCCTTCCTTTCAACTGCAGCAACTTCAGGGGCCATCCTAAAAATCAGAGAACACTAGATTGGAATATGCAGCAAGTTCTAATCCTTAAATTTTGGAAACACAATGCAGCCCAAGCAATTTTCAATAAATTTCAGTGTTAATCTCCCTGTTGTTCATTACACTTTTAATTAAGCCACACACAGCAAATGCCCTCCTACCTTCACGCGTCCCAATGCCAGGTCAAGGTTGCTGTTTTTCCACTTTGCCTGCCAACATTTCAACCGGCTATTCTAATTGTATCATTAACATTTTACAACATTTATCTCCATGCTACAAGATCTATAAATACACACCCACACCCTCAACTGCTTTTGAGGACTCTTTCTTTTGGGTAATTGGCAACCATAACTTTGCCCAAGTACTGTGTGAAGATTGAGAAAGACATGCCTACTGCAAGTCCTTCAAAAATGAATCCACAATCCATGCTGAATCCCCTACTGCCCAAATGCTGATTGAGCGACAACCCACAAATCCTGATTCTGTCATCTCAAAACAAACGTTACACAATTCATAAAGGTTTCCCCATCCACTTCAAGATAAAATGCAGCTCAAATTATATTTTTATCCATGCAACAAGTATTACTAAAGAAAGGACAATTACCAATATGGTGTTCCAATGAAAGATTTCCTTTTAGCAATTGTAGCTGTTATTTGTGCTGCTACTCCAAAATCAGCTGTAAAAGATTTGCAGGCAATGTGATGTAATAATTAACATGCTTATTGTAACAAACAGAACAGTCAGAGTTTTATGCAGTCCACATATTTACAAACTGGTTGGAACAACTTTTGAAAGCCTTTTTAATCTTTGTTTCATATTTCCCTCTAACTATGCAATTATCCTCAAAGTGCAAGAAAGGCCACATTAAGCAATTCCTTCCCATTTCTAAGACAATTAGTCTTTTCATTTTGAATGGGCTACCTTGCAGCCTGCTCCTGCGCCCTTCTATTTCTTCCTTCTATTGTCTTCATTTAAACTGTACAATAAATACTGGTCACCATCCAAAAGAGCCTCTAAGTGTATGCAGGTGAAAAATTCACATACAAACAAAGCTTTCTAGTTTCCAGCCCCGCAAGTTCTGACAGCTGAAGAGGAAAGCCTTCTTTGAAAAAGAAAGAGATGAACAGCAGCTTATCTCTGCAATCATTCTGGTAAAAACTTCAAAGCAAAAAACTTGCCAGGCACACATACAACTTCTTTGGATTGTGACTGTACGCTTTCTGCTTTCCTAAGCAAAGCTACAAATAATGATACGATACTTCGCTGCTCAACCATCTGGATGATCGTACTACAACATATAGCAAAGTGTATATAGAAGTGAACGTACCTACCTAATTTCACATAGCCGTTATCAGTTAAAAGAATATTTGCTCCCTGGAGGGGGGAAATGGCAACAGACAGCTTTTTAGACTTCATGTTCTTTTAACTGTTTTGACACAACGAATGTGCTACTTAATATTCAGAATATAAATGCTAGGAATGGAACAAAACTATAGTGCCATTCTTGCATATATTTTTTAAAAAAGGATAGCAACTGTAGAACCATATTTGCAAACGTAAAGAGAGGGGTGGCAAGCAATACCCACCCTCAGGGTGATGATTACAGAGCTGTCCACCCTCATATCAAGAGAAATTGGAACCAATGCCATAAATAGGATATCCTAATTGGAATATATGTCATCATGAAATATGGCACAGCAACATTGCTTTATTTTATTAAGTTAAACTGGAACTAAGTAGACTTCTGCAAAGTATACACTTTGGCTCTTCTTTGCCAGTAAAATAGCATTTTGGGTACAACAAACCACAGATATCCTTTACAAGATGTTGTTCAAACAGAAATAACATATGGTGCTTCCCTAAAATCATCAGCTTGAATCCTCATTAGCCCAAGCCAACTTCAGTTCGTAAACCCCCTTCACAGGTCACCCCTGAGGTTTGACAGACCCTGTAAGAATGGCTGGTTGATTTCACCCAAGGTGATTTCAGTCGCTAATGTAAATCAGTGATTCCTCCTCCCCCTGCAACCTCCAGCATCAGTTCACAGAGACCTTCAACTCCCAGTGTTCCAAACCCAGGGAGATGAAGGATGGGGCTTTCTTCAAACTGTCAAACCTTGGTATAGATCCAGAATAGCTTGGGCACAATGGAGCTTTCTTGATCTCTTTCCTTTCTGCACTCCCCAGAGTTATTCCTAAGGTAGGAGGGCCTTCTGGAATATCATAGGACTGCAACACGCACCCCTTAAATAGGAAAGTGTCTTCTGCTTGTGCAAGGGGAACTCTATAGATTCCACTTTATGTCTTCATCAATTTAAACTGTATTTTGCATCATCCACATGCAACACAGATATAATCCCACAGGAACAGAAAAGCCATTATAACATAACTGAAACAAAACCTCTGCCAAAGCACTTCACTAGACCTTGTAAAATGACATTTCTGCCTTCTTCCTACAATGCATTTATATGATCCCAGTTTTTAAAACCGATGGGACATAAAATCATTATTTCATGGTTAACATTTTAACTAAGAACTGTATACACCACATCAAAGAATCACCTACCTTTATGTCTCTGTGCATTTTTCCTCTACTGTGAAGGTAATATAATCCCTATAGTTAAAAAACAAAAGCCATTAGAAAAAGTTGCCTGTGTAAATTCATGTTTTATTCAATACAGGGGGAAAACCAACTAGATGAAAAAAAGCTAAATGGTGTCTCTGCTATGTGTCTTGATTGTATTTTCATTCACATCACTGCAGGACCAACCTACATTTGAAAGGCTGACAGAAGGAATAAGGAAGGAAGCGGAAACAAGACGGATTCACTCTCTCCTTTCAAGGCAAAAAGTCGGCAGTGAACATCTTCAGAAAAGCATCTCAGATAACTCAAATTTAGGCAACGGCAAAAACCATGACAGAAGCCCATAGCTATACAGTGGTGCCCCGCAAGACGAATGCCTCGCAAGATGGAAAACCCGCTAGACGAAAGGGTTTTCCGTTTTTGAGTTGCTTCGCAAGACGATTTTCCCTATGGGCTTGCTTCGCAAGACGAAAACACCTTGCTAGTCTTGCGATTTCCCCCCCGCTTCCCCCCCCTTTTTCTAAGCCGCTAAGCGCCTTTTAGCAGCTTAGCCGCTAATCCTTTAATAGCCGCTAAACCGCTAATAGCGCTAATCCGCTTAGCCGCTAATAGGGTTGCTTCGCATGACGAAAAAACCGCTAGACGAAGAGAATCGCGGAACGGATTCTTTTCGTCTTGCGAGGCACCACTGTACTGAAGCCTGCAATCGTAGGTAGTACACTTATGTTCCTTCCTTCTGAGCAAATGTGTTTGGAATTTGGGTGCCGCTTGTACTGGCGGTTCGACAGCAAATACAAATAATCAGAAGTACGCAGGAATCTTTTGTGAGCTACAGAGCAGTACATCTGATGCCTAAGATTCTAACCCGTAAGATAGGTATGTCTCCCTGCAGCACCCTAAGCCAATACACACATATGTAATACATAGGCAAACGCATAAAGTGCAGCACTGACTCCTTTGTGGGGGAGGCAACTAAGAACTGGACAAGAAAAATATGTAGCAAATTTGGCTGGGAAACCATAATAAGAATAAATAATAATAATAATCAGCAGAGCAATACCTAGAATTAATGCACAATTCCGCATCTGTCGGTATTCAGCAAAAGAGGGCGACTTATATTCCCCCCCCCCCAGATTATTTCTATGCCAAAGGCTAACAATATAAGAATAATATTCACCTGTAATGTTTCTCTGCTAACATAAGCAATTTGCTGCTCCGAAAGAGGTCCAGTTACTAGAAGAAAAGAGCCCCCCCCAACAAAAAATTTGAATGTTCACCGCAATTTCACTGTTACTCTTCAACACCTCACTGCAATTTCGTTCCCTTATCGTTTCTCACATGCGTGCGCATGCACGCGCACAGTTAATATTCCTAGCCTGGGAGCAGAAGAAATACCACCACTTCACATTTTGCCAGAAAGCCAAGACAGGCTCACATATAAGGATTTTGGCTGGAATTCATAGTGATGCTCCAAAGGACCAAGGCACAATTCGGTTTGGAGGATGTCTTACCCCTTTTGCCCAGATTAGAAAAACATAACGTTTTTCACATACTGGGTCCCAAAGCGTGAAACTCCCTACCTCCATATATTGGCCTTTGTTTCTCCCTACTCACCCTTACATTGCAGCTGCAAACAAAACCCCCTTTTTGTTCTATCCTTGGCTTTCAAGAGTTGCCTTTGTTTTCCTTTTCACATCTTTCTTTTGCGACGTTTCTCCCTTTTAAAGAACTTGCTTGGTATTTTAGGATATTTTATTATTTCTGTAAATCCTTGTCTATTCTTTCTCAGGCCCCCAAGAGTGATCTGGTGGTGGTGGTGGGGTGTGTGGGGTGTGTGTGTGTGTGTGTGTGTGTGTGTGTGTGTGTGTCGGGGAGTGTATCTAAACAGTCCAAACTCTCAGGTTCTACATACTTTAGAAACTATGATCAGAGTACCATGAGCTCAGTTTCTTGGAGGGGGGAGTTGTGGAAGATTATAATCAGATGATCTAAACTGAATTCTAGATGTAGGTAACATGGAACAAGTTGTAAGAACTATTCTATCTAAGAATCTCATGGAAATACATAGAAGATTGTGCTTAAAATCCTTTGGATTTTACAACTTGCGTATCTAACAGTTGACACTGGCCTGGGTGAGAGAAACAGCTTGGAAATTAATTAAGAAGCAGAATATTTCACTCTTTTAAAAAGCAGGTTTGCAGCCAAAATCAGTAGTAACAGGAAAGCATTAGCTCCCGACATCTGTTCAGCCACACACGTAAAATAAGCTCATTTCCTAACACACAGGTGGCACCATCACAAGGACACTATCAATCACTGTGTAACAGAGAAACACAGGAATGACGAGGCCTAACGAAATAACACAATATGCCTGTAGCAGAGAAGAACTCTCTTCTTTGTCGAGCATAAAAGAGTGACACAGCTTGAGTAACAGAAAGGTCACACTATCATTCAACAGGAGGGGAAACCCTCCACTTTCCCTCCCTGTGAATTTTGTTCAACTATTGCATGTGGAGAAAATGCAGTCTAGAGAAATAAGGGGAGGAGATTAGCAAGAATAGCAAGGAAATTGCTTTGCAGCCCAGCAGAACCCCAGCCAATAACAATATGCGGCAGTGTGTCCAGGTTTCTGCTGAAATATGACCAAGCATCATCACTGGGTTAAATCCCTTCCATGCTGTGCAAATAAGACTTTTGAGTGGGGCTGCACTCTGTGACACAGGGCATAGTTTGGGGCAGCAAACTCTGCCTTCAGCATACTGAAAAGTGTACCACACTAGATGGGCCAAACAAGAGCTTGTTCCCATGGTACATGTTATAATAGTAAGTCCACACACGTGGCATATTATACTCAATAAGGAGATTTGGTTGGCATTTTCCAAACCCTGCTGTATACTTGACTAGCAGAGAAAATCAAAACATTCAACTATTCAACATTCAATCTAACAAGATTAAATGTCTCTGATAAACTTTGCAGAGCAATAAATAAAAATGCTGGGATCCTAAGCATACTTTCATGTTGCTGTTTTTACCACTAATTGACTTGTTCCCCTGTCAGAACTGTTTTCAAATTTTGTTGCAATTTATCTATTTACAAGAGGAACCTGCAACAAAATGTTGCATCATATCCTCCTTTCTGTTTGGGGTTACAGACAGCGATTCCATTCAAGCAGGGCATTCCACTTTCTCTTTTCCAACAGATACTTGGAATTAGGTGGTGACTAAACATGATCAGTCCTCAATGAGATGTTCCCTAAGGACAGTGGTACTTCGGTTTACGAACTTAATCCATTCCGGAAGTCCGTTCTTAAACCGAAACAGTTCTTAAACCGAGGTGTGCTTTTCCTAATGAGGCCTCCCACCGTCAGTGCCCTCCCAACGTTCAGATTCCATTCTTAGACCGAGGTAAAGTTCTCAAACCAAGACAATACTTCTGGTTTTGCAGAGTTCATAAACTGAATCGTTCGTAAACAGGACTGTTCTTAAACCGATGTACCACTGTATAACAATTCTCCCTATTGTTTCTCAGAGGCCCCATTGCCACTCCACTTCTGTTGGCACTTGCCAACTGAGTTTTGTTATTAGAGGGAGCCATCTGTAAGCTGCCTTGGGTTTGATATTATAACAGAAAGGCAGGAAACGAAATGTAAAAACAAACATATTAAATTCCACTGAGAGCAACAGGACTTAATTGTGCTTAGGATCAGGTTGCAAATATTTCACTATCACATATCCAGAAACCAACAAGGATTGTTACAAGATGTGCAGAATTTCAGGTCAATTTACTTGTTTCACAGTTTTTATTTAAGGAATGGTGGTGTGCAAAGAGATTCTACTATTATTAAAACATAGATGTCTGTTGAATATATTAAGGTAAAATGAAAGTTTAGAAGTGGCTTATCCATCCTCTAATCTCCTTTTACCATGAGCGTCTTACATAACTACCTTCTTACAACTGTAACCAACTATAAGCTTTCATAACTGCCAGTGCTGAAAGCAAAACAAGGTAATGTTCAGAAAAAGAATTAAGGCAGAAGGGCTCCTATACTGAGCAGTTATTAATCTGTAAATATTCATATTACAGTGGTACCTTGGTTTACAGCCATAATCCATTCCGGAGGTCTGGTTGTAAACCAAAACAGGTTGAAACCCAAGGCGCTCTTTCGCCAATGCCCCCCCCCCCCAAATTGGTTGTAATCCAAAAAATGGGACATGCCCTTCTGGGTTTGACGTGGTTGTAATCCAAAACAGTTGTAATCCAAGGTACCACTGTATAGTCAAGAGGCTTGGCCTGTTATTTTGTGGTGCCTGTAGGCTATATAGTTCATACATTGTGTAGATTTTCTTGGCTTTAAAATAAACTTTTCTAGGTCCAATCTGGAATTATTAAAGGAGTCAACAGAGCCCTCTTAATTTCCCACCTTCTATCTGCAGTTCCCAAGAAGAATTACACCTCTCTTTAACTTACCATGGTAAATGTCCTGCAATGAACCGCCTCCACAGAACTCCATGCAAATCCACAGTTTATCACGTCTAAAAATCAAATTTTATTAGTTTTGCATATTTATAAACAATAAATAAATGGTTAGCAATGGCAACTTTGCCCTCCTTTTTGGATTAGAACTAAAGGCTGCACCTTTTGGCCCTGCACAACTCTCCCTGCAGCGAACTCCAAAACTGACAAAGAGTGCTCTCCTGTTTGAATTGGGCACCACATCCATATTCAGAAGTGTTCTCTGTCACTGATACATAACTATGGGGTTTTCTTCTTGGAAGAGGTGCTGAAGGAAATTATGCAATACCATTTGGGAGTGGAATTTCAATGGCCAGTCTTTGGAGGATTGGTTGGTATTTCATTCTATTAGGATTTTTCTCAGTTTTCTACTGTCAATGCTTACACTTCTGGTTTTAAAATGATGTAACCAAACTACAGCCTTCAGAGTAAGCAGGAAAAAAATCTAAAATAAATACAGAACCACATGAGGCAGCACATAACACGCCGACATGGTTCAAAATGCTGTCGAAATGCAGAAGTTGAGACACAGTAACAATTAAATATGCCGCACAATGTAAAAAAAGATGCAGGACACATCTAAATAATTATGCTGCATCTCAGCTTCCTGGCTAATTTACTATATTTGCCACAAATGTAACAGCACACATTCTTTCATTCTGATAAATGTGCAAACTAGCCACACAAGATTTGCCTTGCTATTTTAGGAAACTGCGGTTCCTTCCAGATCATGAAGAGTCTTAACAAGGGAAGTCTCTGGGCCTTTTCTACCTCACTGTTAAGCAGGGAAGTTCATATTAGTAGGTTTTAAGTGAAACACGGAATTTGATGCCTAACATTACACAAAGAGATAAAGATATAAAGAGATAGCTCACTTGGTAGAACATGAGACACTAGATCTCAGGGTTGTGGGTTTGAACCCCACCTTGAGCAAAATATCTCTGCATTGCAGGGGGTGGACTAGATGATCCTCGTGGTCCCTTCCAAACTGTACAATTATATGAGTCTATGAATTGCATGGTTTTCATGAATAAGGAATTTAGGATGTCGGAATTCAACGGAATTCATGCCTCAATGAGCCTTCACTAAAAAGCTAGCCTGATTAAACTCAATGAGTCTTAAGAAAACGAGTATGAAACAGCTTTAAATAAACTGCTGAAGGCAAAAAATATCTTCAGCTAAGGTTCAACAGCACATATAAAAAATGTGGTTAAATTCAATCATAAACGGTCCCGGAAACATTCAAAGCAGCATATTTAGGCTTGATGTGCTCTGAGTAGTTCCAATGAGAGTTTAGAAGGAAGTACTCAGGGAACATCTTTATAAACATCTTGGATGAAGGAATTGAGAAGATGCTTAGCCAATCTGCAGATGACACCAAACTGGCAGGGGTAGCTATTGATGCAGAAGGCAGAATCAGGATTCAATATGACCGTAACAGATTGGAGAACTGGGCCACAGCTAACAGAATGGATTTCAACAGGGACAAATGTAGGGTTCTACACTTAGGCAGAAAGAACCAGCTGCACAAATTTAAGATGGGGGACACCTGGATTGCCAGTAGTACATGTGAAAATGATCTAGGAGTCTTAGTAGACCATCAGCTGAACAAGAGTTCAACAGTGTGATGCAGCAGCAAAAAAAGAGTGAATGCTCTTCTACGCTGCATTGACAGAAGTATAGTATCCAGTTCAATGGAAGTAACAGCACCACTCTATTCTGCTTTGGTCAGGCCACATCTGGAATATTGTGGGGCTGTCTCAATACATTGTTGGCCCAACACATGTGGCTGGACTTTGAATGGGTAATCTGGTCTTTGAGATATTAGGAGCTACCCAATTAACTAGGCTGTAATTTGCTGTAACAGATTTTAATATTGTATTTTTAAATTATTGTAACTCGTCTGGGGACCTTATATGGTGAAGGGTGGATAAGAAATCTAATAAAAATACAAAGACTTCCATAGGATGACTCCACCTGTTCACAGAAGGACACCATTTAATACAACCCTTTAGCAGAACCTCAGCCTTAATACGTCAAAGCAACACTGTCAACTGCATATCTATAGGCCAATGGTCACAATAAAGAATCTAAACAATGAAGTGATTCATAACAAGACATTTCTAAACTGTAATAAAACAGGCATAACTGTGACAGTTAATTCGGACGATCAACTCTGCCCCACCCCTGACAAGTCTCTTGTACCTACAACTAGAGACATTTGGAAATTTGGCAAGAGAGGTTCCCCCACCCCCACCCCCACCCCATCACAACAATGATAACTGAATACCAAGTAGAGCTTCACTTGATACATTTCTGCTTGCCTGGTCAAGAAGCCATGCCTAAGGAAAAGCTGACAACCTGATTAACAAGAGAAACAGCTGGAGAGGAATGTCTTGGTCGTTAACGCAATACAGAGAAAGTGCTCGCCAATACAGGAAAAGTACTCTGCAGAAGTATAATAAGGATTTGTTCAACTGAGGGATGATAGCATTAATTGATTAGCCAGCCGTGACTGATTAATTCTTTGATTATAGATTAAAAGGATCAACTGTACTCTCAAAGCAAAAGACTCCATCTGGCTCCTCCACTCTGACTAGGTTCCATCTTCATCCTTCTTCGTGCTGGAGGAGAAGGACGCATGAACCCCGGGGAAATGGTGTAGAGCAATGAAGCAAGACCTTGTGTCGTGATGGGGAGAAGAGAGCCTACATAATCGTTTTCCAGAAAAAGGATTATTGTGCCCTCTGTATACTCTAGGGCAGGAACCACCAAGGAGTTTGAAGTGATTTGCTATGGATATGAGAAAACAGACAAAACAAACTCCCTAGGGAGTGCAGCATGCCACAGATAATTAAAACTTGGTACTGGCAAATCCCCTCCCTATGCCCCCACCATCCAAATTCAGGGTCATAATAGGTCTTTTATTTTTGCAAGCAGCGAAGAATTCTTAGAAGAATAAAATACACCATAAAAATATACCTGAGATAGCTGCCAAAATAAGCAACAATGTTTGCATGCTTACAGTCTTTCATCATAATGATTTCCTGCTGCACAACAGCAAAATCTTCGCCTACAAAAGAGAGCGCATTTTTTTAGTAACTCAGTAAGGGATGATAACAATAAATACTGGTTTACCTTAAAAGGCTGTGGTAAGGCTGACCTAGACAATGCATGTGTAATAACCTTCCATTCTTAAAATACACTATATAAAGAGCATTATTCTCTCCCCTCCCTGTTATCAATAACCCACTTATTCAGATTTTCTGAAAAAACGCTGAAACAATCCTAATAATTGCTTTCAATTGTGTTCTTGTGTTGGAGTAGTTAAGAGTGTCAGACTACGACATGGGAAACCAGGGTTCAAATCCCATCAGCCATGAAGCTCACAGGATGACCTTTGGTCAGTCACTTTCTCATGGCCTAACCTAATTTGCAGTGTTGCTGCAATCCAAAGGGTTTGTTTAAATGCCCTGCCCTATGCTGAATTCTCTTCTTACTGCCCTTAATATTTAAGGCAGATTTGCATGACATGCTGACATCACAGCACAGGAAGATCTCTCTGCCCCAGAGCAGTAGATGCTGCTGCTGGAGAAACACCAGAGATAATCTGCCTACAGTTTACGTGGAGAGAGAGAAATGCTCATGGGGTTTCTGTTTCGGCAGTAGATCTACGCTGAATACCAGGTCTAGTTCCTTCTTCAGGCCTGCTATACATGCCACAGTTTCCTGAATGGATATTGTTTATATGCAGGAAAAATTGCATGCACACCACCAAGCATGACTAGGGCAAGTGTCTTATTAGCAAGTCAGGCTAATTTGCATGTGCACAGCTACAGGGCACAGCTCATTTTGCTTTCAAGCGCCAGCTTTTCAAAGGGTATGGAGTTTCTGGCAAGGATAAATGTGTGTGGGCATATTGGGAATGACAAAAGAACAGAGCCCAGTGAATAGCAGCTGTTCTGATCACCAAAGTGTCACATTTGTGATTGTTAGAAGCCTTGCGGAAATCCACTCACAGTTCTCATGTTTTAACCAGGCACCGTTCACACGTTTCTCAAACTTTTCTCCAAGCCATTAAACACTAGGAATATCTGGGTTTTTAAATCAAAAAGTGATATTCTACAGGAATATACACTGCTTTGATTCTAGGAGGTGCAGATACACACAGGAATACTCACTGCTAGTTATGTTCGCAAAGTCTGCAACCTCCTTGTATGTTTGACTTGGCACAGACTTCTCTATAGAGGGAAGTTTATCCCTTTACTCTTTCCTTTGCACCCGGCTGTGTTGGTTTCTAGGTGTTCTATAACTTACAAAGGTCCTTGAAATACGGCCAAAGTGTTACCTACAGCCACTTCCCTGCTTAGATCATCTTCTTTAAATAAGAACACAGAATTTCAGGGTGGTGTGACTGTACAGTAAGCCTTATCAGCATACAAGGCAGAAAAATGCTAGTGAGTGTTGCTCTTTTTTTTGGCATTTTTGTCAGCAGACAGCAGAAAGCTGTTATATTGCTTTGGTTTTTCCAGTATTTCTCCCACCAATACTTGGAATAAATAATTCTATACGATCTGAGGTTAAGATAGGAAAGGTCAGGAACTGATAAACAGTAACATATTTTATTCACTTATATTTGTGGAGGGCGGGAATTCGTTCATTTTTTTTCTGCCAGCCTTTCAACTCTTTACTCATTGAGACCAAAGGGTCTCAATGAAGGCCTTAGGAACTGTGGCATCAACCTAACACATTTCACATTTCACAGCAGGGCCTTAGGAACTGTGGCACCAACCTAAAACATTTTGGTGTGGCTGCAGACTCCCCAACCATCCGGGGCAGGTTTGGGGGGCACACAGGAGAAGTGAGTAAAGGCAAATCCTGACTGTGTAAGTGGCAGTCCCTTGTACAAGTGGGTTGCCCCAATTGGATATTACCTTAACCAAAGACTGTTAAAAAGCGCTCTGATAAGATTACAGTTATTCTTTGGGGAAATTAGTTGCTAACAATAGTTATTCAGGTGCCATGGTTCAGTCAGACACCTTTTTTAAAAACAACACACACCAAAAAGAAGAAGAAGATGGGGGACACACAAAAAGGATAAATGGAAATAGAACTACAAGGTAGAGAAAAAAATGAAAAGCTTACCTGGTTCTAATTTTATTACTTTAATCGCTGCCAGTTCACTTGTGTTAACATTCCGAGCCTATTAAAAAATACAACCAAAGGATATTAGAACTAAGAAAACAAGCAGTACTACTAAAGTGCTTAAAATGCTGGAATCTGGACACTCAACTTTTAACCGAGACACCTTCAAAGTTCTGGTGGGTGGAAGGGCAAATTTAAAATCATAGTTGAACAGTCAAGAGGGAATCTTCACTCCCATATATATGACATTTTGTTATTAAAAGCATGCAATAAGCTATCTAGAGACCGTCAAGGGTGGGGGAAAAGACTGTCTATAAATATCAATGTGCCTTAATTATTCATACCACACTAGCAGTCCAATTTGCATTATGAAACAACCTAATGCTACTCAAGTTTGTGATAAAGTCACCCGGTTGTATCCAGTGGAGGCTTTGCGCTAGCAATAAAGCACTACTGCTCATACCAGGAAGGGCATCTCCCATCCAGCTCCTCGTACCAATTGAACAGCTAGTTGCTCTTGAGGGTTTGGGACACTCCAGAACAGAACTGGATATTATACAGAAGGCTGCAGGAGGTGAGTCGGCAGGAGGGGATGGAAATTCTATTATTCTATGACAAGTCTGCAATTCTAAACATACAAGCAACCTGTTTACATGGGGGTTACATTCAGAGGCACAGTGCGCGTCAGTGAAATCGTGTATATTTGAAACACCATTGTAAAAGCCTACAAACACTCTGTCCGTCTGTCCCCCGTCCTGTTTCAACCCCTTTGTGATATTATAGGTCACTTCACGGTTCAGCGTGTGTAAAGGTAAAGGTAAAGGGACCCCTGACCATTAGGTCCAGTCGTGGCCAACTCTGGGGTTGTGGCGCTCATCTCGCTTTATTGGCCGAGGGAGCTGGCGTACAGCTCCTGGGTCATGTGGCCAGCGTGACTAAGCCGCTTCTGGCAAACAAGAGCAACGCACAGAAACGCCGTTTACCTTCCCACCGGAGTGGTACCTATTTATCTACTTGCAACTTGTACTTTGACATACTTTCGAACTGCTAGGTTGGCAGGAGCAGGGACCGAGCAACGGGAGCTCACCCCGTTGTGGGGATTCGAACCGCCGACCTTCTGTTCTGCAAGTTCTAGGCTCTGTGGTTTAACCCACAGCGCCACCCGCGTCCCTTCAGCGTGTGTAGCCACGTGCATATTGAATGTGCGTAAATGGGCAGTTGCCTGTACTTACTGAGAATAAATCAATTTGATGTCATTGGGCCTTACTACTGAGTAAACATGCTTAGGAATTTGCTCTGGGTTAGGAGACTCTAGAGCAGATTCTGGGGCATCAGGGGAGAACAGATCGGAGGTGTCCCATCACGCAAGTGGGTGGGCATTATTAGATGTTGCCAATCATTATTTTCCCACATACCCTTATCAGTCATGTTGCACTTTCATTACGGTGTATTACTGAAGGGGGAATGAGAAGGGACCCAGATGGACGTTAGGGTCCTGCTTCTACCAAAATACAGTAGCCTTGTAAATTCTGCCCGTAAATTCTTCTTATGAATTGCCATATATTTTATTAGCAGTACAGTGGTGCCCCGCAAGACGAATGCCTCGCAAGACGAAAAACCCGCTAGACGAAAGGGTTTTCCGTTTTTGAGTTGCTTCGCAAGACGAATTTCCCTATGGGCTTGCTTTGCAAGACGAAAACGTCTTGCGAGTCTTGCGATTTTTTTCCGCTCCCCCCCCCCTTTTTCTAAGCTGCTAAGCCGCTAATAGCCTTTTAGCCGCTAAGCCGCTAAGCCTTTAATAGCCGCTAAGCCGCTAATAGCGCTAATCCGCTAAGCCGCTAATAGGGTTGCTTCGCAAGACGAAAAAACCGCTAGACGAAGAGACTCGCGGAACAGATTATTTTCGTCTTGCGAGGCACCACTGTAATTCCAGGAAACTATTTGATGAGTTGTCATGTTTTTAGAGTGACTTTTGTTTTGGTGAACTGAAAGTAGTAAGTCTCTTCTTCCTTTAAGAGATGGAGATGGGATGTTGCAGAGTTTCACTGTAAACTGGACTAGCGAACAAAGAGAAAGAGTAAAGGCAGCGGATGAGTCAAACTCATTGCTTCACTTGCTTTAACAATCACTGCTGCTACCTTAGAAGGCCATCAACTGTCAGCAGCAGATTTAGAGGCCAAAGCCAGCCCTCATGGATCATATTTGCTCTAGCACTGAAAGTCCTTCAACTGCCAGAAGCTAAAGGAAAGTCCAAATCCAGCTCTACAGGTTTCTATCAAGAATAATTTTCCACTGAAGCCTTAGAATTCTGCATTGTAATTGTTTTGTGTAACTGCAATCTTGTTAGATGCCTTAAGCATGCCAATGGACAGTGAAGTTTTAATAAAATATCAAGCAGCAATCCCCCGCTCTACCATAAACCAAGGTACTGCATACAATCTTTGCATAGTGATTCATTCTGTAGGTAGTGGGTGGTTGTCTTTGCCATATTTTCTAACCAATTACCATAGCTGGTCCCAACAGACTAAGCCAATAAGTAGTCATCACTTTATATTAAGTGCCAACAAGTGAAAAGCTGAATAACCAATAATCTCTACACTGGTTGTTGTTGTTGTTTAGTCGTGTCCGACTCTTCGTGACCCCATGAACCAGAGCATGCCAGGCACTCCTGTCTTCCACTGCCTCCCGCAATTTGGTCGAAATCTTTACACTATGGTCTCTTTAAAATCTGTTAGGTCCATTAATGAATATGATCACATAATGCCACAATGCTCAAATAGGCTAATGAAGAAAATCCAAGGCTGGATCAAGACACATTGAAGAAGCATTTCAATTTAAAGCGTTGTAAATTTAAACAGGGAAAACAGGTAGAGAAAAACAGGACTCCACGTTGCCATCTGTTGGCACAATGTCATATTGCACATACAATGCATATAGTAAACCGCTTTTTCTTTAATAGTCTAGCTGAGTCCCAAGGTTCAGCAGTACAAAACCAACATCCCTAAGGCAGTGTATAAATTTTATGAAATAAATAAACAGAAACTAACAAACAATATGGTCTACCAAAACACTAATTCCTGTTCTCTTATGTGAGGAGTAAAATGTTTTGGATACTACTGTTAAAAAAAATATGTAGGACCCCTCAGAATCCATCCCTAGAATACTTCTGTCCATGAGATAAAGAATGGCAAGTTCCAGTTAAGAAAGTAAAGAAGAAATATGAATATCTAGGAATTTTCTCCATTACTAAGATACTTGCACTTATTTCACAGTGCGGATTCATATGAAAAACCATTATGGAAAGGATCCAACATACACAGGGATGATGAGCCAACGTAAGTGTTACTAATCTCAAAAATCACGTCTGCCAAATTGTACTGACATTTCTTATGTTCCAGCACCAAATGCATCTATATTCTGAGATGACTGCCACAAATCAGCTTGCAGTAGGGGAAAACACCTGTGTTTGATCTTGTAATCTGAACTAACACTGTGTGTTTTAATACACTATTTGCAGCCTTTTAGAAGGATAGTAAAAATGAGGATTCTGGGCTCCCATTGCAACTGAACCCACAATGTGTCCATCAATGGGAAGTTGATTTCAAAAGTCTTGTCTCAGAGAGAGAACCCCTTCAAAAGACATAGGATCTATGTCAGATGTAATAATATTTTGTTTTTTCAATTCTATGCCTGCAGTGTATTTGAATGTCAGGCATGTTTTGATGTTCTGAACAGTTTTTATATAAAAGCTGAATTTTATATTGTTTTCATTTTCTATGATTAAGTTACACATAAATGTGTTTATCATTAATTTACACCAAATTCCAAGATTAAACTCCTTTAAGGGCCATTTCATAAATTAATTTTATCCCAATCAAGGCATCAAATGCAACTTGCAATGTAAAAAAACTCTCTCTCCCTCTCTCTCTCTGTGTGTATCTGTATCTATATCTAAATCTATATCTACAGATTCCAAGCCAATAAAAATCTTTTTTTAAAATAGAGCTGAATTAAAATTATTCAAAATATACCAAAACAGTGGCACAAAAAGCAAAGGTTCTGAAACAGCTGCCTTAGACTGAACAGTTCTGCAGCTGGAGTTTTCACCATCCCCTATGTTTCCACCGACCTAACTCTTGCTGATGGGAATACAGCAGGGTCTCTGAAGCAGATCTTAAAACTCTGGGCAAACTCATATTGGGTCAAGCTGCTCTTCAGGAATCCCAGCCCCAAACTGTTTAGGACAGTGGTGTCCAAACTTTTTTCAAAGAGGGCCAGATTTGATGACCTTTTTTTAGGATTGAAGTTGAAACAAAATAAATAGGATTGAAGTTGAAATAAACTGCCACAGGGGCTGGATTAGGCCCCCAAAACAGACTTTGGACATGCTCGGTTTAGGACTTTATAGCAAGAATGAGGAACTTGTGGCCCTCCAGAGGTTCTTGGACTCCAACTGCCAATAGGCCCAGTCAGCGTGGCTAGGGATGATGGGAGTTGTAGTCCATCAGCACCTGGAAGGTCACAGGTTCCCTACTCCTGCTTTATATAAAAGAATCAATATCTTAAATTGTGCCCAGCAACAAACTGGAAGTCAATAGACAACCTGCATAATAGGAGCAGGGAATCCTTTTCAGCCACATTCCCTCCTGGGCAACCTTCTGAGGGCAGCCTGCCCGTGGTGGGCAGGATCAGAGGCAGAAGTAGGCAAATCAACTAATGTAAATTTTGCCGTAGTACAGACTGCTAGTTTGTACACCCACTCATACACTCCTCTGCATCCTTCATCCAAATTAGCAAGAGACATTATCAGAGTTCAGTGATACATTCCAGCCAGGCAAAAATGCCTCAGTTATAAAACATGGCTGGTGAGAGGGATGGCTTGGGAATAGCTCCAAGGGCCAGACAGAATGAGCTGAGGATCATATTTGGTCCACAGGCCTGATATTCCCCACTCATAGTCTACACCAACTAGAAGTTGCTCTCCAGAGTTTCAGGTGTGAGTCTCTCCCAGTCTTACCTGAAGATGTTGGGGAATGAACCTGGAACCTTTTGCATGCCAAGTAGATACTCTACTACTGATCTACAGCCCTTCCCCAACCTAATCTTCCAGGAGCAGTTCTGGGTTCAGAAGCACTCCCAAACTGCAAACTTAATCCTTCAGAGAGAGGGCAACTCTATGCAAAGCAGACTGTATTCCCCAACCAGGTTTAGCTTGTGTACAGACCAACAGTACTTCCATCTTATCTAGACTGAATCTCTTCTTGTTAGCCCACATCCAATCCATTGCTGGGTCCAGTTTCAACTCTTTGGCATCAGTTGAAAAAGAGAGAGAGAGCTGAGTATCATGAGAAGACCCAACCCCAGACTCCATATGACCTCCCCTAATGGCCTCACATACAGTAAATATCAAAAAACAAAGAGAACAAACCACAGCCCGGAGGAACCCCATAGACAAATGCTGAATAGGCTGAGCAGGAGTTTCCCAGCACCACCTTCTGAGAGGGATCAAACACTTAGGTTTGAACTGCTGTAAAACAGAGCTGCTAAATCTCATATCAGTCCAAAGCTCTGGGAAGATACCATGATTGATTGACTCAACCAGCAGAATCACCAGGGACACACTCCTCTTGTCTAGCTCCTGGTGTTTGCTACCCAAAAAGACAGTTTCTGAACTCAGGTTGGAAAGGATCCAAATAACAAACTTCAACCAAGTAAGCCTGTAATTGAGTTTCTATCGCTTTGGCTAGGCCCTTCCTCCAGAAAGCAATTCTGGAGAATGAATAACTATGGAGGATGATGAGATCCAGTTATGTTTTTCTTTAGTCTGTGGTCAGGACAACTACCTTAAAAGAAACCGGGGTACACCGTCTCCAAAGCAGCATACAACCTCCACCACCTAACTGGGCAGGCAGGCCTTGTTGGCAGCTTTAACTAACTAGGATGGGCAAGAATGTAACAAACAAGTGGTTGGTCTCATTCTGCAAAGCAACTTGTTCGCCTCTAGACTCAACACAACGCAATTCACCCATCAAAATTGAATAACTGACTGTCTCAGTTACCACCCAAGATCAAGCTCTCAACATCAAGTCGAAGTTGAGTGGATGTGATCAGCAAAATATTTTGCAAATTCATCACACGTGTCATACTGATGCATTTGCCAGGGAGCTGCAGCTGCATTTTGGGTGTACACAACAAACCTGAGTTTGCATCTGCATCATGCGGGAAATGGCCCAAATAAGCAAAGATTTTCACAGATTCGAAACAAAAATATTTGCAAAAATCAGATGCATAAATTATCACTACCTATCAAGATGTTTTTGTTTTTTAAAAAAGAAAATGACAGAAACTATGCTTGTGTGTGTAGGCATACATGTGTATGTGGGCACAACAACTCTTTCCTTTGAACTTAAGACCCCATCTCAGCACAGGATGCATCCTGGCAACATTTGAAAAATGCATTCTCTGCCTTCCTGTGCTGCCAGCAGCTTTAAAGAAATCTGTGACTCCCACACTGGAGTCTATTGGAAGTATTTCCTGCTGGTTGCCAGAATTACATTTCTGTTTGCCACTGACAACCTGAGATGTGAACCCCTGCCAATAGCAAATGTTCTATTAACTACAGAATGTTTTGATTAAGGAAAGTTTATAAAGTGGCTCTTTAACTACTCCAAATTGCACAACCTTGTTTGACATCCTCATGGCATGTATATGGAAATCAAAGTTAAAAGGCATCTGAATATTATTAACCTAAACATGCACTTCCTGGTTTTCTTGCACTAACATAATATGCCAACATTCTTTGTAAGACATATGTTGTTATATTGTAACCAAGCAGTTTGTGGCTTTTCAGCATTTAAGTATTTTCTGTATCAGCATATGTGTATGTATATATTTGTGCAATATTATTTCCATTTTAACAGAATATGCAAATACTGTACTTGATTATTCACAAGTGCTTAACTTAATAGTTACAGAAATCAAAGTGTCAACTAAACAAGATCTTGGTGTCAACTAAACAAGGAGGACTTTGGAATTCAGGCTAGCAATAGCTCAGATTTTTAATTTTTAAAATTATTTTCATATACATAATGTAATTTATGTCCAGGGGGATGCAAGGTGTAGCTTCCATCATACGTTTCTTCCATTTGTATGACTGGCATAGTTAGAAATAGTTCTGCTACTCTGAAGTTCTGATCACATAAGTTTCCTCAATGTTTAATTTAAATTGACCAGCTCCCTCCATCTGTTATTTACGTACTTTTTACTGTCCCCTAAGTGCTTTACATTATGTTCTTAGTTCAGCCTCAAACCCACACCACTGCATTAACTGCAACCCTGAAAGGTAGCAGTAGCATCCTCATAGTTAACAAACCTCCCAGGGCACACAAAGAAGGTATAACTGCAATGTGAGTTGAACCTACGTCCTATCAAATCTTAGTCCAGCAATCTATCTGCTGATTCCCCTTGCCTGTGGCAACTGGAGGCCCATGTGACCGCTAATCTGACCTACTACCTTCAGATTGATTGGTCTTTTCTTAGAACTGTCTCTTATAAAAAAGACATTAAAATATTCAAGTTATTATTTTAAATATTAAGTGCAACAAGACATTGAGAGTAACAGCCCAATTGTGTGACATTTCCTCACAAGTACATTCCACAGTGCTCTGTGGAGCTTATTTCCAGGCAAATGTGCGAAGAACTGCATCCTAAAAACTGATGGAGGAATTCAACATTCCATCAGCACAAGTATTTCTGCTTGCTCCAATGAATGATCTTTCCCCACCTCCCCTATTTGCTGTTCTTGGAGGGATGGTCCTCCTGACACACCCCTGAGCCAATGGGGGAACGTTTGAGAGGCACCATGGGAGAGGACGTGTTAGTGAAATTCAACCCTTAATTTCTAGATGCAGTCTCCACAACCAGATTTTTGGTAGAGACCTGCCTCCATTCATCTGGCCCACCTCTAGACTATGTAGCCTGGTACATTCACTCCTCAGGGCATTCCAAATTCAAAATAACATTCATGGGCTTTTTCAAAGCTCTCCTGAGTGATCTAAACCCACTTCTCCTCATGCCACACTCCAAGCAGGGACTATAGTGGCGGTTTGTTTCGTTTTACTAAGAATTCGAAATGATCCTGTCTCTCTTTATCACACACCTTCCCTTATTTTTCATTATTGGAGAAGCAAGAAAACTGAAAGACAGGCAACACTGGATTGTAAAACAAGTTGTTCTCAGTAAATCATGCATTCTAGCAGAGTATCACTACAACTTGGATTAAAAGGCATGTTAGAACATTGCTATGAACAAGCCCTAGGGACTCTGTCAAAGTGAGGTGTTGATGAAAGGCAGGGCAAGCGGTTTGTTTTACATGGAGTTAAGCATGACTCTGTGATATTCCTTCTTTCTCAGAACATGGCTGTGTCTGAAGCTGTGCCTTGTTCACCAGGAATGCTGAAGAGCACCTTCTGCTTGGGACCAGGCCTCTCCAAAACATGAGCCTGGCAGGAATCTGGACTAAAGCTCCCACTATCAAGAGTCCATCACCTCCTAAATGCAAGCGTCAACAGCCTAGACTTCATTCCTGGGAGTGAGAGAGCTGGCTCTCAGGAAACTCTGCTTCTTGATAACAAACTGACAGCTCTTAGCAAGAAAGAAAACACTTTAAGACCAAAAGGAAATGGGACTCCTGTCTCTTAGCCTCAGGGGCAGCTGGAAGACTTGGGGGACAAGCCCCTAAAGTCAGGGTTGTGGGCCTGAAGTCAAAAAAAGAAACATGCCAAGTAGTTGAGAGAACAAGATGAGATCAATAGATCAAAAGATCACAGGTCTTAGGAGGGATTTCTTGGCCAGAGGCCCTGAGGATTGAACTGGCTGGGGTGGGTCATTCAAAGCCAGGTTTGTACTGACACACCTGGCTGGTAAGACTGAGAATGGCCTCCAGGAAAGGGAAACCTGGCTGTCAGGTTGTGGGTGAAAACTGGCCTCTATTGACAAGAGCTGAGCATCTGAGGAATAGGGTAGTGGGCTGGGAGGGCATGGCATACAGACAAGGCCTGTGTTGACATAGGGTGACCCACCACTTCCTACCACCACACATAATAAACCAACTTCTTATCGCCCCACCTTGATCCTCCCATGTGGGGGGGGGGGAGGAAGAAGGGAGGGGGGGTCTGTATTATTTACTCAGGATGCCAAGCGACTGTATAGGAAACACTCTTAAGGTATGATCTTTCAGAATGCAATAAATAAATAAAAATAGATGGTGCACTGGGACTGCACCAGGAGAGGTATGCTGGTGTCACAATGACAAGTCAGAGAGAGAGAAGGAAATCTGTGGTTGCAGGTGACACCCCCCCTCCCAAACCTCCAAGGCACCCCCAAAAGAGCCAGGAGGGAGCAAAGTGGGGAAGTGGCGCCCCAATTCCACCCACAAGGGAGGGAGAGACCCAGATCCGGGAATAATGGGATGTACATCAAAGGGGAAGAATAACGGGGGTGAGGTTGACACTGGGATATGTGTGGATTTGGGAGAGGGGCTGCTGAGACACGGGTATGGGGCGGGCAGGCCAAGCAACCATCAAAGAGAGGAAGGGGGTCCTGCTAAAAGACACCCCCCCCCAAAGAAAGTGGAAAGGGGGAGGGGGAAGGGTCAGCTTTTGCAAGGGGGCGCGGAGAAAGGGGCTCTGCGGGATGCCCCGGAGAAGGCGAGGCGGGTACCTTGTAGACGTCGCCGTAGGTGCCGCTGCCGATGCGCTGGATGAGCTCGAAGTCCTCCTGGGGGTTCCTGCGGGAGAGGTCGCACACCCGCCCCCCGCCGGCGCTCATGGTGCGCCGCCCCCGGGAGCAGGGAGCGGCCCCCTCGCCCCGCTCCGACGCAGCAGCGGCAGCCACCGGGGGGGAGGGCGAGGTGCGCGGCGACGGAGAGGAGGGGGCGGGCGGGAGGAGGGCCAGCAGGTGGGCGACGTCGGGGGGGGGGAGGAGGAGGAGGGAGAGGGAGAGGGAGAGAAAAAGACCCGGAGCGATCACCGCCGCCAACGACGACGCCTCCCCCCTGCCTGCTCAGCCAACATGGCGCCCGGAGCCGCCGTCTGCGCACGCGCGCAGGTCCCCTCAGCAGCCCGGCGGTACCGCTTGCGAGAGGGAGGAGCCCAGGAGGAGGAGGAGGAGCCGGACAGACTCGCGGCCCCTCCCCGCACGCTCGGAGGGGCGGAGCTTAGCTAAAGGCGGCTGTTAACGGCTGCGCGCCACAGTGCGAGCTTGAGCTTGCGGGGAGAGGCAGGTAGGCTTGTGCCTCCATTCGGGAAGGTGGCAAGAGGACGCAGTTGTGCAGGGCAGGCAGTGGGAGTTTCAGCAGGTATTTATTGATTTGCAGGTTTTGCTCTGTTTTAGCTTGATTCTGGCTTCAATGTGATGTTATTACAGTATTATTATTATTAATTAAATCTGTATGCCGCCCTTCATGCGATGCTTTCGGGGTGGTCCACAACATAAAGATGCAGAATATCATTATTATCATTTATTAAATTTGTATGCCGCTCTTCATCTGTAGATCTTGGGGCAACATAAGATCACAAGATTAAAAAACACACAAAATACATAATAAATATAAGAACAACGGCAAACCAGTAAATTCCCCCCTCCCACAGCGCATTTAAAAGGGCATCAGATGTCAAAGCAGCCCAAGGCCTGGTAGAAGAGGAATGTTTTCGCCCGGTGGATAAAGTTGTATAATGAAGGCGCTGGGTGAGCCTCCCTGGGGAGAGCATTCCACAAATGGGGAGCCACTGAAGAAAAGGCCCGTTCACGTGTTGCCACTTTCTGAACTTCTCCTGGAGGAGGCAAATGAAGAAGGGCCTCAGAGGATGATCTCAGGGTCCAGGTAAGTTCTTATAGAGAATAAAAATACAGAATAAAAACAAGAACAAAAGCAAAACAAACTAATAAACGACCGCTCCCCCGCCCCCTGTATGTGTATGCACGGCCGGCCCACTCATGAGGCAGGTGAGGCAACCGCCTCAGGCAGCCAGATCCACGGGGGCAGCAGATCCCAATGTCAATCTTTTATAGAATCGTAAAGTTGGAAGGAACCCTGAGGGCCATCTAGTCCAACCCACTGCAATGCAGAAATCTCAGCCACCTCACACATGACAAATCGCCATTCAACCTCTGCTTAAAAACCTCCAAGGGAAGAGAGTCCACCACCTTCTGAGGGAGTCTGTTCCACTGTCAAACAACTCTTACTGTCAGGAAATTATTTCTGGTGTTTAGTCAGAATCTCCTTTCTTGTTACTTGAAGCCATTGGTTTGGGTCCTACTCTTTGGAGCAGGATGGGGAAAAACAAGTTTGCTCCATCCTACATGTGACAGTCCTTTGGCTATCTCCTTTAGCTGTTTACCTTTGTTCTTGATGTAGATCCTGTTAGAATTCCTGCTCCGTGATTTCAGTCATGGGATTGTTGTCTTTCACATAGTGGTGTATGTTTTGACTCCACAGAGTGGGAAGTGACGGAGACAGGATGTTTGTGTTACTGTGGAACTATTGTCCTTTGTTCTTTCTCTTTGCTGTCTGATGCTAGAGAGAGAGGGAGCCATGTTGCAGTGCTCCGTGTGTGTTTATATGTAAATAAAGTAGATTAGCCAAAATGCTGAGTTGCTGAGGTCTGTTACGCAAACTGCAAACACTCTGCGGATTCCTAAGTGTGCCGATGTCTGTTGGCATTGGTCGCTATGATGTTCTGGCAGAAGAAAGCTTTTGAAGCTCCCGAACGATCAACCAGGAGGGAGAGAACATGCCAGTCGGGCATGTGTCTCTGCCAGGGTCCTACTTGAGTGTAGGGCAAGCTCCTGACAGATCCTCCCTCACCTGGCACCCCCTTCTTCCCTAGCGGGGAGGGGGACACCATCTTGGGGTCTGCCTTATGTGCCAAAATGTATTGGGCTGGCCGTGTGTGTGTGTGTTACTTTTTGTAACTCAGAGCAACACTGCACCAACCTGGTGTTCTCCATATATCGCAAACTGTAGCTCCCATGAGCCCCAGCCAGTTATGGCCTGATGGGAGTTGTATTTTGAGATATATGGCGAACACCAGGTTGGTGCAGTGGTAAATGTTGAAGTGCAGGTATTTATTATGATAGCTTCCATGGACAGTCTATTGCCAAACTCCCAAAGAAAGTTCAGAAATGAAGGTGGGTGTGTTGATCCATTATATATCCCCAAAGAGCAGCAAGTCAGTTGACAATAATACAATCATGTTTTGGCGAAGGCTGATGTAGTGGTTATCATTATGAGCTTTGCCTGGAGAGACCTGGGTTAATATACCTAATCAGCCATGAAGTTCACTATGTGACATTGGGCCAGTCACTGTTTGAGCCAGCCTACACAGCAGAGGGAGCATGTGCCAAATCAGACCTGTCCTCCAATTTCCCAAGCTTAGCGTCACTGGCAAGTACTGTTCCAGTAGATAACATCATCACGCCTGCTATGAAAAAAAAATAAAAATCCTGGAGCTGCATTTTTGCTCCATTAATGCTGCATTGCTGCACTTAAGCTTCTGTGCTTCTTTATGTATATATCCAATCATTTGGTTCTGCCTATATTACTGAATGTACTTTGCTTAATATAGTCTTTTGATGTAATTTGTGCTTTTGCTGCATATCACTTATTGCCTTGGTGACTTAGGTGAACTGTTTTTTTTGTTTTTGTTTTGGCCAGTTAATTTTTATTGATTTTCAAAAAATTTAACAAATTAATTCAAATTCATTCAAATTTAATACAGTACAATTTAAAAAGTTGACTTCCCACCCATCCTCCACATTGTGTCCTTATTTTCCCCCTCTTGCTGCATTATAGCACATGCTTTTATCTACTTCCCAATCTGTTGCTTATAATAGTTTATCATTTTAACATTAACTATTATTATAGGGAGATTTTTAATGTTTGATGTTTTATTGTGCTTTTAATATTCTGTTGGGAGCCACCCAGCCAGATGGGCAGGGTATACCGTAAATAACTTACAGTATTATTATTATTATTGGGCAGGATTTCTCACAATGTGAAAGCGGAAGTTGCTCCAATAGGGCAAATGGGGCACTGCTCGAACAGTTTCTGTCTGCCCTCAGTCGGTCCCCAGCTACCTGCCTTCTATCAGTCCAGAGGATGACCTTGCCTGGCAGCTTCTTCCTCTACTGTTGCCCTTGTAGAATTCAGCAGGGAGGAGGAGAATGGGGACAGAACTAAGATTAGTTGGCTCTGTCTGTCATTGCCTCTGGTGCCACCTGCTGCTGGCCTCCCTGCCTTCTGCCCTGACAGTCCCAATTGGCACCAGCCACCATGGTGTTGAGGTACACAACTGTAAGGTTTGCTTGTTGCTTTAGTTGCTCCTGTATAACTCTTTTGTGGTTTTTGGCTTTTCTTTCTCTAAAAGCATGGGACGCGGGTGGCGCTGTCAGTTAAACCACAGAACCTAGGACTTGCCGATCAGAAGGTCAGCGGTTCAAATCCCCGCGATAGGGTGAGCTCCCGTTGCTTGGTCCCTGCTCCTGCCAACCTAGCAGTTCAAAAGCACGTCAAAGTGCAAGTAGATAAATAGGTACCACTCTGGCGGGAAGGTAAACGGTGTTTCCGTGCGCTACTCTGGTTTGCCAGAAGCGGCTTAGTCATGCTGGCCACATGACCCGGAAGCTGTACGCCGGCTCCCTCAGCCAATAAAGCGAGATGAGCGCCGCAACCCCAGAGTCGGCCATGACTGGACCTAATGGTCAGGGGTCCCTTTACCGTTACTTCTCTAAAAGACTAAAGAGAGCGAAACTGAGCTCATTCTTTCATAAGAACACAAGAAGAGTCTAGCTGGATCAAGCCAATGGCTCATCTAGAAGACCAGCAGGCAGGGCAGAAAGCAGTTGGAAAGAAGTTGGGAAGTGCACATGACCACTCCATGCGGCCTTTAAGTCCAGAGTGCGAAACCTAGGAGGCCATTCCCTTGCCCTGCGGAGAGAGGTGCGCCCTTTCCCTTCTCCGTTGGCGGCAGCGCCGCCGTCTCCTTCGCGCGTCTCCTTGCACTTCGTCGCCGTCCAGTCCAGGCGGCATCGGCGGCGCTGCTGCTGCTCCCCCTGGCGCCCGCCGACTGCAGCTGCAAGTGCCCGCGCTGTCCTTTGTGCAGCTCGGCCCGCCCGCCCGCGGGGAGTGGACGAGACGCGCGGGACGGACGCCCCCCGCCCAGTCCGCCTGCCCGCCCAGTCCGCCGCGTGCCAGGGCTGTGCGCGCGTGCTCCGGGGATGCTCCCGCCCGGACGCCGGTGGCCGCGCTGCCGCCGCCGCCGCGATGTGCGGGGGCTCTGACGCCAGGCGGGGCGTCCTCTGAAGGGGGCGAGCCATGAGGGGCGGCCGGGGGCGAGGGCTGGTGGGCGCGCTCAGCCTGTGCCTCAGCCTGTGCTCCTTGGCGCTGCTCGTCACGGCCATCTTCAGCGACCACTGGTACGAGACCGACCCCCGTCGCCACCGGGAGAGCTGCGAGAGCCGCGCCGGCAGCGCCCACTCGCCCGAGCAGCGGCGACGCCTCCTGCCGCTGCCGCACTTGCCCTTGCGAGGCGCCAAGCGGCGGCTCCCTCGAGGCGGAGGAGGAGGCGGCTCAGCTCCGGCTCCCGCGCCCACCGGCGACTTCCCGCCTCTGGAGAACTGGAGGGCCCTGGTGGGGCTCGGGGTGCTGCAGTCGCCCTGCGGCCGCCCGCTCTTCGCCACTTACGCCGGCCTCTGGAGGAGATGCCACTTCCTGGGCGTCGACAGGGACCTCGACAGCTTGGTGGAGAGAGGTAAGGCGGCCAGGGGGGTCGCCCCCAGATCGCGCCCTCCCCACTTTCCCCTTCCTCGCCTGCTGATGGAGTGGCCCCCATCACAGGGTCACCATGCACGACCCCCTTATCATTTCTCCACTGGGTTCCCTTGCCTCTGGCACACACCACCTTTGTCCCCCAAGCCAAAGCCGTCCTTTCGCCGTGTCATCCCCAAAACATCATCGCTGCACCCTTTATAAGACCTCCTTGCAGAGTTAATACACCAATATCCTCTCCTTGCCGTTGATTTTGGGCACCCCTTCGCTCCCCCAGTTTGGAGGAACCAAGCGTGTTCCTGAGCGTACGCACCGACACTTGGTTTTGCACACAGCCCTAGTAACATCTCCAGGCAAAGTCACTTATTGGGTGCACAACATCGCTTAATGCTGCATTGCTTCTTTGTTATTGCCCAGACCCAGTCTTCCTCTTCCACTCCAGCATTGTCTTCTGTCATTCCTTGCGCTCCTCACTTCTGGTTATTGGCTTTATTCTCTCCGCTGCACCTTCCTCACACGATGCTGTCCTGTAACTCTCTTGCATATTCCTGCTTCCTACCCTTTCTCCTCTTTCTCTCCTGGAGCGCATAGCAAGACGGACATCAGGAGAACCGCTCAATTCATTAGGAACCAGTGGTGTGCATCGGTGATGGAATGCATGGCCGAGTGACTGTGGACTTGGAGAGTACATTTCCTTAAGTAGCCATGATCTTCCCATCATTTCTCAGTTAAAGGAATGCATGGACCACACAACCACAGCACATGGTTAATCTGTAATGTGCTTCTCCATCAATCTCCCTGTGTGCCAGGATAGTGGCACTATGCACTTTAGCACTCCAGACCCTGTTCCTCCTTATCATTCACACATTGCTCTCTCTTGCCCTCCATGTGTTCCTCGGCACAGAACTGTTGATAATGCCTTACGAGGCCCCCATTTGCCATATCATGACTCCTAGTTGTTATGTCTCCATGCTCCATTCTCTGTCATTATGTTCAAAAGAACCACAGATCAAGCCTTGAACGCATGTACAGTAGCAGTGTGTGTCTTTTCCCCACAAAATGCAAGCAGCCACCCATTGGTACCATTCATCTTATTGCATCTCTACACACCGTGCAGGTTCTTTCTCACTCCCTGTGAATCCCCTTTTCTTCCTGAAAAGGCTCTGCAGCCACTGCACTCTCCTCTTTAATACAAAGGCACTGTGACCTTCCCTTCACAATAAATGGATACTGTTCAATGTCCTGGCATGCAGAAGCAGCATTCACTTCCCCACCAAGCACACAGAAACCACAGACCACCTTTCTATCGAGGTATTAGATAGGCCTCTTAGCCCAAGAAACTAGCATTTTGACCTTTTTGTACTCATTCCTCCAGGAGGCAAAACTTAAATCTGCTTTCTGTTAGGGTTAGCAGACCCATTATGCAATTCACCCAGATACTGGACACCTAATAGTGTTGGGTTGCAAAAGGTTGCTTCCCCCCCCCCCCCAGTTTTATGAGCTTTTATTTTTGGATGTAAATTATTATCAACAACAGTCAAAAAAGAGGGGAGGGGGGGAGAGCAGAGTATTTAAACGCGGCCAAAATGTTAGTTTTACCAGCACAATCACTCTGTCTTCTTCACTGTCCTCACTGCCCACCTTCAAATTATGCTTAAGCCCGAAATATAATCCCTCCTTATCCTCTTCTCTGCTGCTGTAGGTTTTGCTGTTCCCAGCCGCCTTTTGTCCTCCTCCCCAAATGACAAGCCCATGTGAGCAAGAGAGGGATGTTCTGATCTGTGTAAATCTTAAATATTGGTGAGTTAGCGCTCCAAAAGTGGAAAGTGGAATGTTCCAGTGTCACGTTAGTATGAGAATCAGCTTACATCTTTCTGTCACTACACTGCAGGGGAGGGCAACCCTTTTAAGACCAAGAAACACATCTCTTTATGGGAACCTTCTGGGTGCCACATGCCATTGGTGGTAGGTGGGGCCATAAGCAAAAGTGGGAGGAGCAATGACTTTATACAACTGGCTAGTTTTACACGTCTTCACACAGGCAAGCAAGAGGCATTAACAGAGCTCAAGGACATATTCCAGTCAGGCAAAAATGCTCAATGAATATGCAAAGTAGAACTGGTGAGGAGGGGGCATGGCTGAGAAGGGGCCATGGTCTGGAGAGAGTCCTAAGGGCCACATAGAGATGACAGGAGGACTGCTTTTGCCCCTGGGGCTGAAGTTCACCACCCCTGCTATATTTATTTGTTTGAAAGTGCTGTTTTCATGCTGCATTTATTTGTTAGTAGAGCCTTTACCAACCTGGTGGCCACTTGTTTTGGGCAACGATGCCTGTGAGCCCCAGTCTGCTGATTTGGTCTGAAGGGAGTTGTAGTCCAAAATGTTTAGTAGGGGAGGTATCAGGTTGGCAAATGCTGATTTAGTATGTGGCATGCTCTGCTCTGCCTTTATTAAGTTTGAATTTTGCAAAATTACCAGTTTCAGACTGTACTTAATGGATATACTGTAGTATTGTTTCTAATTAGTATATCTTGCAGCACACTCCCTCTTAGGAATGACCTGTTTCCAAACCCATATTTGGAACCACTTGGGGAGCAAAGTAGCTTGTGCAGGGAGGGCTGTACTAGTTAAAGGTAGGTAAGAGGTGGACAGGGAAGGGGTCAAGCACACTCTCCTCTGGCTTCTTCTTTCCAAACCCACTTCCTGTTGTGCTCCCCCCCCCCTGCATGTGTCTAAGTGTTTTAAAGCAGGGAAAACTCAGCATGTTGCTAGACTACAACTTCCACAACAACCAAACATTGGCCATGCTGACTGGAACTGATGGGAGCTGGATGGAGTACAATGACTTCTGGAGGGTCAAACTCCCCCCCCCCAAATACTCTAAAGAGAGAAAGAAACGTAAAGGCACAGAAGAAGATGTCATGTTCTGGGATAGCTCAGTTGGTAGAACACATGACTCTTGACCTCAGGGTTGTGGGTTTGAACCCCACATTGGGCAAAAGATTCCTGTGCTGCAGGGGGTTGGACTAGATGACCCTCATGGTCTTTCCCAACTCTACAATTCTATGATTCCTGACACAGTATACTTTACGTGAAAAAGGACAAAGAATCAGAGTGAAATTGGTAGGAGTAGTAGCAAGAGGAGGACCTTTAGCTCAGAGGTAGAGCATCTGCTGTGCATGCAGAAATTCCCAGATTCAGTCTCTGGCATCTCAAAGTAGGGATAGGAAAAAGATCCCCCCCCCCATGCCTGAAACTCTGGAGAACCCTTGGCAGTTAGTGTAGATAATATTTAGCTAGATGGGTCAATGGTCTGACTTCATATAGGGCAGCTTCCTATAGAGATACAATTACAGTGGTACCTCGGGTTCAGTACTTAATTCGTTCCAGAGGTCCGTTCTTAACCTGAAACTGTTCTTAAGCTGAAGCACCACTTTAGCTAATGGGGCCTCCCACTGCCGCCGCGCCACTGGAGCACAATTTCTGTTCTCATCCTGAAGCAAAGTTCTTAACCTGAGGTAATATTTCTGGGTTAGTGGAGTCTGTAACCTGAAGCGTATGTAACCTGAAGCGTATGTAACCCGAGGTACCACTGTATCATAGTAGTTTAACAGTCAATCCCTCTTCGCCGGGAACTCTGGAATAGGAGCTCTGTATGGGGAATAGGGGTCTCCTAACAACTCTCAGTTTGACTAAACTGCGGGAGGCAGTGGAAGACAGGAGTGCCTGGCATGCTCTGGTCCATGGGGTCATGAAGAGTCGGACACGACTAAACGACTAAACAACAACAACAAACAACTCTCAGCACTCTTTACAGACTACAGTTCCCAGAATTCTTCAAGGGAAGCCATGACTGCTTAAAGTGATATAATAGCACTTTAAATGTATAGTGTGAGCGTGACCTAGGTTGGTGGCGATCACAGTGTCTCGTGGTAGAAAATCCCACGATTTAACTGTGTGTACGGTGTAAAGAAGTCCTTCCTTCCAGAATGCGCCACTAGTGTGCAACAGCATTTTGGATCAGGAGCTAGTCACAAAGTGGTATTATGCCTGCAGCTGTGGAGGATCACTTGCGTGCAGTAGATCTGCCAGGAAAATGGCATAGCCTCCTCCAAAGCTTCTGCATACAGGGAAGGAAAGCAGAATGGAGCCAAACTCCGGGGCTGATACTTCATAGCACAATTCCTTGAATTGGCTGAGACATTGTTGCTAGCCCAGCGGTGACTAAAAGCTGGCTCAAATGCTAAAATAAAGCAAAAATGACTTGCTGTCAGGAAAACATCAAGCATACAATTGAGATAGAAGGGTCAAGCTGACCCAGGAAATTTATACTCCTCCTGGAGCAGAATCAGCAACATAAAGAAAGGCCATCTGAAAAAAGAGTATATTTTTCTTTTATTTATTTTTGACAAAATAATTTGTATTTTTGTACTGAGCCTCTTGGAAAATCAAGTTTCTTTTGCTATACATAGTTACAGTGTTTATTCCAGCAAATAATAAATGGTGCCCACTGATCCATCAATGATACTGATATAAAGTACAATCAGCACCATTTTTCTCTTTGAAATATCAGTCAGTTTGTCCATTTCCGTACTCTCCAAAGCTTTTGTCAGATATTCTGTCATTGATGGTATAGTTTTCAGCCTTCCGGAGCCTGACAAAAACAATCCTGGCAGTAACCAACCATTCTGAGATGAGAAATCTGACAGCACTTGGATATCTTATTAGCTAAACAATTAAATGATAGTAAATTCTGATTATGGGGGTTGCTTATTTTTACTTATTTATTTGCAAAAAAACAAAAACATGTACTACCAATGTTAAGAAAACATCATGACAATGAATAGGATAAAATGAACATTAGAATTCCATTCATAAAACAGGTACAAAATATATCACAAATCAGAAGATCAAATTAATACATCAGCATTTGATCAGAAGATCAAATTAATACATCACCCCTCAGGGGAAGCATGGGTGAAAAGATGGGAGTTTTAAGATGAGTTTCAGTACTGTAGATGCCTGCCTGATGTTTACTGAAGCATACTCCAAACTCTAAAGGGCAGGTGACACCATCCTTAGTCCTAGATAACTAAGCCAAACCTCAAGAGCATACGTCACTAATAAGACAATCTCTCCTGAACATCGAAGTTCCTGGACACTGGTATACAAAGCAAGGCATTCCAAGAGGTAACCTGGTCCCAAGTTGTTCAAGACCATAAACTTGGCCTGGTAACATATTGGCAGCCAGTGCAGTAGTGTTGATTGGGTACCCACTCCAACAGCTTTGCTGTGGTATATTCTGAATTAGCTTTAGATGTACTTCTCTTGTGTGCACTGTGAGATCAAGAGGAGGTTTCAAGCTTATGTACTTCTTCCGCTCTTCTCAGCATGCATAGAGCTGGGCATTACAATTGAGTAATCCTGTTTATTTCAACATGGGATCTCCTTTGTCCCTAGATATCAAATCCACTAAGAGAATTGGTCTCCATATCAAGGCTGTGGGAGTACAACTCCTATCAGTCAGAGCTAGCATGGAGTGGTCTGGGATGATGGATATTTCTGTTTGTTCCAGCAACATCTGAAGGGCCAAAGATTCCCCATCCCTGGTCTAAGCAAAAGGGGAATCTTGCATGCAGAGAATATTGTGGTGCCTGGTTTGGACTTTCACTTGCATGGCAAGGGGAGTGAGGAATGGAGCAGCAAAACAGTTTGTGAGCCCAAATACCTTTTCTCCCTACCAGACTTTTGTTTGCTCCCTCTGTGGGCTAGTTCAAGACCTACTTGGTAATCAAAGCCTCTATATCAAAGTTATCCTTTAATTTCAGTGGGTGTGCTCTGAGTAAAACTTAGTTGAATGCCATCCTGGGTTGCTGTATCTTCTGACTCCAATGTTCTGTTGCTGTACTCTTATTTTTGAATTAAATAACAAAACTAAAAGGAAGGAAGTTTCATTGCACTAGCTGGACAACTGCTCTGATATCCTATATCTTAACTGTTCTGATATCCTATATTGAGGCTCTAAGGCTTCCCTTTTTGCTACTTCGTATATACCTTGTTGTCCAGTATAACTACTATTCATGGAAGACAATCTTACTCTGCTATGAGTGATCGCCATATATATATATATATAACCACTATTACTCCTGTTTTCAGTATTGAAAGAGTTGCACATACCCCCATTAACAGTGCTCTCTTTCCCCCTCTGGGGACAAACAGAAAGCCTAGTCAGTAGGCATTAATGTCATCGTCTGGTTGTCCACTCTGGAGTGTGACATTTTGCTTACAAGTGCAAATGAGGTCCCTCTAAGACAGTCAAGTTTGGGAAATGGAAGTTTACAAGGTGGTTAAGTAGTTAAGGTTGTGGGCTGCACTGCTAGCTCACTCAGCGAGTGAGAAAAGGGCAAGATAATTCTATCAACAGCACAATTACTTTTTGAAAAGAGCGAAAAAGGCGGGGGTTGTTTAATGCAGTTTCATTTAAGGAGCTTACTCACAGCTACCCATTAAACTTCACAGCTGACTGTGGTTTGAAATCAGTATTCCCTGCATCCAGCTTAATGCTTTAGCCTAGGCATCAGCAATTGGAGACCCCAGGGTGTCCAATTCACGTTTGTGTTGCCCCCTTCTCCCCTTCCCCTACAACTCCCAAGCCGAAGTTAAAAGAAATGTGCAGAATGGTTACTGTCCCTGTGATTTGCTGGGACACCTAGAAAGCCTGTTTAAACTTTGAAAAAAACCAAACCTAAAACACTTTAAAATAGCTTCCTTCCCCCAACGAACATCATAGCTGTAGTGGTGGCAATGCAGGCACTCTTTGCCTAGAATAGCTCACTCTGAGGAAGAACACTGTCCATCCAGTCCTCAGAGCAAGGCAGGAAGGAGTTGGAGGAGACGGCAGAGAAAACTGCCAGTAAATGGGGGTGGGACAAGAAGGGAGGAGTGGAGAAGAATAATTGGGAGAGGGGGTGCCAGGAGGGAAGTGTGGGGTGTGGTGGGAAAATCTCTTGAGGTGACCAACTCCAAAACTTCTGGAGAGCTCCACTTTGGGGAAGGCTGGTGTATAAATATATAAAGAATGAAAAATACTTTACCCTGCTAAGCAATGCGCAACACAGTCTTACAGAAAGAACACAAGAAGAGCTTGCTGGATCAGGCCAAAGGCGCATGTACTCCAGCATCCTGTTCTCACAGTGGCCAACCAGATGCCTGTGGGAAATTTGCAAGCAGGACCCAAGTGCAAGAGCACTCTCTCCTGTGATTTCCAGAAACTGCAGTTCAAACACATAAAGCCTCTGTGGAGTCAGAGCATAGCCATTGTGGCTAGTAGCCCCTGATAGCTTTTACCTCCATGAATCCATCTATTCCTCATAGAATCATGGAATTGTAGAGTTGGAAGGGAAACCAAGGGCCATCTAGTCCAACCCCCTGCTGGAATCACAGCTAGAGCATCTCTGACAGATGGCCATCCAACCTCTGCTTAGAGCCATCCAAGTTGGTGGCCATAGTGGGAGTGAATGCCATAGTTTTAACTATACACTGTGTAATTCCTAAATGGTGAGGGAGTGAGCTCTCCTGGGATCCCTGTTGATAGTTCAACTCAAGGGTGTTATAGGTGGCAGTGTGGCCCAGGAGCACATAGGCCAGATCAGAGTTTGAGACTGATATTTGGTGGTTCCATTTGGGTTCAACTTTTCCTCTTCCATTGTTCTTCTCACATCATGCTAAGGAACAGCCGGCAACCATAATGCTCATTTTTAAAAATTCAGTAATAAAACTAGGCAATGAGCTTGTAGGTATCACTGAGATTTGTTGCTGGGTTTCAAAAGAAAATCATTATGGTTGCAGGCTTTCTTTTACTATGACATGTGGCATGTTATAGCAGCTGAGGCACAAGACAACAATCTTCTTAATGAAATGTTTCAGTGCAGTTGCTCTGAAAATGCAAACATGCATTCACTAGATTGTCTTGAGAATTGGGTTATAAATTGTGTTAATTGTGCTGTGCAAACAGAAATGGTGGAATTTTTGTCAGCCTCAGTCAAGGGATGTACTTCCCTATTAGTAGCAAAGTGTAAAAATAGATATTGCTTTAAGTGCTTTCATGATCATAATCGGCAGAATCATTATGACATTTCACTGCTTGTTTCTCTAGGGAGAACATTTAATATTTATATCCAGCTACACCGTACAGCAGAAGAAAATACCTTCTTTGCAATAGATGCTAGGGTTTCTTGCGCTTCTCCTACTAATGATCCTTCCATGCCTCTGATAATACCCCAAATATTGCACATGTTGTAGCAATTACTCTTCACAGCAAGGAATGCCCAGAATGTTACTTGATGGAAATCAGCATTTCTTCAGGCTTAGTCTTTCTATTGGACAATGGGGATATGCATCCCAGGCACTAGTAGCCAACTTGTGTTGCTATATTTGGTAACCAATCGTCAGCCATGACAGGCCCTTGGCTGGTTCTAATGAAGATAAATTAGTGCATTGCCACTTCTAGGTTCAATGGACTGCTACTAATGTATTCAAAGGATCTTTTGTTGTTGATGTTCATACTTGTAGCAATGAACTCAGATGGAATGTGAATGATTCCCCTTTGACTTTTAGCTAGGGATCAGGGAAACAAAGCTATCCTTCAAAATCTGTCAATATTTTGTGATGCACTTCTCCAACAACAAAGCTGTATCAAAAAGCTTCTATTAAAAGAAAAAAATAAGGAGGTATAAATATTGATGTGTAAATTTGGTTAAGTTAAAACTGATCTTTTAAAATGGTCTAAATTAAATGAAAATAAGGTCTGTAAATATAAATGGAGGAAATGGAGGAAAGAAGGAAAGTTAAATAATAATATGTTAGAATAAATTAAATTAAGTTAAAATGGAGAAGTAAACTAAGGATTTGCTGAACCAATAATTTAAATTGGAATACAAGAAGGGGGTGTGTGAGGAGGTCTGAGAAACAAGTTAAAAGAAAATAAGTATCTGAACTGTCAGGTGTTTTTAATTGTTCTTTTTTAAGTTTTGGATTTTTGTATTTTTTTGTTTATCTTTGTGTTTGTTGTTATATGTTTTGTCCTTTTTGAAAATGCTAATAAATATTCATTTAAAAAAAAAAAGCTTCTATTAAAGTGTCCAGTAAAATGCATAAAAAACACTAAATTTAGGTACCACGAACTAAACATAAGATCTGAAGCTATCAAAAGTGTTTGTGATGCCTTTCTTTTAATTCTGCAAACAACATTTCTTCCCTTGCTCTTACTTAGTTTTACAAGCACAGCCGAAACATCTTCAGCTTCTTCACCTCACCCCTAGTCTCTACAGCTCTTTTTGCTCCGTATTTAGTCCAGAACCTCAGGCTTGCTTGCTTGTCTTTTTGAGACATTCCAGCATTATTTAACCTTTCACCTCTCTGACTCAGTGGGCTCTTTCTTTCCATGCAAGGGAGTTATGCCACAGTTGGCATGTAACAAAGAATTGCAAGGTTTTATCCCTTGGATGCAAATCTGCTTGTTCCAGTTTCTTAGTTGGAAAGAAACTGTGCCAGTTAAGTTACTGAGCACTTTGGTCCAGCAGACTTCGCAGAGAGCTTTCAGCATTTATGCAAAAATAGGTATGAAGGACATGCTTCTGTGCGATAGCGGGATGGAAAGTACACATCGTGCAAATGAACCAGATCCTCATCATCTTGCAAAGTGGAAAGAGCGGTGTAATCGTTGTAGGGTTGTGTGTGTGTGTGTTTAGAACACCATCCAGCTATGGTGAGGCATTGCCATATCATGCACCAGGAGCAACTCTAGAAGGCATATGTGCTGCCACCACAAGGCCTCTGGGAGAACCCAGAGGAACTGTAAGTGCCATGCACTGCAGCAAGGTACATCACATGTTCCTTCAGGAGGTTGTGTGTCCACAGATGAAAGCACTGTCAGGCAGGGTTAGAAATCTGCCAGTCCAGAAGAAAAGCTGGGAAGATAGAAGGGAAAATAGAAGAAAACTGTTCTCCAGCTTCCACATTTGTTCCACACAGCCCCCTGCTCCAAAGAAAAATATTGATAATTTAATAGTTTCAAGCCCAAAATAATTTTAAAGAGATTTTAAATATTACTTCCCCCCTTCGGATTTCTATAGTAGAATATGTCTAATATTAAGCACAACCTTTTAAAGAATTGGAATGATAAAATGTAACAACTTTGCATAAAAACATAACCCAAATAGCTTCTTGTCAGTTTCTCCCCCCCCACCTTATGTCCACATCTTCACCTTACCAAAAGTAAGTATCATACCACTTTAAATAGTTATGTCTTCCCACAAAGCAGCCTGGGAACTGTTGTTCATTAACGGTGCTGAGAGTCGTTAGGAGACCCCCATACTCCACTCACAGAGCGACAATTCCCAGAGTGGCTTAACAGGCAATGCCTCTTCCCAATGAACTCTTGCTCCTTGCTCCCGCCCCAGTTCAGAGTTCAAAGCCAATTGGCAACCCAGTCTCCAATTAAGATCTCAGTGCGACTTGTGCTTTAGGTCTCATGTGCTTGGCTACCCCCATGGCTCAGTGCTGCCACAGATTTGGGGCTCGTTCTAGCTGGCTGACCAATTATTCACCCCTGACAGTTACTGCCAAACTCAGTGTCCTTTTTTGAGACTCTTCCTGGAATGTTTTTCAAGCAAGGCTGAAGAGATTGTTTGAACAATCCCACGTCCTGAATAAAATGATTTGGGGGACCAGTTATTCCTGTTTAATAAAAAGGAAGGTGCACTCTTCAATTGTCTCTTGAGGCAGACAGAAGCCAGCAAGGAGGCATAAACAATAACCCACAGATATTGGATAGTCAGGCTGATGGGTCTCTAGTTGCAGAGGTTTACTGGCCATCCCTGTTGGCATGGAGATAGCCTGAGTAGAATGCAAATATGGACATTCTGATGTCACACATGATGTCATAAGCAAGTTATGCTCAAAAGTCTTGGCAATGTGAGAGGCAGTTAACAGTCAACCCACATCTGAACTCTGTCAAGATGGATCATCATGGCAGGTGATGAATATATATTGGGGCTATATTCAATTTTATTATAGGGGAAGTGTTTGGGAATGAAGAGGCCTTTTGACACCCCCCCCCCCCACTGCAAGTAACATTATTTGGTGAGCCAACAACTTCCACATGCGAAATGGCAAAGAAGCCTGGAACACAGTCTAGACATACTGGACTTTTCAAAAGGATTTTAAGGTATTCTGAATTATATAAATGCTATAAATGGATGAAAGGAAGTGGGGATTGGAGGTGAGTTTATTCACAAGAGAGGTTATCAAATAACTTTGGATATACCGTATTGGATCAATTAGATTATAAACTTCTGGAAACAGGCTTTCAGGCCAGCCACACACAGCTCTTAAATCAGGCATAGGGCATGAAAGCAACAATAAAATTTGCTGGAGAGTCTTGCATTGATGGCTCTCTAGTAACAGGGATTTATTACTGTCCAATGCTGTTGGCATGGAGATAGCTTGAGCTGAATGCAAACATAACATTCTGCTGTCATGAATGATGTCACAAACAGTTTAAGCTCAAAATTCTTGGCAGGTGAGAGTGAGTTAACAGACCAAATCTGAACTCTGGCAAGATTCTGGATCTTTGTTAACAGGTGATAAATTTGTCGGAGGGAGAATTGTCCATTAATTTTTATTGGGGAAGAGTTTGGGAATGTTTTGTAGATTGGCTTGCCGGTTCTTAACCTACCAACAAGTTTAGGCCAATCAATACACAACACCTTGCCTATCTAAACATCTACCTTATAACTGCCTATTTGTGTTGATTCTTGTGGAAGCCATAAATTAGAGGTGGAGAACCCATGACCCTCCCAGGTGTTACTGTGCTACAGCTCCCACATCTAGAACCTTACATTTAAAGCCATATCACTTTAAACAATTATGTCTTCCCCCAAATAAGCTAACAGTTGTTAGGAGACCCCTATTCCCCTCACAGAGCTATGATTCCCACTCAGAATATATTAGCTCTGTGAGGGGACAAGGGGGTCTCATCTCAGCACCATTATCAAACTACAGTTCCCAGGATTCTTTGGGGGAAGCCATGACATTAAAGTGTTACAATAATGCTTTCAATGCACAGTGTTGACATTTTCTCAGTCCTTGACTCTTTATTTCTTGTTTATGGAATATTGTCATCTCATCTGACTGGTAGCAGCTCTCCCAAGGCTTCAGGCAAGGATATTTCCACAGCTGTCTACCTGAATTCCTTTTAACTGGAAAAACCGGGAATTAATCATGGTGCTTTCAGCATATAAGGCCTGTTCTTGGTGAACAATAGCTAACTCCCCCCAAGGCCCAGCTCTATATTTTGGGCATTGTCAGAATTAACATTTAAAAGTAGAATAAATAGGTAATGAAATTATGTGATCTAGCAGCACATCCTGGCTTTGTGTGAGGGTGCTTAAGTAAACTTGGAAAAAAGGGGTTTCCAGGTGACCTGTTTATTGAACATTCATCTTGATTTGTTTGTAGGGAGATTAGATGATGTTTGCTAAGCATGCATTCTGATTTGTTTATGAGGTTAGATGATGTGGCACGAAAGCAAGTGTTACCCCACACTTTCCTGTGCATCTCCCCATCACCTCCCTTATCACAGAAAGTTCCCCCTTTTGGAGGAAGTGGGTTTGTTGCCCAGGGCATCCCAAATAACTACAATTGCACAACCCACATTTTCTGGTATGTAACTGAATCCCACCCAAAAATAGTGACTGCCTGGAAGCACCCAAAAAGTCCTGAATGGGCTGATCTTTTTCTTGCCTCTCCTTCCTAGAGTTGTTGTGACAAAACCTGCAGAGCTTTTTTGAGGGACAAAATTGACACTATTGATTTAAGCCGTTCTTCCTCCCACCTCCATTTTATTGTCATACTTCCAGTCTACTCCTCCTTTTCACTAGAGTCTTCCCATTCAGGTTTGGCTGAATGCTTACAAGTCAAGGAGAGACTTGTAGGTGGTTTTCCTGCATTAGCTGTGAGGTCTGTCCTCACCCCTACACAATCCTGACAATCACATATTTCATATTTTAAAATTCTAAGGAAATAGTCTAGCCAAGAAGCAAGCATTTTCAAGCCCATGATTTTCAAGGGGAGAAAATAGAACACATAAATTTAGTTCTTTTGTTGAAGTCAATTGTCCTAATCCATCTTGGGAGTTCTTTTACACTGAGAAGAAACCAGCCTTCCACTTGCACAGTGAATAATAATGCATTAATCAGCATGCCTATCTCCATCTGAATTACAGTCCTCAAGTGGGCCCTACTGAACAGGCTTGGTGCATTTTTCTAATAGTTAAGGATGAGAATCTGCCTCTGGGATTGTGAAGTGCCAATAGTTGCCTGCAATGTAAGTTGAATCAGGGCCAATAGGTCTTTTTAGGTTTCATGGTTGCAGAGCTCTAGTTGAAAATTTAAGGGCATAGGGCTGGAAACAATGCGGCAAGTAGCAAGAAGCTTAAATGACTTGTGTTGCACAATATACATGTCACAGATCTGGACCTTGCAATAATAATCTGAGGCCCTTCTTTTGTGTGCCTCCACAAGGAGTCTGGAGGGCGGCAACACAAGAATGGGCCTTTTCTGTGGTGGCTCCCCATTTGTGGTATGCTTTGAGGGAGGCTTGACTGGCACCTAAAGATTTGCAATGAAGACACAAGGCAAAAACATTCCTCTCCTCTCAGGCCTTTGGCTAATTAAACCATCTATGGCCTATGGCCTTTTAAACTGTGTATGTGTGTGGGTTTTTGTTTTTGTTTCATTATGTTATGTATTTTTGTGTTTTTATACTGTAAACTGTACTGTTATCCTTGGATATATAAATTTAACAAACAAACAAATCCCATGTTTACAAGAGCACCCCAGCGTGAGGCTCTGGATTAATTAGGTAGTGGATCTGGTAAGAGTTGGCCACAAAGTACTTATAAAGTTGTTTTGAGTGACTATTGCAGCTCGCTTCTGATGTGCAGCAGGCTGCAAACTCCCTGTATGAGCACCTTGTGGAGAAGTATTACCAAATTTGCTTCCAGGGCTAGTTACTAGTCAAGGGTGATTTGAAGTTTGCTCAGTCAAACTAAGAAATAATATTTTTACCCTATGTCTCAATAAAGATCTGAGATTATGTCTGCCAACCATCAAATCTTTCACTGACCCACTGGTTGGCAAAATGCAAGCTTATCTCCTGTTATCACTGACACTTGCCAAAATGGTGCTTCACTTAATGCTGATACTTGCCCAAATGGACCTATCAGGAATAAAACTATTTAAAATATTCATAGTTCATTTTATCTAACATTGCATGTGTAAACCGTATGTTCTTAGAATAAATCTTTGTGGCTTATGCAGCAATATCCTGAAATCAGATGGTGTTCTTACATTCCATAAACAAAACTGTGAATAACTTAGTAAGTACTATAAATATTTCAGCAAATTCCATTTTAATATGGGCATTAAGTAAATGTTTGCTTGGGCGCCTCCAGGAAAATAGGCAAACTTGCAGTTAAAATGCATGAAACCGACAGCTGCTGAAGATCTAACATCCAAAATTCAAGTGGCAATAAAATTAATCATACCAAGGGAATTTGGACTTGTGGGCCCACCGTACCAAAGAGGCTGGGAACCACTGTTCTATTTCACTGTATTATTTCCTCAGTTTGTAAAGCGGGATGCTGTAAGGGGTATCTGGGAGTCTAGATGTATTGCAAAATGATCAGGGGACCAGAATGATCACACTTCTCTCTGCCCTAAGCAGAGGAGTAGCTAGGGGTGTTGGGCACACTGGGTGTCACACCGTGAGGGGTGGCACTTACTGTGGGGCCTGCAATACGCCCTAGCCATGCATCTCTGACGTGGTGGCTTGGGTGCCTGCTGGCTCCGTGCTGCCCGAAACGGTAGTGTGGGGTTTTCATCTGCCCACCACCTCCCCCTCAGCCACCCTACAGCTGAGGGAGAGGTGGCAGGCGGACAAGATACAAGCTTTGCACTGCCCAAAATGGCAACATGGGGCTTGTGTCCACCTGCCATCTCCCCCTCAGCTGCCCTACAGCTGAGGGGGAGGCAGCGGGCAGACCCCTTGGAAGCATCACACAGTGTGCCCTGCCCTGGCTTCCCCACTGTGTGTGGCTCGCCCTGGGTGCAGAGCGCGGGTGCCACCCAGGGCACCCAAGCGGCTTGGTACGCCACTGGCCCCAAGTCAAAATTGACATGGGCCACAGCAAGGGGTATTGTGTAAGCTGCTTCCAGGGCTGCAGGGAAATCCTGTCAGCAAAAAGTAATGGCTATCCATGCCAGACATCTGATTTGGACTGGCACCCCCTACACTGTGAAAGAAAAATCTTGCACCCAAGGGAAATATAACGTACAGCTTCATTGCAGAAAGGATCCGTATGCTAGTATGAGAGAGGCAGAGAACTGTCCTCTTCTACAGAGAGTTGTTTTGATTAAAGATGTTAACTGGCCTCTTCTGAAGACTTGAGTCCTTCCACAAAGGATCCTCTTTGTTGCACAAGACCCTCCCCTTCCACCAATGAAAGGAAAAGGATTTTTGTGTGGTGAGGAATTGGCCTCCTTTGAACCCAGTTCTTCCAAGTGGCTTGCCCTTTGCTTGCATATTATTAACAGCAGAGCTTCACTTATTTATCCTCGTTAAATGGAATTTGTTAAGCATTTCTGCCCTTCCCTTTCGTAAAGGTATCACTCAGAGATGTACGGCAATCAAATACCACTTCGCTCCACCAATACGCTTACGCAACATCCCGTTCAATTTAACCAAGACCATCCAACAAGATGAATGGCATCTGTTACGTAAGTAGTTAGGTTTTCATGATGCTAAATTTTGTTATTTACCCATTATAACATCCCCCCCCCCCATGGCAGTCCAGGTCAGGAAACTGCATCATCTTGCAAAACTAGTCAGCTTTTGTTATCAAGCCCAGCAGCAATAGAAAAGGATTGAAAAGGCCTCAGGAAATTTCTCCTCTGATCCATACCCAATAGCCTACGCAAAGTAAAGAACCTCATTACTTCCAGAAATGCATCACTGCACAGTTTCGTTAACTTTGATTGTATTATTATTTTTTAAAAGGGAATGGGAGAAGACAAGGGACAGGCAGGATGGATTGACACTTTTTAGGGCAACAGTGGTAAAGAGAGATCAATGATAACTAGTACGTCACAAATGGCGATCTGTAGATCAAAGGGGAGAAAAGACCACCAAACAGATGGATATTGTTCCCAATGCATTTCCAGGAAACTATTTTATCAAGGGTGATTTTTTTACACTTAGCGAAAACACTTTGGTATGCTGCAGAAAAATGTGTCTCACTTTTTGTTGATAGTGGGTATGTACGGATATCTTAAAGTGCAATTCTTTGTATTCAGAAGCCATTCCAGCAGAGTTCAAGGGGCTTGTTCTCAGAAATATGGGCATATGATTAAACCAGTGTTTGCCTACTCGACGCCCTCCAGAGGTTTTGGGCTACAGCTCCCATCAGTTTTGCTGGAGGGACTGATGAGTTGTCGTTCAAAACATGGAGGAAACCCGGTTTGCCAAGGCTGAATTTTAAATTGTGTTACTGATGCATATTTAACCTCATCCTCTCTCACTTCTGGAAACAGATCTAAGAAGAATCACAGCAGGATTTCTTGGGATGGCAGCAGCTGTTCTTCTCTGTGGGTGCATCGTAACTACAGTCAGTTTCTTTTGGGAGGAAAGCCTCACACAGCACGTTGCCGGCCTCCTTTTCCTTATGTCAGGTACTATTTCAGCTCTGCCTGCTATATCCTTATGTGTGTCAGGTTTTACTCCCATCTGTTGAAGAGTTGTACCACATCATCTGGCCAATGAGTTTTCACATTTTGGGCAGGTCAGCACTGCAAATGTAAACAGGTTTGATTGCTTCCCTCTTCCTTATCTGATAATCTTAATTCTAATAGGGAAACTAGGGATCTTTAATAGAATTTGTGGTTTCCATACAAATTTGTAGCAGTGGGGGAGAGAGGTGAAACCACAGAAAGATGCTGGAAGTAGAAAAATTAACCAAAAGGTACAATGGTCAGGGCACTGGAAAAGATAAAAGACTGCCTTTAAAAATACTAAATGTAAAAAAAGAGTGTGCTTTTCTACACAAACACACTTTAGCAATCATACATCCACAAATGTGTGTGTTGAGCAATTGTATTTTCCAGTAAATTCCCTGCAACATTTTGAAGTTTCACATTCCCCTCCTTGGTGTTGCCGTGTGTGTGTGTGCGCGCGCGCACACACACACACACACGCGACTGTGTATTTAGGAAGCTTCCCTAATTCAAGGTGGTGGTGACTGAACCTCCACACCTTACCTAAGACCAAAGGAACACATCTGCTTATTCTGTAAACAGACCTAAACAGGAAGCACAATTCCTGTGGAAGAGCTAAAATAAAGAGGGTTGTGGTGTCTTAAAAACATAGGAAGAGCCCTGCTGGATCAGACCAAGGGCCCATCTTGTTCAGCATCTTGTTCTCACAGTGGGTGCCCAGGTGCCCATGGAAAGCCCACAATCAGGATCTGAGTGCAGCAGGACTTGTGATTCCCAAACACAGGTACTCAAAGACATACTGTTTCTGACAGTGGAGATAGAACACAGCCATGAATTTACCTTTAAAGAATTCACAGATTTATTATGCTGCAAGCTTTTGTGAATCAGAGTCCACAAAAACTTATGGTAAATCTGTGAAGCCTTGAAGGTCCCCTAAGCCATTTGTTTTCATGCTGCTAGACACTAATGCCTCTACACCTCTGGAAGTTGTGGGGTGGGATGTATGACCCTCTTTTACACACTGCTAGTGCTTCTAGGGATGCGGGTGGCGCTGTGGGTAAAACCTCAGTGCCTATGACTTGCCGATCGTATGGTCGGCGGTTCGAATCCCCGCGGCGGGGTGAGCTCCCGTCTTTTGGTCCCAGCTCCTGCCCCCCAAGCAGTTCAAAAGCATCCCTAAGTGCAAGTAGATAAATAGGTACCGCTTTATAGCGGGAAGGTAAATGGCGTTTCCGTGTGCTGCGCTGGTGCCGGCTTGCCAGAGCAGCTTCGTCATGCTGGCCACGTGACCCGGAAGTGTCTCCGGACAGCGCTGGCTCCCGGCCTCTTAAGTGAGATGGGCGCACAACCCTAGAGTCAGACACGACTGGCCCGTATGGGCAGGGGTACCTTTACCTTTTAGTGCTTCTAGATGACATGGGAAGCTGTGCTTACCTTGTGATGCTTGCTAACGCCTTAGACCTGGAAAAAGTAAAATCTCCCAGCATTTCCTTCTTGAAAAACAGTCATAATATTTCTCATCCATTGCCCACTCTCCTCCCACTTAAAAAAAATCTTATTCAGGCAGAATCTAAAATGACATTTTGAGGGGGTGGAAGCTTCTTAGCGTTGCAAATTACTGAAAGCCAAAAGAATGGAAAGACCATCGAAGGGTTTGTTTTGTCTACTCTGCCCATGTCTTTTTACAGAGAAGGGCTGTGAAACCTTTTTAAGCTGCTGGGCCTGATATTTATCTTCCTCCACCCCCGCAGGTCATCTGGTCACCCTAATAATTGCGCTTAATAATTATTCAAATTCTGATGACAGGCTAAGTGCATGGAACATGCTCACCATCACTCTTGTAACAAAACAATGCCTGTTGACTTCTGGTTTCAAAATTGTCTATCTTTCATTTGCCTTGCATGTCTCTTGATGATTTTATCCTGGGCTATTTTGAGCTGTAAGTAATTGCTGATTGTGCACATTTGGTAACCATGACATTGTGATTTTGTCTCCTTTGCAGGCATCTTTTGCACTATTTCTCTCTGCACTTATGCAGCAAGTGTCTCCTATGACCTAAACCGCTTACCCAAATTTATCTATGGTCTTCCTGATGACGTGGAACATGGATACAGCTGGTCTATATTCTGTGCTTGGTGCAGCTTAGGACTCATCGTAGCAGCAGGATGTCTTTGCACCACTTATCCACTCATTAGCAGGACAAAGATTAGCCATCTAAAGTCTACCAGAGACTCTTCTGTATGACTGCTTATCAGGGGATAATCCCTCCCCTTGAAAGGCAACAGGTGAAGAGTAGTCTTCAAGGATTTATAAGGGAGCTAAATTCATAATTCCAAGCACAAATGAAAACAAAACCCTGTCCCTTAAATACCAAACATTGTGTCTTACTAGCCAGGAAATACAGAGGATTTCTTCTCTACCTTCAGGGTGGCTGAAATAAAACGTTCAGACAACTGAGTTCTTGTGGAACTGATGACTGCAATTTAGCACAGTGTATATGCACACATCAAAAGCGAGACAGGGCTGTTCTCACTCTGATAAGAAACCTGAGTTGACAATGTAGGGCTGTTTTATTTAGCAGAGGTTTGTACATAAGGTAATTAACAACCAACAACAACAACAAAAAAACCACAACTCCCCAAATCTCAACCCTATTCCCCTATTACCCTCGACCAGTCTTAGGTTGTAATCCTATACCCACTTACTTGGGGGTAAGCCCAATTGAACTCAGTAGGACTTACTTCTGAGTTGACACGTATAAGATTGCACTGTAAAATACTTTAGACTTTAAGTGAAATAAACCTTCTCCTTTGGGTATCTTTAGTGGTTACCAAATGGTATTGTGTGAGAGACTGTGAAGAGTTCTGATGTTGTAAGTGGATGGGCACTTTGTTTTAGCAGTAATGTAGGGAAGGAGCTGAAGGGGAATGACTTCCAGAGTGCGGGAGGGGGACCTCTTCAGTAAACCAAAATGCCACTAGCAGTCCCTGTAGTAGAAAAAGTTTTAAACTACTCATTTGACTATTCTGCGGTAGCTAGATTCCTGCTTTTAATGTATCTCTCTGAAATACATTTTGTATTTCATACGAAGCCAAATGCCATGTATGAACGAGTTTAATTGTACAAAAACGATTATATGACATTTAATATTGTTGGAAGTAACATCTGTTGTACAACCTCAGCCTCTTTGTCTAAAAAAAAGTTTTGTGGTAGAACTTCCGTTGAAAGTGTTTGTAAAAATTTCCGAGTGAGTGACTTGGAAATGGGTCCTTCTTAAACTGTCATGTAAGTTTAAGACAAAAATACAACCTCGAGTTAAAAACTCTGACTCCAGTCATGTGGCTATACTACTTTGCACCTTTCTAAATAACATCACTGGGATTTTACACCATTCTGAAAAGCATACTGGAATTTTCCAGTCAAGTTTATTTTGGTTTACTTATGAAACAAGGGGGGGGGGGGAAGGAAGCCATTTCTTCCAAAGCAATTAAAATTAGGGCAAGCATAAAGGGTAGGAGTCCAATGAGCCCAATCAGCAGAAGCCCTGTGCAAAGGAGCTTCTCCTCCTCCTTCTCAGTGCACTTCCAAGGGGTGATCGGGAGCAGTGTGCTGGGGGGGGGGGGGAGGGAGGGAGAGAAGAGGAAATTGTTCCATCTAACACTCCGAAATTCTTGCACTGATGGAACAGTCACCTTAAATTCCTCCCTCACTTGGCTTGCGATATGTATAATGCACTGTCAAGCATGGAAGTTACCGTGTTGTGGTCAAAAGCGGCCAGACTACAGCTGTGTCCGGATTTTGTTAAAGACACAGGAGATGCGCTTGTAAGCCACACGTCTGCTCTCAAAAAAGGCAGACATTTTTGCACCCCTGTGATTTACCGCGTCAGCACTGCAGCACACAAAATAAGGCACCATGCCCCTTTCTGCCAGCACAATGCCACAGCCTGCCTTGAGCCCCACCCCATTGTGGCAAAATGGTCCCATGTAAGCACCAAGGACTGCCACCAACTCCTTTATCGGGCATGCTATATCGGCTCCTGGTTGGCAACTTACTTTCCTAGGGGTGAACCTGCACCACATCCCTAATAAAGCTGCCTGCCAGCAAGCCCTGTTTATACTAACCACACCTTCTCCAGACCTATTTTCCATCTAGACTGGAAAAGGAATTAAGCATCCCTTAAAGGCCTAGATTTGGCCAAAGGCCTTCACATTTAGAGACCCTTGCTACATACCTTTGGGGCCCACAGGAGGTATGGAAGCTAAGACAATTCTGATGGCTGAGGTCTGGGCTCACCAAAGCTCAGCTGCTCCAGATCCATATGGTTATAAGCAGAAGCTCCAAACTGCTTCATGCACACTTGCTGAACGCTGCTAACTTCTTGCAAAACCTCCTGTTACCTTCTTATACTTGCATATGAATGCACCTGTTTTGCCAAGGCTAACTTCCAAGGATTCCACCAGCACCAGTGAGCCAAAAGTCGTCCTTTTATCGCTGGTGTTTTCTCTCTCTGCCTCTTGAGTTGATAGGGGAACAGTCGTGGGGCCAAAGCTGTTACCTTTGGCGTTGCTGACTGACATCATGGCACTTTGTTTGCAAGGACTTGCAGGGATGCAGTTCTCAGTACCTAGACTGCTGGCAATGTCACCAGAGAGGCGCTTGTAGAGCTCTTGACTAAGTAGCAGCACAACAATCCCTCCACCACAAAGCACCCTGAAAGGGAACAACCAGAGGATATTTATTAATATCCTTGTGCAGCTACAATATTTATTAATTCAGCAGAAGACTTTTCAGTGTACAGAGGCTAACAATACGGCAGTCATGACAAATCTTAGAGATGTTTATTGTAAAATCACTCATGGCCTTTTAAAACTAACTGAGGACTACTGGCAACATGATTTTTATCTCCCTGCTTTAAATTCTCAACATCTAGTAGGTAACATGGCCACGTTGAAGTGTGACTTTCCTTTGTTTAGTCTGCAATACCATTAGCCAGATCCCAAACTGCAGTAGCAGTTCTTGTGCCTCAGATATCAGAACGCACATACCTTTCGATTTCTTGAAAAACGTCCGGCAGTAAGGTCATGTCTTTTGTTATTTTGAACTTCTTTCCAAAGGGGATGTCCGCAAGAACAACATCAATGCTTTCCGACTGAAATGGCAACGCTATGAGATATTTAGACATTTAAGCATGTGAAAAGCTCAGCCATTCTTCTTCTTTGTATATAATAATAGGGACTAACAGCTGACTACAAGGCATCACAAAGTATTTGATGCAGTCACAAATCATTGTTTCAATTACAATAAAGGAAATATAAAGCAATAAATTGATTTGTATAGTACTGCAGATACCCTTGCCAGCTCTTACCTGTCACAGAAGCTTTCAGTAACCCAATTTTATCCACTAGGCCTGCAGCTTTAATATTAGTGTAGGCTCCTTCTAATTGTGAATCACTTATGTCAGTCCCTAAATAATGCACATTCTGAAGAGAAAAAACAAACATTTACATTAGTTTTTTTTAAAAATCCCCATAAATTATCAAAATAATTACTGAGAATTAGGCATACTAACACCACCAACTGCAGAATCACAAGCTAGAAGGAATCAGTAGTTTGTGTTAGCATGAACGCCTAAGCTAAAAGTCAACATATTTTCTAGAGAGAAATTTTGGAACCTAATTTTCAGCCCCGCTGCTGCATATTAGAGGTTCATTATTTACAGATTTGGCCACAAGAGACTGCAATGCCATCTGTGGCCAGACATCACACTTGCTGTTATGACGGAGCTTACAGGCCATTCGGTCGCTGCTTCTAGGAGGATTGTTCCTAGCCCACATGTAGGATCCAGTACAAATGCACCAGCCTGTGGAGAAAGAAAGAAAGAAAGAAAAGCAAACACCACTATTCCATCTGTCAAGACATTAGGAAATCTGTCTTCTGGTACAAAGATCTTATCTACCAAATTAAAGGAAGCAAGAAACCAAGACTGAGCTTTCATGGTTAGGCTCCTCTGGTCAATGCTGTGGTCATTTAGAATAAACCACAAGAACAGACCTAGAATACAGACGATGCTGTTGTGTAAACAAAGATGTAGGAAGCATGGATTGAAATCTTGCCTTTTTTGCAGGATCAGTGGGTCACCTTGGGCAACTGACCATATCTGAACCCCATGCCCACCTGTGAAATTGCTCTACAATTCTCATATATTGCTAGCATCAATAGCAAGGGAATGGCAAAGCATTCTGCATAGTTGGGGCACTGTGTGAAATTAGTAACAATGGAGCTATTGCAGTTGAAAGGCATGTTGTAAACTCATGTAGCCCAATCTACAAACATGCCTAAATGTATCTGACCCAATAAAACTTATATCTCATTGCCTGTGGGGCACTGATGAATTATTTTCCATACGTTCATTAACAGTTCCTTTTCAGCAAGCCTTACAACATGGCTTAGGGCAGGGCTGGCGAACTGGTGGCCCTCCAGCAGTTGAGGGATTCCCAACTCCCACCAGCCCTGCCAGCATGGCCAAGGGAGAGGGAAGGTGGTGTTGGGAGCCCAGAAACATCTGGAGGCTCATGGGTTCCCCGCTGCTGGTTTAGGGTATTCATTATAATTCCCATGATGCACCTGGGGGCTGGAGCCAAGCAGAAACAGCTCCAAACACAGCACCATTTTTTGCGTGTTCAGTCAGAAATTAAGTCTGCTTGAGTTCATTGGGGCTTACTCCCAAGTCAACAGGACTCTTGACTGCCACCTTGGCCACTCCATGATACTACACAAGCTCTCGCTTGCATTTAAAATACTTCCAGTGGCAAGACTCTGGTTACTGAGAATTGCTGAGTAACCAAAGAGCAACTAAAACTCTACTTGGCTGATTACCTTGATTTCAGCAAGGGATGCCATAGCCCAAGCAACGGTAGATCGCAACCCAGCTGTTTTGATATATGATCTGTTTGCCAAGGGAAGTCTGCAAACAAAACACCATATTAAAATGTATCTCTCTCTCTTTCTCTCTCTCACAGAATTCTAATATACTCAAACTCTAAAACTATGCGCTATTGTTATTCCAAATAGATAAGAAGTTTTTATCCCCAAATCTTCAAATTTGTGAATAAGCTGGTGGCAAATCTTGTTTAAGATACAGAGACAAATGACAATGAGATATATTGTTAAGTACTTAGGACTAGAACAGATGGGAAGATAGCCCAGAAGAACCAGTGGAAAATTGTCTAGAAAAACAGATATACACACATGGGTACAGGGGAAGGAAAATAACTTTGCAAACAGCGGGACTAAAAGTCCATGATGAAATGCAAAAGACAGCAGTCACTGGTCACATTTAAACATCCCTGATCATTCTGGAGCTGACCTCACAAGTCACCATACTTTAATTCAGAAGTCTTTTGAAGTGAAATTGGAAAGATCTTTTCCACTAAAGTAATTGTCTCCCTTCTTATTGTCAGCAAGCACAACAGTTCCATCACAGTGACTGCTGCTATACCAGCCTGTTCTTATCTTGTATACATCTAATCTGGGCTCTGCAGAGAAATGCAACAAACGCACTGTTACCCCTTGCGTTTCATGGCAGTTTGGTCCTACTGCTTAGAATTTCCACACTCTGCACCAATGTATGTGTATATTATTTTAATCCATCAGCCATCTGAGAATAACAGTCCACAGATCTGATTTAAGGGGGCAGTAATTCATAAAGCCTCGTGCCACTATTAAAATGTCAAGTTTTTAAGGTCCCATGGGACTCTTTGTTTATATACAACAGGGAAACATAGTAACTCCTCAGAAATTTACTTCAATTAAAAGTGTCTTTTTGGACTATGAACTGTAGTTTTTAATGCAGTATTTACCTGAAAACAGGAATCCCAATCACAGAGTAAATGTCATTTAGATGCACAAAGATCTGAAAGGCAATGGAATCTTACAATGAAGAGTTACTTGCATTTCAGCTTTAGCTGATTTGAACTGATATATATATAATCTCAATGATATTTTCAATGGTATTTTTTTTAAAATTTAAACTAGCAAGCAATCTGGTTCTCATACAAAAGTTATTATACTGGGGGCTGTCTGTATCAAATAGGTACACCTTGTGGGCAAAGGCAATCCCTGGAATCCTCAGATTTGCACAGAAGTTGCAGCTGTGCAATCTGAGGTTGCACCATGGTGCATCTTCCAGTGCATATGTTTATACTGGTGCTGAGGATTGAAGAACAGAGGAAGAATTGTGGAGAAGAACCCAATGCAGTGCTGAACTCCTCATTTGTTTCTGCCTGGCTAAGAGTGGCATTAGTTGTTTCAAAGACAGCACTACACTATCCATGGAAGTTTAGCACAGGGTTTTGGCAGGAAGTCTGTAGGGCTGGGCTGTAAATTCTATAAGGAAAATATATATGAAAAATGTTTTCTTAAAAAAAGCACTGCCACAAGCATGAACTATCAAGGAATCAGTTTTATAGTTTAAAATTTGTCTTTTATCTATTGATTCTACTATAGTTCATATTCAGTTTTTCAATCTATCCTTTGTTGATAATTGAAATATCTGCTTATCCTGTTTCTTCTGGTTTAAGCCTCTTCTCTCTCTTTTAAATTTTTTTGTTCATTTTTCTTTCTTTTTGCTTTAATCTTGATTCTCTTCACAGGCTTCCTTTATTGTTGCATTTCGTTTAAACTTCTGAGATTAAAGCATCTTCACAGATTTGCCCTCTTCCATATCTAATTTCTTTGCTTTCTTTCAATTCTCCTTCTTGGCTCCTTAGTACTAAAGTTCTGATTAAATCACCACTCCCTTGTCCAACTTCTTGCCTAGGAGATTTCACTACTTTGCAGACCTTTATGCATGTAACTCCTCTTTTAGATATCCAGCTAGCATCCTCTTTATCCTACTTTGAAGTTATTTAAAAACTCATTATCTTTGCTCTTTCGTCTTTGCTTATTGTTAGGTGAATTACAGAATAAGACTAATTTTAAAACAACTCTGGATGTTGCTGACCAGAAACGTTTATTAGGGATGATGGCAATGATAGTCTAGTAACATCCCTGCTTTTAATAGGAATCAAAGGGGTTAATTTCACCCAGGTGGCAAAAGTTTCCCCTTTTAGAGTGTGGTGTTGCAGGTACAGATCTATGCATTAATTCTAGTATATTTTAAGTGAATTTACAAAATATAAAATTTGGACAGGGCTGCCATTCATAAATCAGAGAATCTCATAACTGCCAACTGGTTGGAGGTCTTCAGAAATTAAGCATCCAGAGACGGGTTATTGCAGGATCGCTGTGCTCTATTAGTACCTTGCTGTGTTAAAAACCTCTTAAGGTACCTGGATCTTTCCATTGTTGGAGACAGCATACTGGGTTAGAAGGGCACATTGGTTTGATTCCCAAAGCCTAATCTCAAAGGGACTTTGAGAGGAACTTAAGTGTACAAAGAAGTTCAACTCAGTCAGATCAAGACCTTTATCTGAGGAGCAAGAATCCACAGAGATTACCCACATTTCAATGTATTAATTTTGTTACCTCTATGTCAGGATTTCTCAAATCTGCTTTCCATCCAAAATTCTTCATAAGAGCTGTTCCAATTATCCTCCCCATCTCCTGAAAAGACAAATCAGCAACGAGAGAGACCTGAGCATGTGGCATGACAAATTGTTCCTGAAACTTGAAATGGCCAGGAAGAAAAGAAGATGGGTTAGGCTGAGATCAGTGGAAGCTAACCTGGTGCCTTCCATATCCTGTTATGTTAGAAACAGTTCCCAGCACCCTTGACCATGGTGGCTGGGGCCAAAAGATCTTGCAGTCTCAACTTATGCATGCTTTCTTTGAAGCAGATCCTGATAAGCGTAGTCCACATTAAGGACTGAAATTTTGAAATGACCCAATCCATAATTACTTGGAGGAAGCAATTATTTCATGGAATATTCTTCCAAACCGAAGACATTTTTGAAAAAGAGTTCAAAGAACGGAATTAATTGCTTCTTCCATGCTCTCATCAACATCTACTAAGAGCATTCTGCTTTACAAGACAAGACGTTATTTTTGCTTGATAACCGAACCTTCAGAATAGCAGTCTTGAAATTTATCTCGAGTATGGATAATCAAGCGTAATTCAGCACTCCACACACACCCCTTTGCCAATTAATAGGAATTCCAAAAGATGGTACAGAAGACAGCCTGTAAAGCTCAGCTTGCTTTTAAAAATATTATTTAGGATGCAGAATGCTAATGATTCCTATACAGCCCACTCAAGCAGTGCTATTTTTTCCTTATGCGCCTGCCATTCAGAAAACTTAATGACTACTGATTATGCATAACGAAGAAATAAACTCTCAGCCGCCTGCATAATAATCTGGGCTGGCAGCGCACAATCAAGAACATTTAACTATTTCCTTAGCAGCCTGATGCTGTATGTTGGGATTGTGTTGAAAGCAGCTGCATGCATCTTGTTTGTAGATAAGAACATAAGAATAGCTCTGCTGGATTCTGACCAGAGGCCCATCTAGTCCCACATCCTGTTCTCACAGTGGCCAAACAAATCCCCACAAACCTGAGCAGTAAATATTTTTGCAAGGGCTCCACTACAGCGGCAGGAAACTCTGAAGCTGAAGCAACTGCTGCTCTCGCCAGATTTCTCTTGAGTAAGTTCAGGAGTCTTTTCCAAAAACGATCTGCCCGAAGACAAGCCGTTGCTGTTAGGAACCTCGGTGGCGTTACAGCTCTGTTGGTTTTCTGTTTGAGTTTCACCAGAAACTGTCTCCGATATTAGTTCTCTCTTCTGTTTTTTATTTTGGATGCTGCCCTCCTCTTCCAGCTTCCGTTTCTGGGGGTCTGGACGTTCCTCACACCTGTTTTCTTCTTTCACCTCCTGGCAACGAAGACTTCTCCAAAGAGTAACCATATCCAGCCAATGCCTGGGAGTCTCATTTACAAGTTTTTGAACGTCATGAATTACTCTGCCTAAAAGAAATGAAGAATCTCAACTCATGTAACCTTAACACATAAATAGCACATAACAATAAACTGTATATTTTGAAGTATTAGAATATATTCCAAGAACTGTTTTCTTAGGGGGTGAGGGAATGCAATACTTTTCTCTCCTAAGACCCATGCTTCCTCCCCATCTTATCTAATCCGCCAGACTCTGCCTAGCAAGCCACTTTCCTCCTTCCTGGGCCTGGTATACTAAGACCTAAGAACCAAATCTAAGAACCAGAAAGCCACTAAGCTGCCTTAATCAGCTGGAGAGCTTGTGTTCAAGAGAAACACTCAAGCAAGCTTAGATTGCAATCCTACACCCAAATACACAGGAATAAGTCCCATTGAAATTCTGTGTGACTTCCTTTGGGGTAAACATAGCTAGGATTGTGCTATTATTTTTAAGTAGGTGTTAAACTTGTATGAAGCCTATGGTTATGTTTTAGCTATTCAGAGAACCAACGAATGTTTTCATTCCTGCTTTTGACTAAAATAATAAGGGCTTTCTTACTTCTTAATTAAGCAAATAACACTGAAAGCTATTAAATCACTGTTTTCTGTTTTCAAAAAAGGGGGTCTATTCCTCAAACACCAGCTGCATGGGATCCTGGAGATGTGTCAAGGTGTGATGATGATGGTGGTGGTATACTAGTTCATACACCTTGGTGAACATACAGCTCAGACTCTAGAATCCCACATGTACGCCTGTGTAGATCTAATGCTCCCATGTGGTTGCCTAAATATTCATGAGCAATAGGGGCTAAACAAGCAAGGTAAAAAGAAAGGAGGCCTACACTATCCTAGACCAGAATTTTCCATGTGTCACAGCACGTTAGTGTGTCAGCTGCAGCGTGCAGGTGTGTTGTGTGAACTCTCCCTGCACTGCTCCTGGGGCTGGAAAGAAGGGCTTAGTTTAACCTCCTGTTTGCTAGTAAAACTGAATTACTGTGTCGTGAAATGATGTCTAAAAAGTGTGCTAGGAAACGTTTGGAAAGCTCTGCCCTAGACCTTCAACACAATTTTTATTCAAAATGGGGTTGAAAGGGAGAGGGGGGCAGGGACTTGCTATGATAGGGCCCCTTTCAATTTCCCTATTTATTGAATAACCTAGACAGCATCTTAAAAAGCAGAGATATCACCTTGCCGACAAAGGTATGTATAGTTAAAGCTATGGTTTCCCCAGTAGTGATGTATGGAAGTGAGAGCTGGACCATAAAGAAGGCTGATCGCCGAAGAATTGATGCTTTTGAATTATGGTGCTGGAGGAGACTCTTGAGAGTCCCATGGACTGCAAGAAGATCAAACCTATCCATTCTTAAGGAAATCAGTCCTGAGTGCTCACTGGAAGGACAGATCGTGAAGCTTAGGCTCCAATACTTTGGCCACCTCATGAGAAGAGAAGACTCTCTGGAAAAGACCCTGAAGTGGGGAAAGATGGAGGGCACAAGGAGAAGGGGACGACAGAGGACAAGATGGTTGGACAGTGTTCTCGAAGCTGCCAGCATGAGTTTAACCAAACTGCGGGAGGCAGTGGAAGGCAGGAGTACCTGGTGTGCTCTGGTCCACGGCATCACGAAGAGTTGGACACGACTCAACGACTAAACAACAACAACAATTTATTGAATACACATCTTGTCCTTATTCCAACAAGCGCCGAGCAGCATCTTAAGCTTCACAACAACCATTTAGGTAAGTGAGATCTTGAGATAGTGTCCACCTGTCTAAGTACACCAAATGAGGAACATAGCCAGAGAGATGTCTTGGCTAGAGAGTTAGTTCCTTTGGGGCCCTCTGCAGCTTGCACACTGAAGACAGAGGAAGCTCCTTCCTACCACCTCCTGGAGCTGCTACGATGGCCATGTTGCCTGTGAGCTGGCTCAGTACCATATCTGCCTACCGTGCTGCAACAGCAGCCGCCGCCAAGAACCTGAGCTCCCAGTGAAGCACACTGGGAAAGCCCCTCTAGATGATGCCCCCCAAGAATCCTCACCCAAGATCCAGCAGCTAGCCAAGTACCTGTCTGACCTCAATGAACTGCTTAAGAGAACCCTCAGGAGCCAGAATATGGGTCTGTGGTGCTGATGGCTGTGATGATGCCATCAGCACCACCAGCAAACTGTAACTTGTAACGTGCTGGTCACTTGGAATGAATAGCAGCTGGAGCTGGGCGAGCACCTGAAAGGCAAGCTGTATCTGCCCAACAAATGTACACTCTGGGTTTGTCCCACCGCTTTCCCCCAGGAAGACACAAGGTTGCCACTGAATTGGACCAAACGGCAATTAGGTTTGCCATTTGGTCCAATTCAGTGGTAAAAAGTGTGTATAAAGAAGAGGGAAAAGCAGAGCATGGAAGAGCAGAACAACTGAAAATGTGCTTTTTGGGGGGGACAGGCCTTAGATGAAAAACAGTCCCGGTCCACAAAATTCACTGAACGGACAGATTTAGCAGTTTTTAGTATTGCTTGTCGTGTTTACTTTCTCGGTTATAACCTGCCCCGAGGTCTACAGATAAAGGGCAAGATGCAAGCTATGAAAAATAAATAGCTGAGCAGGAATCTGAACGACCGCTTACCACATTGAACCCCAAAGCTACTCAGCACTGACTCCTTTTAACAAAGAGGCAGGAAGGCCATAGGGTAGCCTTTCTCGCTGTGGAAGGTTACAGGAGATAGGCTTGCATGAGGCAAACCCACAAGACTACAGTAAAAAAAATAAATTACCTTTATTTCTAGAGATGGAAAGTGGAGGATATTTATTCAGCAGCAAAAACAACCGCTCCGCAGACTTCAGCTCCTTCAGCATACTCAGCTCTGCGCTGGTGGTGAAGAAGACTTTTCCCGATACATATTCCACCTTGACAGAGAATGCACACTGATTATATACTAAATCTGAAAATGGCATTGCCCATAAATGATCTGTTTATTATGATTTAGCTAGCTGATTTATACCCTGCTCTTCTACGATAGTCCTCAAAGCAGCTCACAACACTAACAAAATGGGCTGAAGCCACATGATATTTGAACATGGGATTTGAAACCACAGTGGACCTTTGCTTAGCCTTGCAAATGTGCCAGCCGTTTTATTGTTACACTGCTAGGAGGAAGTCCCAGTCCCAGTTATGACCGGGATGCAGACACTGGGTGGACTGGCACCTAACACTTTCCCAGGGAAGTTTGCCTGGAGCTTTCATTATACACCTTTAGGCGCCTGGCAAAAACATTCCTTTTTAACCAGGCCTTTGGTTGATCTGATTGATACACTATGCCAGGAGTCAGCAAACTTTTTCAGCAGGAGGCTGGTCCACCCTCCCTCAGACCTTGTGGGGGGCTAGACTATATTTTTTGGGGAAAAGAACGAATTCCTATGCCCCACAAATAACCCAGAGATGCATTTTAAATAAATAAAAGGACACTTTCTACTCATGTCAAAACATGCTGATTCCCAGACCGCCTGCGGGCCGGATTAAGAAGGCGACTGGGTCGAATCCAGCCCCCGGACCTTAGTTTGCCTACCCATGTCCTATGCCCTTTTAAAATGTGTTTTTTTGTGGGGGTGGGGGCTATTGGGTTGTTTTTATTTTTATTATGTATTTTGTGGTTTTATACCTTGATTTTATTCTGTGAACCTCACTGAGATCCCCAGGTATACGGCGGTATATAAATTAATAAATAATAATAATTACACTTAACGCACACCCAGAATGCACGCGACCGTTCCCTAAGGATCACAGCAGGAACCACAGTTGCCCCTGACAGAGCTAGAATCCCCAGCACCCTTAAACTACAGTTCCCAGGATTCTTCTGTGGTTTGTGGTGCGCGGAGAACTAGCCATGTGCTTTCAATGCGTCCTCAACACTGTTTTGTGGGCAACGCCCCACTGACCACGGAGGGTATGGGGAGCTCTCCCTTCTGAGCAAACAGGCAGAGAGGCTCCAGAAGGGAGAGGCCATGCACACGGCCGGATTTGATGAGGCCCTAAGCTACAGTACTGAAGGTAATGGGCCCTTTATATGTCCAGCTGTCCTTTGTCAACAACAAATTGTCGCTGTTTTTTGTGTTGAATATATGCTATATGGTAATTTATGGGCCTAATAGGTATCTGAAGCCATTTGCACAAAGCAAAATATGTATTTTATCAAAGTAATTGTTGAACTGAAATACAATTAAGAAGTACAGTGGTACCTCGGGTTAAGTACTTAATTCGTTCCAGAGGTCCGTACTTAACCTGAAACTGTTCTTAACCTGAAGCACCACTTTAGCTAATGGGGCCTCCTCCTGCCGCCACGCCGCAGGAGCACGATTTCTGCACTCATCCTGAAGCAAAGTTCTTAACCTGAAGCACTATTTCTGGGTTAGCGGAGTCTGTAACCTGAAGCGAATGTAACCTGAAGCGTATGTAACCTGAGGTACCACTGTATATTAATAGTGAAATACAATTAAGAACAAGTATATTAATACAGTGGGGGATGCACGTTCGCAACCCGCAGCGGCCGTCTGCGCACACACGGGTTGCGATCTGGCGCTTCTGCGCATGCGCAAAGCACAATTTAGCGGTTCTGTGCATGCGCGACCGCCGAAACCCGGAAGTAACCCGTTCTGGTACTTCCGGGTTTCGGGGGGTGCGTAACCCGAAAAAACGCAACCTGAAGCAGCTGTAACCCGAGGTATGACCGTAGTGAAATAATTATTAAGCTCTAACTTAAAATGATGTAGGTTTTATTTTATTTGCTTTTTATCTTATATTTTGGAAATGTGCATCTAGTTTTTTTACCTTTACATTTTTTTGCTCCCCCCCCCCCCCCGAGAGTTGGGCCATGAGCTATAGCTTGTTTAGCTTATACGTCAATCCGGCACTGGCCGTGCAGACGAAGCAACCTCACCCCGGGACAGCTCGCTCGTCTGCACCGAAGTGACAAAGGGAGCGTGTTTAGCCACCCATCCTCCTCTCCGCCGGCAAGGAGGCGGAGCGAGGCTCTCGGTCCAAAGGGATTCGCAGGACTTTCCTCGCAGCCCGGCCGGAGGGCCTCACCTGCGCGGCGTCCAGCCGAGTCCGCACCTCCCTCAGCAGGAAAGGCTCCATCCCGCGGCCCGCCGTGCAGAAATACCGCGCGGGGAGGCCGGCGCGGCAGCAGGGCCCTTTCGGCGGAGGCTGCCCGCCCTCGTCAGCCATCGCGGCCCCGCCGAGGGCCCGCCTTCTTCCGCCCAGGCGCCGGGAGCCGTTTGCCTCCTACAGGCCAGAGGCGAGGAAGGCCGCCGGGGCTCTCCTTTGCCGCGCCGCTTCCTCGGGGGAAGGGGGGAGAAGTCCCCGCCTAGTTTGGTTTCATCCCTTCCCAGAGGAGGCGGTGGCTCCGCCATGTTTTCCCCTCTGGGGGGGGGAAGGAGCCTTGGCCGCCCTTCACTTTGAATTAGGGTCCCCCGAGGGTCATCTAGCCCAACCCCCGGCGATGCAGGAATCTCGGCTGAGAGCACCCTTGACAGATGGCCAGCCAAGCTCTGCTTAAAACCCCCCAAGGAAGAAGAGTCCGCAAGCTCCCGAGGGAGTCAAACAGCTCTTACCGTCAGAAAGTTCTTCCAGATGTTGGGTCGGAACCTCCTTTCTTGTAGCTTGAAGCCCTGAGTTCGAGTTCTACCCTCCAGAGCAGGAGGAGAAAAGATGCTTGTTCCCTCTTCCAGGGGACAGCCATTCGGATATTTGAAGATGGCTATCGTATCTCCGCTCAGTCTCCTCTCTTGAAAGCTCCTTCATAAGGCTGGGTTTCCAGATCATCTCAGTTGCCCTCTGCACATGTTCCAGCTTTTCAATAGCCTTATTAAATTTGGGCGCCCAGAACAGGACACAATATTTCAGGTGTAGTCTGACCAAGCCAGAATAGATGGGGACTATGACTTCCCTTGATCTATACCCACCACTATTCGCTTCTTTGGGGCTAATTTTTATAAAGAGCTTTAGGAAGTGCAGCCTTTATTTATGTTTGCTGCATTTATATCCCACCGTTTTTCTCCAAGCAGCTCAGGGCAGAAAACATGGTTTTAATCCCTTCCTCGTTTAATCTTCCCCTGCCAACCCTGTGAAGTAGGTTAGGCTGAGAGGCAGCAGCTGGTCCCCAAGGTCACCCAGTCAGCTTTGTAGCCCAGTTAGGATTTGAACCCTGGTCATAGTCCATTCTAACCACTGTGCCATGCTGCCATCCTATGCATGCCTACACAGAAGTCCTGAGTTCAATAGAGTTTAATGCAGAACTGAAAGACACTGCCAGCTGGTGGGGTGGCTAGCCTAGTACTGTACTGGTTCAGAAAGGTTTTGTGCTGCACTTAAAAGTCATGACTTCCCCCAAAGGATCTTGGGAGATGTAGTTTATTAAGGGAGCCAAAAGTTGTTAGGAGACCTGGTTCCCCTCACAGACCTACAATTCTTAGAGGGGTTTAACACCCAATCCCTCTTCCCAGGGATCTCTGGAAATTGTAGATCTGAATATTCATACTGATTAAAATTATTTGGAGGACCAGTTATTCCTGAATAATAAAAAGGATCAAGAAAGCATAAACAATAACCCACAGGTATTGGATAGTCAGGCTGATTGATTCTCTAGTTGCAGAGGTTTACTGGCCACCCCTGTTGGCATGGTGACAGCCTGGGCAGCATTCAAACATGGACATTCTGATGTCACGCATGATGTCATAAACGGGTTATGCTCAAAAGTCTTGGCAGAGTTAGAAGCAGTTAAAGTCAGCCCATGTCTGAACTCTGGCAAGGTGGATCAACATGGCAGGTAATAAATAAATATTGGGGCTATATTGACTTTTATCATAGGGGAAGTGCTTGGGAATAAGTAGAGTTTATTTGACACTGCCCCCTACCCAGTAAAATTAATTGATGAACCAACAACCTCTACATAGGAAAGGCCAAAGAAACTTGAATAATCCAGAGATAACAGAACATTTCAAAAGGGGTTTGAATTATAAAAATGCTATAAACTGATGAAAGGAGTTGGGGGGTTGGAGGTGAATTTATTGAATAACTTTGGATCATTCATTGGAATTGTTCATTGAGATCTATTAGAACTAACTTCTGCAAGCAGGCTTCCAGCTACGCACAACTATCAATTAGGCATAGGGCAGGAGAGCAAGAATAAAATTTGCTGGAGATTCCTGCATTGATAGCTCTGTAGTTGGAGGGATTTATACTCCTGACCCCTTGCTGTTGGCACGGAGACAACCGGAGCTGAAGGCAAATATAACATTCTGCTGTCATGAATGATGTCACAGACAGCATAAGCTCCAAATTCTTGGCAGTTGTCAACAGAGAGTTAACAGACAGACCAAATTTGAACTCTGGCAAGATGGATATTTGTAACAGGTGATGAGTTTATTTGTGGGGAGGGGGTGTCTATTAACCTACAAAGCACTCCAGGCTAATCACTACCTTGCCCATCTAAGTGTCACAAAGCTGCTATACCATTTTGCAACTGCTATAAAAATATCTGTGAATGTTCTAGTATGTGTGTGCATGGGGACCTCCATTAAATCAAAGCCATTCAAGCACAGGAGTGTGGAAATGTATAGTCACCCTTTGAGGCAGAATGTTGGAAGATTCAGGACTGATAAAAGGGCTTCTTCACTCAAAGCATAGCGTAACTGTGGAACTCACCACCACAGGAGGCAGTGACCAAATGGGATGGTTTTAAAAGACAATGAGATAAATCAGGCATAGGCAAACGTGGCCCTCCAGCTGTTTTGGGACTACAACTCCCATCATCCCTAGCTAACAGGACCAGTGGTCAGGGATGATGGGCGTTGTAGTCCCAAAACATCTGGAGGGCTGAGTTTGCCTATGCCTGAGATAAATTAATGGGAGATAAGGCTATATGTGGCTACTATCTGTGGCTACCACCCAGGAGGACTCCCCTGCTCAGCGCCTGAGGGTCCCAGTCCTGCCCTCACCACCTGGCCCAGGGCGGGGCCTGATGGGCTCTATAAAGGACTGCTGCCATTGCCGCTGCTGCTGCTGGGCAGAGAGGGCTCTTGTTTTGTTTTTGTTTTTGTTTTTTATTTAAATTGCTGCTATTTTTTACCTATGTCATTTTAAACTGTGATATTAATGCTGTATTCTTAGTTTTAGATTTTGATTTATGTGGAAATTGTTTCCCATTTGGTTTTGCATTTTTTGATGTGGTTTATTTTTTAAAAGGGACGCGGGTGGCACTGTGGGTAAAACCTCAGCGCCTAGGACTTGCCGATCGCATGGTCGGCGGTTTGAATCCCCGCAGCGGGATGCGCTCCCGTCGTTCGGTCCCAGCGCCTGCCAACCTAGCAGTTCGAAAGCACCCCCGGGTGCAAGTAGATAAATAGGGACCGCTTACCAGCGGGAAGGTAAACGGCGTTCCATGTGCTGCGCTGGCTTGCCAGATGCAGCTTGTCACGCTGGCCACGTGACCCGGAAGTGTCTGCGGACAGCGCTGGCCCCTGGCCTCTTGAGTGAGATGGGCGCACAACCCTAGAGTCTGGCAAGACTGGCCCGTACGGGCAGGGGTACCTTTACCTTTACCTTTACTTATTGTTTATGGTTTTTGTAATTATGTAAATCTTGTTATGCTGTAAGCTGTCTTGAGCATTGTTTTTTTAACTGTGGAAAGGCGACAAATAAAAATGATGATGATGATGATGATGGCAATGCTCTGGAAACTGCAGGAGGGGAGAATGATCCTGTTCTCAGTTCCTGCTTGTGTGCTTCCAACAGGAATCTGGTTGGCTGATGCGAGGACAGGATGCTGGGCTAGATGGACCATTGGCCTGATCCAGCCGGCTCTTCTTATGTTCTTACATTCCCTTTACTTGAAAGAATGAGGAAGGCATTCCAGGCTGGAGGACTTTGAGCACATAGGAACACAAGACCACCGGACTGAGGAGTCGGCATTGAAAACGAATAAGCAATGTATATTCATTTCATCTAATCGCTAGAGGGCAGTGTTGGCATTTGAATGGTGGATTTATCTCTGCTGGTTGACAGAACTTGAGCAAAAATGCTCAATAATTCCCTATCAGGATTTCTGATCTGTTTGAATAATTTGGCACCACAGCAATCTTCTGATTTTCACAGAGCTGGGTGAAATCTGTATAAAATCAGCAGATGAATGAGGCTTATATTCTGTTTAACACTTCAGGTCCTGATTCCTGACCTAGATTGGGTTGACTACCAGAATGCGCTTTCATTCTCTGCGACCTTTCGGTTTTGTTTTAACTGGTAATTCATTTCCTTTCCTTTCAGAAAGATGGCAACGAAAGTGCAATGCCTCTTGTGTTTATGAACCAGTATGGATTGCCTGCAACTAAAAATTACAAATTCTATCGAGGGATTTTAAGCGATATTGCTTCCTTGCTGAAACTAGAAATTTTTAAAACTCTAGATCAGAGGTGAGTAGCCTTCAAGGTTGTGGGATCTCCTTTTCTTTTGTCTAGAACCCCAAGGTTCTAATAGCAGCCAAGTGCAAGATAAAATGAAATAACAGCACCTCTTCAGCCAGGTAAGTGTCTTCAGTACTAGAACTGAGCTCATAGTCCTTTCACACACAAAAATCCAGTCCCAGCTTCCCTTCACACTTTCTTTGTTTCGGCAGCCTAATTTGGGGTGGGGTAGATTTTGTTAAGCAACAAAAAGAAATCCTTATTTACTGTAAATCAGCCAGAGATGTTCGAATAGATCTCAAACTACTTTCTGACCATCCCTGTTCTAAATCTGTAATCTGCCTTACAACAAAAGCTCATGACAGGTAAGGTAAAGGTAAAGGGACCCCTGACCATCAGGTCCAGTTGTGACCGACTCTGGGGTTGCGGCGCTCATCTCGCTTTATTGGCCGAGGGAGCCGGCATACAGCTTCCGGGTCATGTGGCCAGCATGACTAAGCCGCTTCTGGCAAACCAGAGCAGCGCACAGAAACGCCGTTTACCTTCCCGCCGGAGCGGTACCTATTTATCTACTTGCACTTTGATGTGCTTTCGGACTGCTATGTTGGCAGGAGCAGGGACTGAGTAGCGGGAGCTCACCCCGTCGCGGGGATTCGAACTACAGACCTTCTGATCGGCAAGCCCTAGGCTCTGTGGTTTAACCCACAGCGGCACAATGACAGGTAGCAGTTAGTAAACATTTTTTTTTTTAAAGGATACCTGCCCTTAATGAGACTCAGGAGTTGCCTGCACTCTGAGCTACAAGGGAGTTTTTGTTTATTGATTTAACCCATGATCTTTATCTGACTCTTTAAGAGGTTCTCACAGCAATGGCTTTAAATGACTCTGCATAGTCTAGTGTGCTGGCAGAGACAAGGCATGCTGAGTAAATTTAGGGACACAGGAAGTTGTCTTATACAAAGACATACGCTTAACCTAATTTGATACTGTCTATGGTGCGCCCATTGACTAGAGTGGCAGAGACTGGGACCTCTTGTAAGCAAAATATATGTACTTCCACTGAGCTGGGACCCAGCTAGAACAGTTGAGGCCCACTAAGCTGCCTTCATTTTGTGCTGAGTTCTCAAGAAGCTTGGAAGTGGCAAGAAAGGGGCTATTTCTGATGTTTCCAGGGAGCCTGCTGCAAAGGAAGCAAAGCCAGCCCTAACCTTAGGCAGAGTGAGGCAGTTGCTTCAGGCGGCAGATACTAAAGGACAGCGAAACGCAATAAGATGTTGGGGGACAGAGCGAGGTGCACTATGTTGCCTTCTTTGTGCCCCCAAAGCTACCCTGCTGCCCTCAGGTGCTGAGGGAGACGCTGTGCTGTTCGCCAGTGCTGACGTAAGATTTCTGTCAGGTGGGTTTCTAGCCTCAATGGCTATGTTCCACCTTTACTGTCAGAGGCAGTACCGGTATGTTTCTGAAAACCAGTTGCTGGGAATCACAAATGGGGAGAGTGTTGTGCTCAGGTACTGCTCTTGGGTTTTCTGGTAGGCTGTTGGCTCTTCTTTTTTTATTGCATTTTTGAAAATTACAGAGAGAAAAAGAGTAAATAAGAAATTACGCCCAAATACAGAAAAAGGAGAGGAAAAGAATAAAAGAAAAAATACAAAAAAGAAAAAAAATTAAAAATATGCACACAATTGTTCAAAGGATACAAACCATAATTTAAATAGCTATACAGTGGTACCTTGGGTTAAGTACTTAATTCGTTCCAGAGGTCTGTTCTTAACCTGAAACTGTTCTTAACCTGAAGCACCACTTTAGCTAATGGGGCCTCCTGCTGCTGCCGCGCCGCTGCTGCACAATTTCTGTTCTCATCCTGAAGCAAAGTTCTTAACCCGAGGTACTATTTCTGGGTTAGCAGAGTCTGTAACCTGAAGCATATGTAACCTGAAGCGTATGTAACCCGAGGTACCACTGTACAAAAGGCTCCCAGAAAGAAATTACATTAATATTTCTTCTTTTCTTTCTTTCCTTACAGTCACTTTCTTCCTGTTCCACTAAAATTCTTTGAATGTTAATTGAATGTTAATTGACTTCACTCTATATCTCTTTGCAGCTTCAACACTTCTCATTAGTTACCAATAACCTGTATTCCTTTATTCAAATCAATTTTTCCCATTATATCTGTGAAATTAATCTAAGCACAACCAAGTATTATTTTTGGAAGCATATTTAGTCTGATAGTTTTTGAAGCAAACCCATTCCTTTTTTACCTTGTCACCTGAGTAGTTTCTTATTAGTTCTTTCATTTTGGCTAGTTTGAGGTACTCACACTCGTCTTTTGTTGGTATTAGCTCACTTTTCTGGTATTTTGCTATTAATATTCTAGCTGCTGTTGTCAAATAAAGAAACACTCTTTTATATTTATTTGGGATGCTTATCGTTAAAATGCCTAATAGGAAAGCTTCAGGTTTCTTTAAAAAGGTATGTTTTAGCATTTTCTTTAGCTCTTCATAAACCATGTCCCAATTTTTTTTTATTTAGGGACATGTCCACCACATGTGGAATAGGGTTCCTTCATTTTGTTTACATCTCCAACACTTATTACTGTTATTTTTATTTATTTTGGCTGATTTGCTTGGGCTCACGTACCATCTGTGGATCATTTTCATAAAGTTTTCTTTTATCAGATAGCACGTGGTGAATTTTTAATCTGTTTTCCATAGTTTTCCTCATTTTTCCACCTCAATTGGATAACCAAAATCATGTGCCCATTTCACCATCACTTCCTTCACCACCTCGTCCTTAAGGTTCCAATCCAATAGTAATTTATATGGTTTTGGTCATTTTTATTATTATTTAATAAAAGTTCTTTTTCTAAATCTGATATCTTTGTGTCAAATCCATTTATTTGTTAGTCTGACTTGAAAATTTCATTTAACTGTTGGCTCTTCTAATGTTCTGTACATAGAATAGGAAAGATCCATCTTGTCTGAAAGTGGAGAGATTACACTTTCCCCCTCAATCTTTCTGTTGTATGAAGAGGAAGTAGGAGAAAGGGGTTAAAATTTCACTCATTTTAATTTCTGAGAAGCCAAGGAACAACAGGAGAGATGATGTAGGCTGCTTCATTCTTCCTAGGCAAGGTAAGGTGAGAGATTCCTCTCTAAGCCCTTGTGAGATGTGCAAAAGAATTGGGAGCTGGGGCTCTCCCAATATTATCTCGACTAGATTAATTAAAGGAGCAGTATATAGCTTTCAAAGTCCCCCGATGGATCTCAGACTTTTAAGTGGCAGTCTCTTCTTCAGGCAATTCATGCAGCTTCATAAGCACTGGGGACCTTCATATTTCATTGCAAATCACCTCCCCCCCCCTTTTTTTGATGAAAGGGCGAGAAAACGAATTCCTAGGTATGATGAGATGAATTTGCAAAGGATAATAGAAACGCGTTCTGTTAGGCTCTCTCGAGCTGCATTGCAGGACCAGAGGAATGTGAAGGAAGGGAGCTGAGGAAGGGGTCTTAAGACAGAGCGGGAAGCAGCCTTTATATCAGGTCAGACCATTGGTCCATCTAGTCCAGTATTATCCACACTTGCTGGCAGCAGCAGTTCTCCAGGGTCTCAGACGGAGATGGTTCTCATCATCTGCTAGTTTAGGAATCGGACTCCAGGTGTTGCTGGACTACAGCTGCTATCATCCCTGGCCTTTGAGGAAACCCAGCCAGATGGGCAGGGTAACAACAACAACAACAACAACAACAACTGGCCTTGGTGGGAGTGAAGTTCAACAATGTCCACAAGTTCCTCATCCCTATCCTGGCCTGTCAGGGAACTGCCATCGGAGCCAGAGGGAGAGGGAGGGCTCCAGAGGGATTCCGGAGAGCGTCCCGGGAAGGAGAAAAGCAGCACATCTTCTGGGGAAGGAAATCAGCGTAGCACCAGTGGAAAAGGGGGGCAGATGGGGGAATCGGCGAGGTGGCTCCATGACTCCTCGCCGGGGACCAGCGGGGAGAGCACGGGTCCTCCGCTGCCCACACCCTCCCTGTGCAGAAGGCTTCCGCGCAGGGAGACTAGGCGTCAAAGAGCTTCTTTGCTGGAAGAAGTTCAAGAAACGCCCACTGACGGATTCTGCCAGCGATTGAGACAGCCATGGGTGAGTGGCTGTCCAGAAAGAAAGGGTTCACTCAGGTAACCAGCCAGGTGTGGCGCCGATTTACGCACAAGCAACCACTAGAACCATTACATGGCCGATCTATTTAACTGGAGATGCCAAGGATTTGGTCTGACTCCAGACTTTTGAGGGGAAGGGGTGGGCCTCCCTAAACCTACTGCCATTTGGGCAGCCCATGGTGGCCGTGGCACCACTGCAGTCACCAGCACCATCATCTTGCTTGCAGTGGTGATGCATGAACCTGTAGCCCACATGGGTGGCATGAGTCTCAAATTTGGCCTGCGAGGTCAAATATGTGTCCCACACCTGGTGTGACATCAGCTGTGTGGCAGGTAAGGATGTTGCTACAGATAAGTAATTCAGAGTTAATAGTGAGCTCCTGATCAGTTCCTTTCAAGCTGGGCTGGCTGACAGCATGAAAAGGGCTCCCTCTTAGTGTTGATTGGTGCTTTGTCTGTTTGCTGTGGTTACAATCCAAATCACAGCTGCAAATGGACTTCAAAGGGGCTTTCTGTAACTGCTAATCAGATGAGTTTGAGCTCCTTTGAACTTTGAGTGGCGGGTAGGATTGACCACCTGCAAATTACCTGATACCATTATTGCCATCAGGTGATTGGCCGGTGGGTGCCTGATACATTCGGGTGGGCCTTGGTACTGTCTGTGAGCCCAAGCAAATGCCCTAAGCTGATGCCTAGGCTGGCTCGTTTGAACCTGGCCATTTGGATTCCTAGGCTAGCTCTACACTGACCTTCTAAACGTTATTAGAATGATATTAGATGTATCGTTCTAAAACGTCACTGGGCATATTGGTAAATTAAAAATGTTCCTACCTTGTTTTGTCGGTAAAAAAGCAGCTTCCCTATTGCCAGGTGTTGGTTGCTCTGCACGACCCTATGGTGTCGCATTGTAATAACACATTATAGGGGAGAGACCCCATCAGGCAAAGCCTTCTTCCACCTGCCTTGCCCCCCCCCCCCCGGCCCTGGGACTCCTCATAAGGAAGCTGTTCCTGGAGGAAGAACTGTGAGGGGGAGAGACTCCATCAGGCAAGGCCTCCTTCCACCTGCCTTGCCCCCCCCCCCCCCAGTCTCTGCTTCTCGTATTGTATTATGTTGTGCACTGTGGTTTGCTGTGTTTTATTGATTGGAGTTTAGAAATTACTTATTGTAACTGTTAAGAGTGGATTTCTGTTTAATTTTGAAATGCTGATATTTAATATTACTGTATTCGCTATTATTTTAATGAATGTTGAATGTTATTTTATTTGTATATTGTATTATGCATATTGTCTTATTTATAAAACGTTAGCTGCTCTGAGCCTGGCTTTGGCTGGGGAGGGTGGGATACAAATAAAATTTATTATTATTATTATTAACATTACAAGCAAAACATAATGTGTTCATTACGTTATGAAAATCATTCCTTAATTCTTCCTTAACATTATAAACCATGAGTGTAGATTTGCCACCAATGTGTGCTATACTGAACAATGGTTAGATGGTTTTTCCCCACATGATATACACATTTTGTTAGGCTCATAGACAGGAAAATGAGGTTCGAAAGACTGAGAAAAAACCTAAATGGTGCATTGCGTCCCTTTATATTTGTCTAATAATTTGGGTTTATTTGCAAATTAAAGCTTCCAGACTATACAACCTATTTTCCTTCCCATTTAAAGTTCACCATCCACTGGGCGCCATGGAATGCCTCCTCTTGGAGTTTAACCAGTTGTAATAATAATAATAATAATAATAATAATAATAATAATAATAATAATAGGCTGGTTGGCATAAATCAAGCATTTGTGACTACTTGCAGCTTATTTCTAGGTAATATTGGTTTGGGAAATGCTTGTGCCCATATGCATTTATTTTCCTTGAGCTATGAAGACTTGTAGAACATATTACGGCACTTGTATCAATTTCTGCTGGTGTGGTTAGGAGCAAGGGAATTTGTCAATACTATTTGAAATTCCATCTCACGAATAGCTACACATTTCCTGCGTTTTTTACTTGCGTTTTCTGACAACTGAGCTATAAACGATGGGGAAACATTTCACCACAGCTTAGAAAAATCTTACAGAAGAAATGACAGTACATACGCGTTATTTTTTTAAAGGTGGAAAGTAGACAAACCTCAATAAGGGAGTATTTCCGCACACACAGATCTTGGAGGGTTCAAATCAATGTGAACCCTAACAAGAGACAATTATGGATTATTACTTCCATTGCGTGCAAGTAAGTAGCCAAATATATTTGGAAAGGCAAACTGGCAGGGACTGAATTCAGAGGCATATCACAGTATGCAATATCATAAGTGCGATCATCATCAGCACTGCACTGAATATTTGAAGGTACTGTATAATATATAACCTGATCTGCTCTCTGGCTCCACGGTTTGCAGTAATTACTTGTCTGCATAAACTGGGCTGAAACAGACCTAAAAAGACCCATTTGATTTATTTAATTGGAGATTCTTTTGTAATAACCTAAATAAGATGTAAGAGGTTACTTATGCGAAAAGCTACATTTTTGCCTCTGAGCTAAGCAACAACAAACCAAGATAATATGCAGCATAATGATCAGGTTACTTACAAAGAATCAAGATCAGATAAGAAGCTACATTTCTCTCCCCTTTCTTTCTCTTTCACTCACCACACAAAAATATTTTTTTTAAAAAAAATGGAACTCCAGTTCTTTTTGTTGTCGTTTTTGTTGTTCTTTGAAATAAAACCAAATTTGCTGCAATGATATTACTTTTTCATTTTGTTAAACAAAGGTTGCACACCTTTTTATATATCTTTCCCCAGTTTAGATTGCATTTTCAGTGCTCAGAATGCACACAGATTTTCTAATCCATTGTGAAAGTATAATGGATGGTGAACCTTCATACCTTCCTAAAAAACAAAACAAAAAACAATTCAGGACATTTGGCCTATGGTTTATACCCAACCTAAGTTGCAGCACAATCCTATACCTCTCCAGTGGTGTAGTGGGGAGATGCGAGGCTGTAGAGCTCCAGAACTTTCTTCAGAGCAGGAACGATCTGCTGGAGTACCTGGGGGATTGAGAGATCCGCTGGGCTCTGGCAAGTGAATGAGGTGATAATGAGTCTTTCAAGTTTGTTTTTTAACATTAGCTTCAAGGAAGCCAGCAAATGGGGAAAATAAGCAGAGGCTTGCTCCTTTCCTTTTCTTTGATGGTGTCCCTACGTCATGTAAGTAGTTTAAACGCTAACACTACTTGGCCAGATTGTTTGCATTTCTGATTAAAAGCTAATATTTGTATTTCAGCTGGCTGAAGATCTTTTGTTAAAGCTCTCAGTGTATTCCACAAGTTTAGTCAACTATGCAAGCAGAAGTGAGCACCACTGAGTTCAGTAGAGCTTACTTCCAGGAAACTGCATAGGACTGTGGCCATAATGAGTCTGATAAATAGGGTACTACTGTATGCTCTGTGTTGCCATTCTCTGGTGTGGAAGTTTGCATGTATATTACTGGATTAACATCATCACCATCCTCATCATCCTAATAATAATAATAATAATAATAATAATAATAATAATAATAATAATAATAAAAAACTTTTATTTATATCCTGCCCTCCCTGGCCAAAGTCAGGCTCAGGGCGGCTGACATCAGATATATAACATTAGTATAAAATCAGACAATAATTAAATTACCTCCTAAAAACAGGTCAAAATCAAATTAAAGTCTAATTAGATGGCTTTCCGCAGGGTTAGGGTTGGGAACAGTAAGTGCTCATCGGCCCATGAGTTTTGAGATTCTCCTGGTGTGTGTGTGTGTGTGTGTGTGTGTGTGTGTGTGTGTGTGGCTGTTGAGGATGCCATGATGAGCTCCACCACTTCAAAATGTACCACCACACCAGAAGCACATCTCATTGTGTTCAATGGGGCTCACCAGGTAAGTGGGTACAGCCCTTCAGTTATAGTCCTTAGGTACTATTGAAATCAATGAGATCTCCTTTGATCATGATTCACTTTTCATATGGGTTTCAATGGACTACTTAGCACTACTTCAGCTGGATCCAACTCTATATTTCTGTAGAAAAAAGAAGACCCTCTTTAACTATGTAATAGTTTGGTGGAATTTCAAGAGTTCTAGACAAACTCGCATCCTGATTCAGTTCCCTTTACCTCAGGCGAATAGTCCCATGCAGTCAAGAGCTGGCAGCCATGAAAACAATCTCTTTGAACTCAATAGCAGTGAATAATTTCATATGGGAGAACTTCCACAACATGAATGGGCAACTTAAGGTCCATTTTGCAGGCATGGAAGTGGATCTCACCCACTAATGTTAACAACAACTACAACCAATATTCCACACCATTTCACAATTGCATGAAAGTATCATTCTGATTTCAGATCCAGCTTTCCTGTGTCTGTGTTCCTAGTTTAATATAACGTGACTTGACTCTGCTAATATATTGGAGCTATAGAAAGCAGCTGCATTAATACCATGCTGGGGTTTTGAGATGATTAACAGCTAAGGCTTGCGACCTTTCTCCTGATTGCAGTAAAGGAGTTGTCTGATTCCTTTACTTTCTTTTCTCAGGCAACATTTCCATTGCCTTCTTTCAGGATGGTCACAGGTACATTAACTGCGACATGTTATTATCCATCATATGCATTTCCAGGAGTCATCTTCTCTCCCTTAGTAAATCCCTGAAATAATGTCACCAGCAAATTTCAACCCAAATGGAAACCAGAGACATCGCCATCAGAAATGAAAGATGCATAGTTTTTGTATATATGCTTGTTAATAGATTATTGCTTGTGTTAGTTATACAATGGTACCTCGGGTTAAGTACTTAATATGTTCCGGAGGGCCGTACTTAACCTGAAACTGTTCTTAACCTGAAGCACCACTTAACCTGAAGCACCACTTTAGCTAATGGGGCCTCCCACTGCTGCTGCGCCGCCAGAGCCCGATTTCTGTTCTCATCCTGAAGCAAAGTTCTTAACCTGAAGCGTATGTAACCTGAAGCGTATGTAACCCGAGGTAACACTGTAATAATTATTTATTGTTGGGGGTGGGGAAATCTTGGGTTGATGGCTTTGCATTCCTGTAGATGTTATTCTGGTAATATTTGTAGCAAGTGGGACCCATAACAAAATGCTGCAATGTAGGGTGATCCACCAGCCATGCCCCATTCCACTCCACCTCCTGCCCCACTTTTTTGTTTACCCCAAACAGTATGGACTGATCCAGATTATTTTCATGCCATGCTTCTCGGCACAGGTCCATGCTTCAAAGCAGGGTTTCTCAGACTTGGGTCACCAGCTGTTTCTAGACTACAATTCCCATCAGCCCTGACTACTGGTCCTGCTAGCTAATTCTATGACTCCTTCCACCAGTCCTCCAAAGCCGTGATTACTTTCCATAATCATTAGCCCACCTCCCTACATATTTCAGCGGCTCCAAGTCCCTCCTCTCCAAGATGGAAGGCAGGGACATTTCACTTTAATTATGATTTATATCCTACAAGCTTTTCTTCAATTACTGCTCTGCAGATTGTACATCAAAGCATGTTGAAGAAAAGCTCTAAATCATTCAGTGAGGAGAGGGGTTCTCGGTTGCTGCTTCCAGATTTACTTCCCTCCCGCTCCTTGGCTTTTGGCAGGATATTTTCCCCAGAGTGCAGCTAAAGTCACTCTGCTTTCTGCAAACTCAGCCTTCCATAATATCTTTGGCAGGAGGCATGACAGCTTTATCTTAATGCCGTGCCATGAAGAGGATGAGATGCATTCACACTGGGAAAGACTTAACCCCAAAATTAAAAGCACCTCCAGTGTGGTGCAGTGGTTAGAGCAGGGGTCAGCAAAGTTTTTGTGGCTTGGGCAGATGCTGCGGTGGACGCGGTGCGCACGCATGCACAAACACTATTTTTGGCGCTCCTTCCGGCATGGAGGAGGCGTGCGCAGCTTCCCATTGGCTGCAGGAGCTTCCTGCAGCCAATGGGAAGCCAGCGATTGTCGTGGAAGGCGGTACCCGCTCTGCTCTGCGCCGGGGGTCCATGGGCCGGTTAAATGAGCCCCATGGGCCGCTTGTGACCCATGGGCCTTAGGTTGCCGACCCCTGGATTAGAGTGTCAGACCAGGAAAGCCAGGGTTCAAATCCCCACACAGTCATGAAGCACGCTGGGTGACCTTAGGCCTGTTGCTGTCTCTCAGCCTAATCTACTTCACAGGGTTGTATGGAAAAAAATTGGGAGGAGGAGAACCATGCATGTTATCTGGAGCTCCTTGAAGGAAAGGCAGAATATAAGTGTAATAATAAGATAAATAAATGCATAAATTTAAAAACCTGAAACTTGTATGGACTCATATATATAGTCAGGGATGGGGAAGAAATGAACTCTGTGAACTTATAGTGTGGAGGGGAAAGCTCCATTTGCAATTCTTAATAAACCATAGGCCTCTGGTAGGCAAACGATGGGCCAAGGGAGACCCTTGTCCTCGTGTCCCAGCCTGAACGATGACAGGACATGGCAGGCAAAATTGGCAGGATTTTATCTGGGGAGATGTGGGGATTCTATAATTGCCTCACTAAAACCCTCAAGCCCGGAGCATTCTTTATTGGAAATAAGAATTTCCGGCATTCAGAACGGAGCCATAGAGGAGGGGGCTGCATCGCACTTAGCTATACATATCCTTTCTCAGGGAATTTGCTTTCCACTGTGGTGGTTTCCATGGTTACAGCAAAATGTCACCATGTTTTCCTCCACAGCCCATGGAGCAGCAGTGACTTTTAGCTGTCAGGCCCAGCAAGCATATACTGTGCTGTGTAAATATCTGATATAGTTTTAAGTTGCTAAAACACTTGTGCAGGGCTTATTGCACAGTGGGGTGGAAAATGGGACAGTGAATACGTTGGTTACAGTCAGCTGGTTGTTTTCATCCAAAGGTCAGCTACCTCACAAGGGTGTTGTAAAGATAATATGGAGAGAGGAAGAATCATGTATGCCATGTTGAGCTCCTTGGAGGTAAGGTGGGGGTATAAACAAAATAAACCGTTATTTGTTTAGGACAGTGAGAGTTGCTAGGAGACCCCCTCCTTTCCCCCTCCCAGACTTACAATTCTCAGAGGGGTTTCATAGGGAACTCTGGGAAATGTAGCTCTGGGAGGGGAAGAGGGGCCACGGTTCACACTCACCTAAGGCCCCATGGTGGTTTACACAAGAGTAAGGAGAAACTTAGCCATAGGAACCAGCCCCAACAAAGACCACAAATGTTTGGGCTGTTCCCAAAGGCACCTGCCTGTGCATTTGTAAGGAGACACACCTGGCACCATCTTTATCCGGTTTTAGGCATCAGGGAGACACGTTTCTTTCCCCCCTGGGCTTTTGGCCTTCAATGGTGGCCTCTTTTGGTGGGGTGGGGCCTTTAGTCCTGCCTTTTCATTTAGCTGTGTTACCAGGGTTGGCATATTTTGAAGAGCGAAAAGAGCGGACACTGTGACAACTCTCATTTTAAATACCCCTACTATGTGTTGGCTACAGAAGGTGTGATATATTGCCAATTGGGGCAGGAGAAGAGAAGAGGAAAGCAAGTCTTCAGCCACCAGGTTATGCTTATATCTCATCCAGAAAGTATAGCCAGAGACATTTTGGCAAATTAAAAAAATCCACCCGGACATAATTTTTACCCTTGAAAAAGAGGGTGTGTCCTGGAAAAGGAGGACACATGGTAACCCTAAGCTGCTGTATTTTTAGGTTTTTATTGGTTTACTGTAAGTCACTTTGACTTACTCGGTAGGTAAAGCAACTAATAAATATCATAATAAAAAAACATTATAAAAAAATAACCTGCACTAGGCAGTGTTTCCCAACCTTGGGCCTCCAGCTGTTTTTGGACTACAACTCCCATCATCCCTAGCTAGCAAGACCAGTGGTCAGTGATGATGGGAATTGTAGTTCAAAAACAGCTGGAGGCCCAAGGTTGGGAAACACTGCACTAGGGGATGGCTGCTGGCAGGCAGAGCTGGCCCCACCATTGGGCAGGGTGAGGCAGCTGCCTCAGACGGTAGATGCTATGTTGTGGTGGCAAATTTTTGAGGATAGCTTGCCCTGTGCCCCCTAAGCTGTTCTGCTGTCCTCAGGAGGATGCTGTCCCCATTGCCAGTTCCAAAATGAGATTCAGTCCAGTCAGCTTCTGCATGTAAAATGGAAGTGGTGTGGAGGCCATATGGTCCTTTGCCTCAGGCGGAAAAATCTCAGGCTGACGGTGCCCGTGTGTGTCCAACTCCACATAACAGATATTATACATGACAGACAGACTGTCAGCCACAATGTTGATGGGGATGAACCAATATGGCACACTTATGGGTCTGGAAGTGTGCTGGCATTAGAAAAGGGGTGCCTTAGACTCTTTTGTAAGACCAGTGAGTTGGGGAAGGAAGCAGGAGTAGAGCTGAGGTAGTCAGAAGTGGCCACGTGCTGCCTGCCTCTACAACCTTCAAGACTTCACTCAGCAGTTACCACAGCAATTTGGGCGGCTACAGTATGAAACGTCTCCTGCTGACAGGTAAGTGTTGCACACCTTGCTTGTTATAGGCCTCTCCACCTCTGGAGCTTTGCATGCACTTTTCCAGGTATTTTGTTCCTCACCTGGTGTGGGCATACCTCACAGCTTAAGAACCATAGATAATAAACTCACAAAAGCTAAGGCTTTTCAGTGCTATCTCAGTGTTGTTGGTGCAGTGCTGCGACAGCACCTCATATGCCATTGGGCTAATGTCAAAAGGGGCCTGTCGGTGCTTACAAAATGGTGTCTGTTTTGAACTACTGTGTTGTGCAACTTAGAGCAGAGTTTTCCAAACAGTGTGTCGTGACATGTTTGTGCGTCAGCTGCAGTGTGTTGCTGTGTCAGACGAATGCTCTCCATGCTCCTCCCAGGACTGGAAAGAAGGGTTTAGTTTAACCTCCGGTTTGCTAGTAAAACTGAATTACTGTGTCGCGAAATGATACATGTCTAAAAAGTGTGTCACCAACATGAAAAATTTGGGAAGGTCTGGCTTACAGAGTGTTGCTGTAATGATAAAAGTTGTGGTGGTGAGAATCATGTATATCACCCCGAGATCCTCAGGTGGGATGTAAAAGTAAATAAGTAAATAAATAAATAAATAAATAATAAGCAACGGACTAATAAAATTTGTGAGACTATGCCTGTGTTTTTCGCTACCATGATAAATACGATCTATATTATTTATATATGATATGATTAGTGATATTTTGCTTAGGGTTTTTTAAACTCTAGTTGTGCCACGAATGCGGCATACTAAAAATACAATCCTACTGATTTGTACACATCCCTCATGCAATCTTGTTCCATGTTCTGTGTGTGGAATTGTTCATATTTATAGATAATGCATGCTAAGGGCATAAAATCCTTAAAAAAAGCAGTGGTGGTCTCAGTGTTTGTATTTTGTTTATAGAAATGCTATTGAGCGTATAGACAGACAACAAATGCTTTGTGAATAATTCTTTTAAATACACACTACTTACCCAAATAGAACTTTCCAAACAATGGAAAACCACAAATATCCTCCATATGAAGTGTTTTCTATCAAAGAATTTGCTGAGTGGGGCATTGCTGCTACCCTACCTTTCTAGCAGCTGGTTTGCTGTTGCTTACTGGGAGGGAGAAAGCAAGGGTAATGTGGTGGGGAGGTTAAAGGTAAAGGTAAAGGACCTCTGACAGTTAAGTCCAGTCGCAGACGACTCTGGGGTTGCGGCGCTCATCTCGCTTTACAGGCCGAGGGAGCCAACATTTGTCCGCAGACAGTTTTTCCGGGTCATATGGCTAAGCTGTTTCTAGCACAACGGAACACCAAAACCAGAGCAGCGCACGGAAACGCCATTTACCTTCCCACTGGAGCGGTACCTATTTATCTACTTGCACTTTTGTGTGCTTTCGAACTACTAGGTTGACAGCAGCCGGGACCGAGCAATGGTGGTTCACCCCGTTGCGGGGATTTGAACCACCGACCTTCTGATCGGCAAGCCCAAGAGGCTCAGTGGTTCAGACCACAGTGGTGCAAATATACTGGCTTGGTCTTGCTGGTTAGTTTGCACCATGCTGACCTCTCTTCTGCATAGCCCTTCCCTCTGCTGAGAAGCAACACCTGGTGAGTCCCTTCTGCCATTCTCATACTAAAGATCATTGACCAGCCTCCCCACTCCCTACACATTCACTTTGCTGAGGGCCATATTCCTTACGTTGTTTTAATGAGTCTGTTAGAGCCTGCTTTCACATAAAAGTACCAAAGGATGCTACAATACATCATCAACAGTTCAGAACAAACCTCACCCACATGTGGCGTGGGCAGTGAGAGGCATGTGCGCTCCATAGGACCCTATTGTTCCTGTGCATGCAATTTATATGAATGTGTATAACAGACAAAATGTTCTCTGCACCCCACTCTCTCAGAGTTTTGGTGGTAGCCAGGCCAGAGGTCCATATTGTTCTCAGGTGAAGTTTGGAAAGCCAGTTTTTGGTGGTTCTTGCGAAATCTAAACAGAGCACTTACCTGTGATACTGGAGTCCTTGCAAGCTTCTCCAGTCAATCGCTTTTGTAAACTGCTTTCAGGTTTTATACAACCGAGCAACATATAATTTTAAAATGAAATAAATAAATCCCACAGCGGAAGAAGTGTGTGTTATTTTATAGCAGTCTTTGTCAAGCTGAGTGCCCTCCAGATGTTTTGGACCCCCCAGCGCCAAGGTTGCTGGGAGTTGTAGCACAAAACATCTGGAGGGCTTGGCAAAGACTATCTTATATGACAACTATTGTTTTCATGCCCTAAATAAGGAAATGTCGCAGAAAGCATGAGGGGGAGGGAGGGAGTGGAGTGGAATACAAACAGTGTACAAGAACATGTTAGATTGGACCACAGAAGCAAGCTAAACATTTTCATAATTCTAGGTGCGTTTGCTGAATGAAACTTAGTTGACATATATTGTGAAGAGACAACAATGTTCTGGAGACTTGTTAAATGCAATGGAAGGTTGTTGCTTCCCTCATGAGATAAAAGCCTGATTTGGAATACATAAGAGGAGACAAAATGAATGAAGAATTTACAAACATCTATATTTTAGTGTTAGGAAATGTGTTAAGTTTAGGAAACAGTTAGTTGGAGACACTGAGTTATACAACTCTGACTATTTCAGGCAATGAGAGGTTTACACAATACAGCTTAACAAGATAAAAGGTCTCCCACAACATACATAGAATGACAGACAACTTGTCCGAATTTTGACATAACACAGCATCAAATACACATGTAATGTGATGAAACAATGTCCAAGCATTTCTGAGTTATGTAGTAACATACAACCTTCTTTTTTCCTCTTTCGTTTCGTTTGGCTTATAAGGCAATTCAAATCACAACATACCTCAGGCAAGCATGCAGGAAAAAAGTCATTTATTTTTGTACTGTGGTATGACACACCTTTTAACATATTTCCATTATAATGTATTTAGACAAAGATGATATAAACCATCCAAATAATATACATATATTTTGTTTGTTTCTTTTTTTTTCTTTTTAAATCAGCAATTGCATTTACACTGGAATAAAGATTATCAGTTTTGGTAAAAATAAAACTATTTGAATTCACTTGTTAACAAAATGCACAGTGATCATAAACCCAGGTTGTTGTTTTCTTCTTCTTCTTTTTCAAGCCAACTTGCATGAATCTTTTTCAATGACCCGCCACACCGCAGTTGGGTTCTGGTGGACACAGAGAGATGATCGTACATAGTACTAGGTATTCATCTTCATGTTGTTCCCATGGCTACAAAAATTGCTAACCATTTTAAAATCACATGGATATAACAACAATGCTATGCGAACATCACGTTCATTTAATGTCCAGCTTCTCGACATATATAGTCACGATGTTAGGTTTTACTCTTTATTTTATTTTTATTTTTAAAGACTGACCAGATTGGGCATCTCGAGTCACAAAACACAAACATTAAAACTTAGAAAATACACTTTATACATTATGGTATTTAGTAGGCTCCTGATCCGTCTTAAAGCACCACCTTAAGTGCTTTGTTGGATTCGGTACCCTTAAACCAATGAATTCTTATAAAGTTCCTTTATTATTTTTAAATAAGAAATTATGGCTCTGCTCAGAAATAAAATACCTGAGCCCAAAATGTTTACATGTTCCCTTTTTGAAAAGATTACACCAGAGTTCATCTTACTTGAAGAAGAAACAAGCCTAAAAACAATCACAATGGATAAGAAAAGTCCATTGCTTTCAAGGGATGCTATCTTAAGTGAAAATTAATTTTGTGAATTAATTCTCTCTCCTCCTTTTCTGTCTTGCAAAGCCACAGGGTTGTGTGAGTTTAATTTGGTATGTTTGTTCTGGCAGGTTTTCTCTGCCCTATAACTGTAATAGGCTTTTATTAAAACAATGTACTATAATATAATATAAGCCTTATGTTTCGAATATATTATTTGCAATGCAACCCTATGCACAGATTTACAGTGCATATTGATTTACAGTCCTACTGAGTTCATTGGGACTTAACTTCCTGGTAGTTCTGCATAGGACTGTAGCCCTAGTCCATGCTTAGAGTAGTCATGACTAACTCAAGTCCCACTGATTTCAGGGGATCTACCCTAAACATACAAGGGCTGGTTCCAACCCAAAATCTGCATCAGTATTTTTAAGCACGTATCATGGTGAGAGAATTAACCCCATCTTCTCCAATCCAGAGTTCTGCATTTATTCTTATGTGAACATATAATTCTTGGTTCTGGGGGATTATCATCTATTTGTGGGGGGAAGGAGTAACACCTAGGAGATACAGAACCTAGGGATTCACCTTAATGGGATTGCTACAGGCAGCACACCTTATCCGAGACCAGTGTTTCTCAACCTGTGGGTCCCCAGATGTTGTTGTACTACAACTCCCATCATTCCTAGCCAACATGACCAGTGGTCAGGGATGATGGGAGTTGTATTCCAACAACATCTGGGGACCCACAGGTTGAGAAGCACTGTAAACCTGCCAACCTGACTTATATAAGTTGTAATTCAACTCTATATGCCTTGCAATGTAATTCTCTTTAGTATGTATTACTTTAGGATGCAATTTATCTCCTAGTGTGTTGTTGTTTATAACATAATGTTTTAGGGGAAGTGGTCTATATCAGCCTCTTTGGGTTTTTAAAAATGTGTCAGATCTGCACTGTGGTGTTTTCTCAGCCCAGGACAGCAGTGCTGTAAACCTTTAAGGAGCAAGCTAATGATTTAAAGCTATTTATCCCATCCATATATTATGTTTAGACAGGGAGGATGCATAGAGAGGCATTCTTGGTGGCTGTCCCACAATTATGGAATTACATCCCACTAAAGCCTAAGACTGAATTCTAACTGGTTTCAATATGAATTAATTGCCATGGCTCCCCTCCCTTGCAGAATCCCAGGAACTGTAATTTTCCGAAGCCTCTGAAAAATCTTAGAGAATGCCACCTCCTGCAGAGAGCTATAATTCCTTGGGTTCTTAGTCATGACAATTAGGTTTGAATCTAATTTAACTAATAATGTGGAAATACAACCACTGCAAGATTTTTCTGTTAGATTTGGTGGCTGGGCCAAATATGTGTAGCACCAGCAACACCATATTTTTAGGTTTCAATCAAAAATTGATTCTAAATTTAATATTAGAATGATGATATTGTATCCTTTTAAACCCATTGTTATTTGACTAAAACCAGGCTATGTATGTAAAATAAATAAACTATGCAAGTGTTTCTATGATCAAAGTCACAAGTGGTGTCTTCAGATCTTTCTGGATTACAGGTGTTTGTGGGGAGGTGTCTCAGTTAAATATATTAGTGAAATTAGCTGGCCACAGTGCAAAGAAGTGATTTGCCTGCACAGCAGAGAACTGTGCACATAGCCAGATGTTGTGCTGAAGCTTCCGTTCCAGCAGTTCTGACAACTGAAGAGACAAGCCAGTTTTCAAACTGAGCAGCTGCTATCCTCTTCAGCAGTATGAACCACTGCAGCAGAAATGACAATGAAAGCTCAGATATAGGCATGGCTCTTGATATTCTAGGTTGCAGCCAAATGCCCTGATCCACAGATTTATGAGCGTAATAGCCCTCACACAGACCCTGCTCCCTGGAGCCAATGATTAATAGACGGGAGTGACCCAATTGCTTTCCTTCCACAGCAAGGAAAAAGCCAGGCTAGGTGTCAATGAGCACATTAGTGGCACACCACCTGCTCTTGTGCTTGTTGGCCTCTTGATTGGGATCTCCTTGGCACATGCAGACTGGATTGTTGAATGGGAAGAATGTTGTGCTCCTTAAGCAACCCTTTGTGCATGGGTCACCCTTTGCTGTATTAGGGCTAGAGCCTGCAGTTGTGCAACGTTTGTTTACTTAATCCTGCCTCACTGCAGAGCACCCTCCCACTAAATAATCATTGAGATTCCTTCCAGCCTACTTTTTCGAGATGCTATTCACATATTATAATGCATTTCTTTTCAGCGGCTGTTAGCCAGTGAAAAGCTACCCTCTGCCATAAAATAAAATGTCTGACCCTCTTTCCACATCATCGTACAAAAGAGTGAATCTCAAGGAAGAGTGCAGGTGATCGAGTAGCCATAGCCACAATGAGATCCATAACGAGAGAGAGAAAATACACATCACAGATATTTAGAGAATGATCTTTGGCAGACTATTTTCAATAAATCATCAGAACGGTTAACATTACAAATATTTTCTGCATGTTCATATTTACTCTGAATATTTCACTCTTGCAAGTCAGCTACAAGGATACTCGTTCACCACTCTGTACTAATAGGAAAACGCCACAGATATAAAAAATATATGAGTTTAGCACAGTTTCTTTTGATAACACAACTCTGCTCAGTGATTTCAAAATTTGCAGATTAATACCATGTACAATATTAACTGGTTGTTTATTTTTTTTTTAAAAAAACACCATGCACACTGTGGGTGCCACTTGAGAAGATCATAGAGTTCTTCTTGAAAAAACAAAACAAAACAGTGTATTCAGAAATACCTCCATCTCCTAAGGCCATTAACATTTACCCTCTGAAACAGCACCAGTCACTTCAGCGTGAAAGTACTTAATCCCAGTAGGTGTGAATGCACCAAAATAAGTAGCAGTTTACTCACCACTGAGTTGGCAGTGTGGACGGCACAGAAGTGCCGTACTTTACTGCTGAAGTTGCCTCTTGAGTTAATTTCTGCCGCTTGAGAAGGTAGGTGTAAATGCACCCTTAGCTGTGGAGCAAGCACTGAAATATGCAGAGCGAGCAAAATATTTGCAATCTACCTTTTGCTGCACATTCTGTTTTCAACAAAACCAGCCTTTCCTTTGAATCTCTGATGCTTTCAAGACAGTGGATTTCTCTCAGAGGGAACAAGCAGAAGCCCAAAGCTCCTAGGGCTCACTGAAACATTAAATAGATAAACTGTTTGGTATGCTTTGCAGGCTCTGGGTTCTTTGTCAAGACAATAGTCTGTGATCAGATTTCTTCTGTTTGGTTTTCAGCAAGTCCGTTCTTCTCCCAATCACTTCTATGCATCACCACTAGAATGTAAGAATGTTTCACACTTTATGTGTCAGCCAGGTTACGCAGGAGTAATAAATGCAGGAAGTACAAGGGGCAAATGCATATTCCTGAACACGCCATGGGCATGTGACAGGGGGCTGCAGCCAGTTCTGGTTCTCTGGTGATGCTCCTAGAATCGTGCAACTGTAGAGTTGGAAGGGATCCCAAGGGTCATCTAGTCCAACCCCCTGCAATGCAGGAAGCTCAGCTAAAGAATCCCTGACAGATGGCCACCCAACCTCTGTTTAAGAAACCTCTAATCACATGAAACATTTGATGCTTGCTAGGGGAAACAATGGAGGGTGCTAGTGCAAACTGGCTGCCACATAATATGTGACTTGGCTCTCAGGTGATGAAATTGACAAATTGTATGCAGTTTCACAGTGATTTTCCAGGGAAATGTGTTACTCACAAAATAATTTTCCATTTAATAGTAAAGGTGCAATTCTAAGGTGTCGGGGAAGCAGGAGCTTTGTCCATAACAGATCTAACCCATGACGATCGTCTTCTGTTTTTAGCATACATCACTGATTACATCAAATGTGGAGATCTTTATACATGGTTGTACAGAATATACAGCATTACACAGTTATTTCCCAATAAATATTTCTCACTTATGAGTTCCTTTTTTATCAACAAATATTTATAATCAACATGTGGGAGTTTTCCCACTTTCCTTCTAATAGTCATTCTACCAACAAATATGGCTTTCTCAATAGTGTAATTGCATTGCACCACTGAACTTAGGAGAATAAAAGACATTAGAAAGATTGAACAGCTGGGAAGGGAAAGGCATCAACAGTAGCACACAGGTTAGCCCACATGAAGCAGTCTGCTCTCCAGACATATCTTGCCTTGTAAGTTAGCTGTAGGGACAACTGATCTGAAAGGTCAACTCCATCAGTCACCTCCTGTCCCTCAACTGGTTCCAGCTGCTCACTGTAAGAGCTGCTATTTAACTTCAGCAATTGGCACCTGAGTTCCCCCTCCTCCCTGTTCCTGTTCCCTTGTGTGTTGTGTCTTTTCAGTCGCAAGCCTGCGGGAGGGACTGTCTTGTTTCAACTGATGGTTTGCAAGCTGCTCTGGGAGCCTTTTCAGGCTGAAGAGCGGAATACAAAAGTTCTAAATAAATCTACATTTTTTTTTAAAAAAAGTGCTTATTCAAGCGTTTGAGATTCCTAGTCCTCAGACACTTAGCAGCTGTCCTGATTGGAAGAAGAAATGAGCTGAACATCCTGTGCTGATGCCAGTTAATTATGAGATAACAGGAGTGGTACTTTGGGTTCTATAGGAACATGATTATAGGAAACTACCTGGACCCCGAAATCATCTTCTGAGGCGCTTCTTCATATACCTCCTCTTCCAGAGGTCTGGAGGGTGGCAACACGAGAACGGGCCTTCTCTGCAGTGGCTCCCTGTCTGTGGAATGCTCTCCCCAGGGAAGTTTGTCTGGCACCTTCATTATACACCTTTAGGCACCAGGCAAAAACGTTCCTCTTTAACCAGGCCTTTGGTTGATTTGATTGACATCCTATGCCCTTTTAAAATGTGGGGTTTTCTTTGGGGGGGGGGATTATTGGGTTGTTATTTTGATTATATATTTTGTGGATTTATATTTTGTTTTTGACCCTGAGACCTCTGGGTATATAAATTCAATAAATAATAATTATGTAGATGCGTGTTTGTGTATGCATCTTCAATTCCATTCCTAGAAAAGCCAGAACACTATTCTTGTTGTCTCATAATTAGCTGGCAAGAACATAGAGCATTCATATATGCAACATAAAAATATTCATAATTGGATGGTGGATGGATGGATGTTTAAAAAAGGGTGAACGTGGGAGGATATGAGACGGATGATTGACTGTTCTGATGTTTGCTCTCAGTCACATTGGAAGTCGTTCTAGTGGTGGGATACAATGGGGTAAGAACTGCCTTAAACAATTAAGAGTATCTTACAGGGAAAAGATATCTGCATCCCCTAAGCTAGCCTGCTGCCCTTAGCAGAGGGCAGTGGTTCCTAACTGAATCATAGAATCATAGAGTTGGAAGAGACCACAAGGGCCATCGAGTCCAACCCCCTGCCAAGCAGGAAACACCATCAGAGCACTCCTGACATATGGTTGTCAAGCCTCTGCTTAAAGACCTCCAAAGAAGGAGACTCCACCACACTCCTTGGCAGCAAATTCCACTGTCGAACAGCTCTTACTGTCAGGAAGTTCTTCCTAATGTTTAGGTGGAATCTTCTTTCTTGTAGTTTGGATCCATTGCTCCGTGTCCGCTTCTCTGGAGCAGCAGAAAACAACCTTTCTCCCTCCTCTATATGACATCCTTTTATATATTTGAACATGGCTATCATATCACCCCTTAACCTCCTCTTCTCCAGGCTAAACATGCCCAGCTCCCTTAGCCGTTCCTCATAAGGCATCGTTTCCAGGCCTTTGACCATTTTGGTTGCCCTCCTCTGGACACGTTCCAGTTTGTCAGTGTCCTTCTTGAACTGTGGTGCCCAGAACTGGACACAGTACTCCAGGTGAGGTCTGACCAGAGCAGAATACAGTGGCACTATTACTTCCCTTGATCTAGATGCTATACTCCTATTGATGCAGCCCAGAATTGCACTGGCTTTTTTAGCTGCCGCGTCACACTGTTGGCTCATGTCAAGTTTGTGGTTAACCAAGACTCCTAGATCCTTTTCACATGTACTGCTCTCAAGCCAGGTGTCCCCCATCTTGTATTTGTGCCTCTCATTTTTTTTGCCCAAGTGCAATACTTTACATTTCTCCCTGTTAAAGTTCATCTTGTTTGTTTTGGCCCAGTTCTCTAATCTGTCAAGGTCAATTAGAGAACTGCTTCCCCCCAATATAAATATGAAGACCTGCGAATAAAAAAAAAACCCAGCAAAATGCGGAGGGCCCCATTTCCCACTCCAATTTCCCCAGGCTTTCACATCTCTGCCAATGAAGCACTTGGAAATTGCTGAGTGTCTTGGTGGACCACTTAATGGTTTTTCTGCCTGTTGTAGCAATTGCAATATGCTAGATACTGCATGGTTTTTAATTCTGTTTTTACAGACATGCTGTGCACCACCTGACTGAAGCTCATGGACCACAGATTGGGGGAACTCCCGGAGAAGTGGAAGATGCTGTCCTGTTGCCAGTGTTGAAGAAAGAGCTAAGTGCCTGTTTGGCTGACTTCTGCATGTAGAATTGGGGGGACACCATCAGGCAAAGTGCCTTGGGCCAGCTCTGGAGTCATGCCCCAGCAGCTGAGTTAAGAGGGAGACCATATCTCAGATGCTTGTAATGGTCCCTGCTGACGGCTTTTAGAAAAGGCAAGAAAATGCCTTGCTGTTCTCACTGTCCAAAGCAAAAGCAGACCCAACAGCTGCAATGGGCAGGCACAGTTGGAAAGCTGGGAAAAGGCTGTGTCATGATTTGGCAATCACTCCCCGACTAATGAAAGGTTTGTCGTTGTTTCAAATGAGCCTTCAAGAGCAGCTGGCCACATTGGCAGGGAGGCACATTCATTGGCTCTATTCATCAGAGCCATGGAGATTCAGGTTCAAGTGTGGGCCTGATGCTGTGTTTTCTATTCATAGGCTTCTCCACCGACCTGTTCCGCCTCTCTAATAGTGTCCGCTGCTCTCAAGCTTGGATCTATATTGGGACAGTATCCCCTTGTGTAAAATGTAAGGGCCCTGGAAAATAAGGTTGTCACGAGTTATTTCAAGGAGAATGGCAGGTTTGTTACGAGTGTATTGTCTTGGTCTGTAGTTGATTAATGACCACTTAAGCCACCCAGAGAGCTCCTTGCCTTGTCTTCTCAAAGGTCAAAGAAGTAGGCACCGGTATGGATAGATAAGGTTCCTCAGACACTCTTAGAAACAAACTAGGCATATACCTATGTTTACCAAATAGATGCTCTCTGATTTGGCTGTACAGTGGAGTTGTGGAGCTGTCCACTTTTATCACTAGATGGAGCAGGTGATGGACAGGAATGGCTACCGACCTTCTGACCACTCCTACTCCGCTGTTCTTCTCTATCCCCCAGCACAGCTCCAACAGCGGAAGTCAAGCTGGGAAAGCACTAACTAGGCTTTGGGAAGTAGGTGGGGAGGGGCTGGGGGTTGTATAACATTGCTGAGGACCACCAAAAACAGGCCTTGAGGGCTGCATGCAGTCCTCAGGCCCCACATTGGACCACTCTGCCCTAGAGATTCCTCTTCCAATCCCAGCAACTACTGTGCTACGCTTGCTTTTCACCTTCCCAATCTCATTTCTGAAAACTGGGCAGAACTGTAATGGAATAATGGGCGAGAGGCCTGGGACCAGAACCTTTGCCCATTTTGTACAAATCTTGAAAGCTGTAAGTGTGAATGGATTTGTAAGCCAGTGTAAAGAGAGAGTTATCTATTTTAAGTTTTATAAAAAAGGCATTACTTTTACAAGGACACCATCTATTTTCAGGTTCTCTTATGCACTCCGTTGAGTTCCCTTATGAACAGACATTAGGTCTGTCATGTTGCTGAGCTGACATGCGTTGTAATAGCTCTTTAGACTTGGGAGGCCGTACCATCCAACCGTTGGGTGAAGTTACAGGAAAGATGTTTCAATGTGTGGTCTTTCTGATTGGAATACAAATTTGTTAAGTTTTCTTTGCCATTTTGGACATATGAGCTGGTGGGATACTGGTAATGTTTTAAATAATAATAATAATATTAATAAATTATTTTGGACCTCAACCCCATTTCTGAAGTCACTATTCAACAGCAACCCTGTTTCCACCATCACCCTCATGTTCATGCCTCCCCCCTCCTTTTGTTTAACCCCCACTGCACATAAAGCACCCATGGAAACTGCTTGGATCTTCCCCCTCCCACATGCTGCAACTACTAAGCACCCCTTTCACCTCCCACCAAATTATAAAGCCACCTTCTTCTCCAGTTCTTCAGAGCCTTTCATGTCCCTGCTGTTACCTTCACCGCCATTTCTGTGCCTCCTACTCTCTCCTTATTGCAGCCCCTCTTTGCACCCCCATTTGCACCTTCTCCCTCAACTTTCTCCTTACTTTTCTCAACTCTCCTTTGCACACAGACCTTCCCAGTTTCCATGCCTCCTCCTGTCTTGCATTCCGCGGCCCCCTCTGTGTACACACCTCATGCTGATACATGTTGCTCTATGTTTAAGATGAATAGAACCTTGAGAGCAAGCCTCTCCGATAGTGAAGGTAAAGTTCAGTTGATGCCTGTTGTATATATGAGTGTTTGCTTATTAATAAAACACCTCTTCTAAATTACTGCATTGAATCTGGAATTTCATGTCGCGCATAATACATAGTACTAGGAGTAACATACATTGTGTGAAAGGACTATGGGACATTTGAGGCTTCTACATCATAGAATCATAGACTTGGAAGGGACCCCGAGGGTCATCTGGACCAACCCCCTGCAATGCAGGAAACTTCTGCCCAACATGGGGCTCGAACCCACAACCTTGAGATTAAGAATCTCATGCTCTGCTGATTGAACTATCATGAGGCAGCTGTGGAATGGAAGAGGCAGACATTTAAAACTGCCATTTCCCTTTTCTTTTCAGTGTTCTTCCATTCTTGGTGTCCTTAAACAGTGGTAGAAATTTGAGTAAATTGGGGGTGGAGGGGCACTGAGGTTTTTTTTAATCACCCGCCCCCCTTATCAAGAAGAAACATGTGAGTACAACACAGAAGCTAGCATCAAAAAGGTAGCACAACAGAGCTTTTCCAAATTCCCTTCTCACTGTACTTAACACTGTTTTAAGCTGCCGCTTCCCTCTCAAAGTCAGCCCCTGCTCACTCTACTCAAACCTTTGCCATTGTTTAAAATCACCACTTTCCCTCTCTCAGTTCCATCCCTGTTTTATTCAAAGCTTTGCTGTTGCTTAAAACTGCCATTTCCCTCTCAAGTTACTCCCCCCCTGCTTTACTGAAACGTCTGCCTTTGTTTAAAACAACCATTTTCTCCCTCTCAATGTTCTTCCTTTCTCACTACCACATTAAGGCCGCTACTGCTTTGCAACCTGCCTTCACTTCATGCAAATCCAGGACTGTGATGAGGCACTACAAATCCCCCAGTAGGGGCTGTTGCAGCCCAACTTTAGACACCCTATTCCAAGTACAGTTACCAAAACTTGCAAAACTCATGCTTGGATGAATCTCAAGTCATTTATTTTCTCCCAATCTTGTACTGTCCCCAATTATACTTACATTGCTCCCACCAAATCCCTAAGCTCTTTACATTATTGCTCTGGGGTACTCGACAAGCTCTGGATGACAACTCTAGAGCTTTGAGCCACTGGTTTTGAGCCAAAACCAGTAAGATATCAGAGAGAACCCTGACAGCACATAGTGATGTTTCTGTTTTTACTTAAGCTGTGAGACCTTCTAAATGAGACCTGAATAGTGATGCTGGGGCTTATCCCTTTCCCTTCTACACAGATTCCCCAATCCAAGTTTTCCCTCTCCAAAGCTACTTTCATCTGAAATTGAACTGTTGGGAGATTTGGTCATAGACCCTCCAGGTTTCGTGGTTTTACCATTTGTTTCTGTCTTGTAGTTTCAAATCCTTTGTCCTCCCTCTCCTCCCCTCTCCCCTGGCTCCTGCTACAAAACTATCAGGGTGTAACTAAACATTGCCATCAAACTACCAGTAATATTTTGAGGTTCTCTCCACCAAATGATGCAAAATATTTATTTAGAAACAACCTTTTAAAAGGCCCGAATCAAGAGGCATGCTAAATGGTAGAAAACAGCTCCATCAGCATTAATGGAGGATCAGGTTAAGCTCTGATTAATTATTTGCATTTTCAATTTGTGCCTAATGAATGAGTCAATTGAACCAATTAATCAATTACAGTAAAATCTGCAACCTATTGAAGTCAGTGGGCCTGATCTGCCTCCTGTGTAAACCCCATTTGAAATTAATGGGCTTCGCAAATGGAAGGATGACTCAGACTTTGCGATGGTCCTAATTTTTAAAATGGAACTTTGAAGCGACCGGAGCTAAAATGTAATTTATTTTGGCTTCCGTCCTACTTTGCTTTTCATTCTTGGATGTGTTGGAAGAGCTTTTGTTAAGATTTGCGTGGAGCGTTTCTTCTTGTTATTATTATTGTGCTTGTTTGATGGTTTGCGCATCAATGCAGTCACTTGGGGGAAAAAACAAGAAAGGAGATGCGGAAATTGTGAAAAACTATAAAGTAGCTTGAGACAGCCTGCCGTCCGTCGCGGCTCTAAAGGATACACTTTCCTTCTTGCTTATCTTCCAGGGTGGCTATACTGCTTATTGTTAATGCTGTCCATTGTGTACTGTTAAAAATAGCTCCCAAACAGTTGCCTGAGATTTAGCTGCAGTCTAGGGTGGGGAAGGGGAAGACATACTGAACTCTCTCACTGGTTAAAATCAAACTTTTTGTTCTCGACTTGGGCTGATAAAACTAGTGCAGGGGTCCCAGTTAAGGATAAGACAAGCCACCCCTCTGTACAGTATTAGCCTTCCCCAATCTAGTCCTTTGAATTACTTGAGCTGGGAAGATGTTAAATGTGCAGAATTAAGCAGAAGCAAATGGATGGAAGCAGAACGATGTTGGTGCTTGTTTCAGTTTTCATCTTCTCCCTGTACCCGCCTCCTTCCCTCACAGGGGATAAAGCTGACAGGATTATCGTGGCATTTAATCACAGATCCGTGTTCCTTTGACTGGCAGGCTAGCCCAGTCAGCAGATCAGACACAGTTTAAGAAGAAAGGAGAGCAAAATACGTCTGCTCCCACGATAAAGATCCTCCGGACATAATTTCCCTCACCATGCTTCTAAGAGAGCAGAGATGTGGTGCCATTTAAAAGGGAGCTGGTATTATTTTACTGTGGTTCAACCAACCAAAATAAGGGGAGTGGTTGCCTTCTTTTCCCACCTCTGCTAAGGTTTCCTAGCACTGAGTTAGGAATCCATGACTGGAGCAGCACAATCAGAATGGCAAGATGAGGAACATAATGTGGTACAGCTCTTTCTGGGGCCTGTCCTACTCTCACTGAAAGTAGGGGAGCAGGTATCTGAATGATTCCCGTGTTGCGAAACAGACCCAAATCCCTGTACCTAGAAAACTAGGACGGAAACAGAGAAGGCTTGGTTAGGGCTTTTCTGCTTTGTGTGCTAGTAGTTGTCCTTGGGCAGGGAGGTGTCCCCCTCCCTCCGCATAATATGAGGAGCATTCATCAATGTGGTTCTGAAACCTGCGCTGTGAAGTGGTACAGTCTAGAAGGGACTGTACCATGTGGTATTTTGGAACAGGTGGTTCAGCCCCTTCCAGTTACACAGTTCCAGCCAAGTGTGTTAATGTGAATGCAAGGGGTGCGTGTGTCGGTGTATAAAGGGGAATCCAAAAATGGTTATTCTGGCCTCTCAGCAGCAGGGCAGAAGGAAAAGTGGTTGCACTTTCGTGTCTTTTTCCAGTCTGATTCCCCCTTCTGTTGGAAACAATGGGAGGGAAATACAAGGGAGAATTCAGCCTGCATTAAAGCATCCTGGATTACTTAAACTAAAAGGCTAAAACTAGCCTATCTAAGATTCCTTTTTAAGTTGCAAATGGATGGCACTCTGCTGTGAGGAAAGAAGGATAATATCTAATAAATATATCCTCCTAGCATCTATACACATACCTACAAAAATAACAATGCATAATGTAGTGTCAGGACCCATGTGTAAATGTTTAGTAACACTCTACAACAAGACCACTTACAGTAAAGGACAACCCCTTTCTCCTAAAGGCCAGAGGAAGACAGAAGCCAAACCATTTTAGCTAAATTTATGTTTAACTTTACATATATTATTTGTTTACATATAAGTCGTTTTGGGATTTGGATCCTACTTCTCTGCAGTGCTGTTTCGTTGCTTTTTTATAATATGGAACAGTATGAAAGCATATTCTTACTTGCCTTGATTTTTTTGGGGGGGAGAGGTATGTTAGAAATGTAAACGTAGCCAAATAAATGAAAATGAAAATGTGTTATAGCTGCTGAGGCTTCCTGAGTTATATGCTTGGCAGGCATTCTCCGAAACCTAAGTGGCTTTCAGAGTTTATGAATCAAATCTAAGGAGATAGGAAATGGTGGCTACCGTCCATTTTGCAGGGTTTGTTCCAAGCTAAAAGAGTCTTATGACATCAGTTGAAAGAAGGGCATGGAATCCACCTCAGTGACACAGTGGAACATTGTTATAAACAACATCACATGCTGCTGATCAGCAAGCAACACTTAGGTCTGTCTTTCCTAAGTGGCTGAGGCACTGAGAAACAGCATGCAGCAGTTTTATCACAACGAACTCTCTACTATCAAGAAGCAGAAGAAGAGTTTGGATTTGATATCCCGCCTTTCACTCCCCTTCAGGAGTCTCAAAGCGGCTAACATTCTCCTTTCCCTTCCTCCCCCACAACAAACACTCTGAGACGTGAGTGGGGCTGAGAGACTTCAGAGAAGTGTGACTAGCCCAAGGTCACCCAGCAGCTGCAGGTGGAGGAGCGGAGACGCGAACCCGGTTCCCCAGATTACGTGACTACCGCTCTTAACCACTACACCACACTGGCAGATTGGAGAAGCAGGAATACATTAGAGGGGTCTCTTCCACCCAAAATGAAGACAGGGCAGCTAAGCATGCCTCTATTCTCACAGTATTCTGTGGGAGGGATTCAGGCACATACCAGGAAATACAGGTTTGTGCAATTAAAGTGGATTAAAGCACTTTAGTGGACCAAATGCACTTTAAAAAAGAAGAATTTTTGCAGGTTGGAAAGCGATGGGGAAATGCATTGAAAAGCATGAAATGAACCCATCATTAATGAGAAGATGTATAAAAACCCTGTAAGCCAACTGAGTTCAATGCAGGATGAATTCTCATTGTCCTATAACCTTCATGTAAAGAAATCAGAATGGATGCTCAGTAAAGACTGGATATATAATCAAAACTCTGTGGAAGCTCCATCTAAGCCAGTGTGGGGGTAGTGGCTAGAGTGTCGGACTAGGACCTGGGAGACCAGAATAGCATCTGCTCAGATAGCTCAGGCAGTAGAGCATGAGCCTTTTAATTTCAGGGTTGTGTGTTCAAGTCCCACATTGGACAAAGGTTTCCTGCATTGCTGGGGGTTGGACTAGATGGCCCTTGTGGTCCCTTCCAACCCAATGAGACTATGATGCTATGAAATCCGTACTCACAGCCATGAAACTCTCTGGGTGATCATGGACCAGTCAGTGCATCTCAGCCTAACCTAACTCACAGGGATGTTGTGGGATTAAATGAGGAAAGGAAGAAACATACACAGCATCTTGAGCCCCTTGGAGAAAAATGCCATAAATAATATATTAAGTAAATATAAATAAATATGCCTCGTGGAAGCAAATAAATAGCACTGAAGTTCCAAAACAGAGAATAGAACATACAAGCTGGCACTAACAAGCATAGCTTAACAAATAAAAAAAAGTTAAAGTGGCAATGTGTACTGACTAGTCTGGTCAATTTTGTATTCCAGGCCACTCATTTATTCTGGATGTGAGTATGGGAAGTCTGTTCTTCATTCATTTCAATGTAGGAAGCAAATCCATATATGCATTCTGGAGAACCTTATTTCAGTTTAAAGGTAAAGGTAAAGGTACCCCTGACCGTTAGGTCCAGTCATGGACGACTCTGGGGTTGAGCGCTCATCATGCTCTATAGGCCGAGGGAGCCGGCGTTTGTCCGCAGACAGCTTCCAGGTCATGTGGCCAGCATGACTAAGCCGCTTCTGGCGAACCAGAGCAGCACACAGAAACGGCATTTACCTTCCCGCCAGAGCAGTACCTATTTATCTACTTGTACTTTGACATGCTGGTAGATGGGCAGGAGCTGGGACCAAACAATGGGAGCTCACCCCGTCGCAGGGATTTGAACTGTCAACCTTCTGATCGGCAAGCCCTAGGCTCTGTGGCTTGGACCACTGCGCCACCCGCACCCCCTATTTCAGTTTAGAGGTTGCTAATTTATAGAAGCTCCCCCTCCCCATTTACATTAAGCTTAAATCCCATTAAAATTAAATCAATGAGGTTTAAGTTAGCCATTATAATGACTACTTTGCGCCCTTGATTTCAGTGGGACCTAAACGCAACTACTTTTTCTAGATTAAAAGCTGGAGGAAACTGGCAGCATGTTAATCTTTATTTAGGGCTGTCTAGTTAAAACTGACCAAACTGAGGGCCCCCATCTCTTGTGTTATATATACAGACTAATTATTTAGGTATGAAGGATCTTACTTAGCAGCCAACATTTAGATTAATGGAATCTTTCACCCCTGTAATTAATGCTTGCCCCAAACCAAAGGAATTAAGCTTTCGTTTCCCGTGTTATTTTTCAAACATATTAAGGGCGATGCCAAAAGATTTCTGATCACTTTGACTGCCTTTCTGTCTACAGCGGGATTTGTATTCAAACGGGGCCATTGTTTTAGCAATATCAGAGTATTAAGCCCTAATCCCTTTATGAAGGGATGCTATCTTGCCCCTTCTTTTTTTGCTGAGCAGAGAGCATAATAATACATCAAGTAAATTATTGTCAGGGCACACTACAGCCTTCTTAGCAGATACATGCCCCTCTATTATTTTTAACAGTCAGAGTTTTGCACCGCCATGGAACACTGAACTAAATTATCTTTTTAATTACAAATGGCAGCTTTGAGTAATAGCAGCATTAGCTTGGCTGGCTTTCCTTGGGAAAAGAGAAGCAGTGTGTGGGGTGGGGGTTAGTGGGGATCCGATGCACAAGCCCTCCCCCCTGTGTTTTCAGCCAACAGTGACGGATGATAAAAGCTTTTGTGGTGGCAGATCTCCATTAGGGAGACTGCTGAAGGCCAAGGGCTTGAAACAAAGTGCTTGGGGTGGTTTTAATTTCTCCGAAGGTGCCTGCACCCACCAGGGGAATGTGCCCTTTGGGAAACCCTGGGCCGTGAGGCGGCTGGGTTAAGTGTAGGCCAAGACAGTGCCAATGTGGACTGTACTAGGGCCATCGCTATCCAGGGCAGTGCCACGTCCAAGGCGAACCCAGCAATGCAACGTTGATAAAAGCCGCCTTGGCCACAGGAAAGAAAGAAGGGGCTTGCAAAGGACCATAGCTCAGCGATAGGTCTTGATTTCACCCCAAGGCTCCTTCTGCGGATCTCAGGTAGAGAAGGCCTCTCCGCAGAAGACCCCAGAGTGGGGAGGGGCAACCATTTTTCTGGCAAGGAAAAGCTTCCATGGGGCTCCCCGACTGTGGAACGCTCTCCCCAGAGAGGCTCGCCTGGCACCATCATTGCATGTCCTTAGGCGGCAGGCAAAAACATTCCCCTTTACCCAGGCCTACGGATATTAAATAATCTGTCGCCTGTAAAACGTTGGGGGAGAGGACTATTATTATGATGACTATTTTACTTTTAGGCTGTCTGTCGGTATGCTTATTATTACATTTTTATTATTATAATTATTTTGATGTTTTTAAATGTCTTTCTAATTTTGTACACCGCCCTGGAATGTTTTGATAAAGGGCAGTATATAAATTGAATAAACAACAACAGTCTGTTGGACAGAAATATGGTGATGTGTAAGGCTGGAGCCAAAAGTGGTTGGGGCAGAGTATTTTATTTTTGCCACCCCTTTCTCTGTCTCTATCTCTCTGGCACTCCTTCTGTTTTTACCATTCAGTCTATTACCCACATTTTCTCTTTCTTGCCAAAGTTGCCCACCTGTGCCCCTCAGGCTTTGTGCCAAATGGGCCAATGCAATACAATGCAGTTCCTTTTATTCTCTCTGAGGTTTTGGGTGATGAAATTTGGGACACCTTCCATACAAAGAAAGTCTAAAACATTTGGGCTTGGGGGGGGGGGCTTTTCCCTTATGGGGAATATAATTTAAAGTGGGTGGGAACGTGATAGAGGTGTATAACTTCTGAAGGGCATGGATTTGATGTGGATACGAATCAGTATCTCATTCTTTAGAATTTGGGGTCACCCAGTGAAGCTGATTTGGACGCGCAAGAGGAGATCTTTTGTTCAGGACGGAACATCTTCCTTCACAATGCTTCATCAGCTTATGGAATCACTGCCACAAAATGGGATTTGGAGGCCGATAACTTAGATGGCCCTTTTTTAAAAAAAAGAGAGAGAGAGAGAGAAAAGGGTTGGCCAATTTTGCAGTATCCTTTTCATTAGAACCTCCTTCTTGAGGGGCAGTATCAAAGGCTGAGGACAAGTAACAGAGAGAGGTGATGGTTCTCCTGCTTGCAAGTTTCACAGAGGCACCAGGCCATAGCTGTCAAGCGTCCCTTATTTGGCGGGACAGTCCCTTATCCCAGCGCCATGTCCCGCTGCTGTCCCTTATTGATGATGTCCCTTAAATAAGCTACTGAAGGTAATGGGGCCCTTTTCTATGTCCAGCTGTCCTTTGTCAACAACAAATTGTTGCTGTTTTTTTGTGTTGAATATATGCTATATGGTAATTTATGGACCTAATAGGTATCTAAAGCCATTTGCATGCAACAAAATATGTATTTTTATCAAAGTAATTGTTGATCCCTTATTTTGGCTGCTGATCCCTTATTTTCGAGGCTGCTGGTCCCTTATTTTCAAATCTGTAAGTTGACAGCTATGCACCAGGCAGGGCTAGACAGACCCAACATCTGCACCAGAAAAGCAGCTCTTGCATTCTTTCATTGGAAGTTCTCTATTTGGAACAAGCGGTTCCAAGAAGGTAGCTTTGCTCTCTAGACTCAGGCTTAGAGATGAACTGATCATAGTTACAGCCAAGGCCTGCCACTTCTGACAATCTGCGAGGTTTGTTTGTCTCTTCATTTAAGCCCATCCATGGCATTCCTTGCTGCACACGTCGGCGCCTCGGTATTTAAAAATAGAAATAACAATAACACTTGCAGGCATTCTCTCTCTCTCTCTCTCTCTCTCTCTCTCATTTTCTTCCAGCCTTGACTGCAGCCGAAAGAGGCAGATTAGTTTATAGAAAGCACCCGTGGCCAAGACACGTTGAAAATGTGTACCTAATGGGATCACTGAAGAAATAAGTACAGAAAGGGAGCAAAGGAAGAATATTCCACTCCCTGGAGGCTGCTGTGGCCTCACCAATTTTATAGACTAGAACTGGGAGAAAGGTGAAGAATGTCATTTGAGATCTACTAGTAATAATAATAATAATAATAATAATAATAATAATAATTTATTATTTGTACCCCGCCCATCTGGCTGGGTTTCCCCAGCCACTCTGGGCGGCTTCCATAGAAACCAAAAAACACTAAAATATCATACATTAAAAACTTCCCTGAACAGGGCTGCCTTAAGATGTCTTCTGAATGTCAGGTAGTTGTTTATCGTTTTGACATCTGATGGGAGGGCGTTCCACAGGGCGGGCGCCACTACCGAAAAGGCCCTCTGCCTGGTTCCCTGTAGCTTTGCTTCTCGCAATGAGGGAACCGCCAGAAGGCCTTCGGCGCTGGACCTCAGCGTTCGGGCAGAACGATGGGGGTGGAGACGCTCCTTCAGGTATACTGGGCCGAGGCCGTTTAGGGCTTTAAAGGTCAACACCAGCACTTTGAATTGTGCTCGGAAACGTACTGGGAGCCAATGTAGGTCTTTCAAGACCGGTGTTATATGGTCTCGGCGGCCGCCCCCAGTCACCAGTCTAGCTGCCACATTCTGGATTAGCTGTAGTTTCCGAGTCACCTTCAAAGGTAGCCCCACGTAGAGCGCATTGCAGTAGTCCAAGCTGGAGATAACTAGAGCATGCACCACTCTGGCGAGACAGTCTGCAGGCAGGTAGGGTCTCAGCCTGCGTACCAGGTGGAGTTGGTAGACAGCTGCCCTGGATACAGAATTGGCCTAGTAGAAATCTGGGTGACTTTCAGTAGATTGGCCAAGGTTTCTGACTCCCCATTGTTTCGCAAGAGCAACAACGAAGTCCCCTCTTTCCTTAATTATGTTGCAGAAATGAATAAAGCTTAAGGCAGTGCTTTTCCCCCTAAAAAAATGTTTAGGGTTACTCTCAAGAAAATCACCATTTTATAGATCAAATCAGGAAAAATAAATACAGTAAATGGACAAAAGTACAAAGATTCACAAAATGTTTAGGGGTATGCGTACCCCTGCATCGTCCGTGTCCCCCCCCCAAGCACTGGCTATGGGTAGATTTTTGTGTAGAAGGCCTGTGAACTTCTGTTCAGCTCTGGCACTCGAAACAAATTTCTGGGTCACGTTCACACCATATATTTGAAGCACTCCTATGTCACTTTGATGGTCATGGCTTTCCCCCAAAGAATCATGGGAACTGTGGTTTGTTAAGAGTTGCTAGGAGACATTTTGTATGGCAAAATCTGCTGAGGCAGCCCCCATTTGCACAGGTGGTGGAATTTTCTGCAGCTGGTCAAGGGGAGACCTCCCTACAGGGACTGGTCCATAAACCAGTATAATTTTATGGTGTATTCATGCCCTATATATATTTTCTGTTCGGCATTATTGGAGCAGCGTGGAAGGAAGAGTGCGGCTGATCTTCATTCATTTTGTTCAATGTATAGTGGTATCTCAGATTACAAATACTTCAGGTTACAGACTCCGCTAACCCAGAAATAGTACCTCGGGTTAAGAACTTTGCTTCAGGATGAGAACAGAAATCGCACAGTGGCGACGCGGCAGCATCGGGAGGCCCCATTAGCTAAAGTGGTACCTCAGGTTAAGAACAGTTTCAGGTTAAGAACGGACCTCTGGAACGAATTAAGTTCTTAACCAGAGGTACCATTGTAGTTAAAATGGTAAAGGGTAGCTTTTATCCACACAAGGCAAAACAGGGAAATCTACAGAGATGCTGAGACTACTGAAAACAACCCCACTATCTTGGCCTCTCCTCATGTTCAAAAATATCATTGTTTATTTCACTAAAGAGCTAGTGCTAAATCAAGGGTCATTAAGGGGGAAACCCAGTGAAGAGAATCCTATTTGCTGTGCGTCAGAGATGCATATTTTAGAGGTTTGCAATATCTTTGCAAATGGTAATTCACTCTAGGATGATCTTCAAATAAAGCAAAAAAAAATTTGCAGCTTGTTTGGCTGAGAGGGTAGCAGGGTTCCAGCTGATTTATTAATGGCTTCAGAGAAAGAACAATTCCTTTTAAAAGGGAGAATAATACTGCTTTTCAAATGTATACGTGTGAATTAATCTGCACAGCCTCCTGGACTATTTAAGCAGGGGGAAACAGCTCAAACAAGCTAAATAAATGAATCTTAGGGAATTATGGTCAACAGTGAAGGTTGCCATAACTTTTCTTTGGTTTGCAAATGCCCTCTGCTGTTCGTTGCCTCTTTGCCTCCAAAGCTGACTTCTGAGACACACTCCAAAACTCCAAGGTAGTTTTGCCGCTCTTTTAAAAACTATTTCATTTCTCTTTTAAGTAAGGCAAAGGATGAATATATAAAATGGAGAAATGTACATGTGATACATAAGCAGTAGTCTAAAGTGGAGGAAACTAACGACTCAGACAGCATTCTGCCTGTCATGTGAACTGCAAAGCTGGGTTTCAAACAAACACAGATTTCTCCTTAAAATATTACATCTCTCTTCCATCTGTAAAAGCCTTGGGCGTGATATATTGGGAAGAGCTGAACAGGCTCCAATGAAATGAACAGACTCATGTATTTCAATTGGATTATGCAGGAACCTTTCCAGACAGACTTTTACTATCTGAATAGTGGGGGACCTGGAGCTGGTTTTAAGTGACTTCCTGGACCTGGTGAAAGTTCCTTCTCCCCCCCCCCCCCCCCCGCTTCCATGCATCTCTGCTTCTCTTTTCCCCAGTCTACTTGCTTTTATTTTTCTCAGCTCAAGCCATCCTTCCTCAACTTGATGTGCTCCATAAGTTTTAGATTCCAGCTTCCATCAGTTCCAGCCAGCTTGGGCAATGGACAGAGATGCTGGGACTTGTACTCCTAAACATATGGAGGCCAGCAGTTTGGGGAAGGCTCTCTCACATTCTTGCTGCCTGTTTTAGGACTATTGCAGATGCAACAAAACAATGGTTTCTGGTTTTGAGAATGCGCTGCCATGAGACTTGGAACTATATGCTGCCCCTCCCTTTTATGCAAGTGTGGGGGGGGGGGGAGATTCAGAGCACCCACTCCTGGTTTAGAAGAACTCAAAGTTTGTTGTTTTGGCAGAACTCAGTACATGGTGGTTTTGTTCAAACCACTGATTGTTAACAAACCAGAAAAAATTCCTTCCAGTAGCACCTTAAAGACCAACTAAGTTAGTTCTTGGTATGAGCTTTCGTGTGCATGCACACTTCTTCAGGGAAGGAATTTTTTTGTTTTGACTATGGCAGACCAACACGGCTACCTATCTGTAACTGGAACTATGGAAGGCACCACATTGAGCCGCATGAAATGGAAGTCCATTGAAGAAGTGTGCATGCACACGGAAGCTCATACCAAGAACTAACTTAGTTGGTCTTTAAGGTGCTACTGGAAGGAATTTTTTTGTTTTGACTATGGCAGACCAACACGGCTACCTATCTGTAACTTAACAAACCAGGTTACACCAAACCAAATTCTCGTATGATATACTGGCTTGGGTTTCAGCAAACCATTGTTCGGAATAAACAACAAATTACAGCTTCTTCTAAACCAGGAATGAAATTCTCAGATCTCCTCCCATTGTACATGCTATGTAGTCCTAAGGTTCATCATGACATCTCTTTTTCATAACAATCACAGAATCATGGAGTTGAAAGGGACGAGAGTCATCTAGTCATGTAGTCCTTCAATGCAGGAATCTATCCTGCTGTCCTCAGGAAACCATGGTTTAGTGTTACACCCTTTTGTGAGGGACGAGAAGCCCACCTTTCACTGCAGAACCTGACAGGGCTCATATGAATCAGTATGAAGGAATGCTGATCAGGGTTGGGAATCTTTTAGTGTTTTCAGCTCATCTTGGCTGCTCGTGCTGAACACCACACAATGGGTTTAGAGCTGGCGATAGCCCTTGCTTCAGTTTTGTGGCCCATTTCATTCATTTAGGAGCCACAATGAAGCTTCCTTCAGTGGACAGGAGGACTTTTGTACTGGGTACAAAACTACAGATCAGGGACAGTCAATATGGTGCAGTCTAGACTACAACTCCCATCGTCCCTGGTTGCAGCAGCTGATGGGAGTTGGGAGTCCAGCAACACCTGGAGGGCAGCACATTGGCTACTCCTAGCATAGAGACCATGGCTACCACCCCCCAAAAAAATCCCAAGGGAATTGCATTTCCCTCTAAAACTCTCTGGTTTTGGCATGCAGTGTATTTCATTTTGTCCATTTCCAATTCCTTTTTAAAATTACATTTTGGCTGACTGCCGTGCACATTACATAATCAAACTGCAAAGTCTTTTAACCCTGATAATAAAAACAGCAGCAGCAGCAGCCCCTCTTTGCTAACATGCCCTGCCCTTTCAGACTACTGCCGTGGGCAGCAGTTATTTTGCATCACTAAACTCAGTTAGCTGATGGAACAAAGAACCTCTTATGTTTGTGATAATTTTTAAAGTAAATTGCATCTATTTTAAATCCTGACAGGAGGGGGAAGGAGCCAGATAACAGGTGCTTGTGTGAAAGATTACTGCCTAATTTGTAAGGTTGTCACATTCAGACACTTTGAAGCAGATATTTCATGGATGGAATTGTGTGGGGAAAGTTTACTGGTGTAGTTACTTTTCCACATGATCGGCATGCTCCATCTGCATCCTTAAAATCAAATATTGCAGATGAGATGTGGGATCTGGCTAGGGTGAAATAACTAACACTAACAGCTCAACCAGGCCTTTGCCAATCTCAGTTTCCCATCTGTAAAATGGGAATACCAGTGACTTCACAAAGTCTCCACAAAGTCAAGGCTAGATGTGGTATGATCTAGGCAGCAGATTTTGGAGTATCATTACAGCACAGCAAACTATTATATTTTTTACTGTCAGGTGGACTCTCTCTCTCTTCTCCCTCTCCTGAGGCATCAAATGTTGTGTGTTGGCCCAGCATGAGATGCATTACATGGTTGCAAAGCACCACTGACATTTTAAAACAAAGATGCATAAATGATAAATAAAATCATTGCTATTCTTCTTGCTGAGACTGCATTAAGTATTATGAGTTGTATCCAGTGCTGTCTGTGTGCAAGTGGAACAGACGGTGATGACGTGAATACCTTCCTTTCCTCCCCCTCCTCCGTGGTCCCTTGGGCACCTTTAAAATCTGCTCCAGAGGGATGGGGAAACCTCTGGAGATCTTTGGGGTGCCTGCAAGAGGGAGGAGAGGAAGTTCAATTCTGCAAGTGGACTTCCGCTTGTGCAACGCTGTATTCCGCCCTGTGAATTCTCAGTTGGGCAGCAGATGATGTGATGTTACAGGAGAGGCACACAGGAATGCAGACCTGACTATCTCATAGCTACACCAGTGGCCCCCATTTCCCAGTCCAGGAATCCTAGAATGCTAGAGTTGGAAGGGACACCTAGTCCAAGGGTCATCTAGTCCAACCCCCCTGCAATGCAGGAATCTCGACTAAAGCATTCGTGACAAATGGCCATCCAACCTCTGCTGAAAAACCTCCAAGGAAGGGGAAGGAGAGTCTTCTGAAGGAACCCGTTCCGCTGTCACAGAACTCAGTGCTTTTTCTACTTGGCGGCACAGGTGCTGCAGGTTTACCTCCACAACATCTAAAGTTGGGTGATGGTAAGATTCCCATTCATTTTAACAGGCAAATGTCAGACTGCTAAAGCTTAGGAGGTTTCCAGGAATGGCTGCAGTGGAAGAACCTGTTCAAGTGGTGATTAATCACACGTGAACCTTCCTTCCACGGATAGCCATTTCCTGCCTGCCTTGAAAAGTCTTATGCCGGGGAAAAGCAAATGGCCGTTTCAGACAAGCAAACCATGGAGGTGAGAAATGCAGTAATCCCACTGGAGGAAATGGGGATGTGTGAATCCATCATTACATAAGCCCCTTGGATGTTGGCACTAAGGTATCTGCTGGTTTCTGAGCCATGAGCTGAACAGTGTCCACTTTTGATTATTATTAAAAAAAAACTTTATACTCTGTGGCTGTGACAGCTACAAAGTAAGAAAAATAAAATAAAATAAAATAAAATGTGTGCCAGTGGACACTGTCCACGTCTGTTGTATGCCCTACTTTGGAACAAGAACACTGTATAGGGTTCAACACATCGCTTGCATGAGTGTGCAATTATTAAGTAGTGTTTCAGCCCCGATCCTGTCCCAGCTGGGTGCAGCAATAAGTGGCCTCAGATGGGAATGAGAACCCCCATTGGCATAAAAATCCAGTGTAATGGAGTCATAAGGAGGATGGAGTCTTAAGGAGGATGGAGATGCCAGAGCGATGTTGGTCTAGAGGCAAGACTTCCAGCAGTCAGGCGCTGGAGCCTTAGTCCCTCTGCCCCCAGGGTTTGGGTTCCGCTGCAGTTTCAGCAGACGGAGCTCTGTGGCTCAAAGGCACCACAGAGGCTCAACCACCAGCCTGCCTGATAATTGCCAGCTGCCGCCAAGGGCCAGTCCTTCCCCACCAGGCGCTAGAAAGCTCCAGCTTTGGGGTGTGACTCTCTGAGTGAGCATCTTGACTTTGGGATGTGTGAGGACGTTGCCTCAGCACCAGCGCCTGGTTTTGCCTTGTATCTTCTGACTTCAGCTCTGCTTGTGGCCTTAACAGTTGTAGTGTGTGTGTGTGTGTGTGTGTGTGTCGTGTGTGTGTGTGTGTGTGTGTTAGTGGGTACTGAATAGAACAAGAGTGTGTGAATTGTGGGGAAATGGACAGCAACATGGCTATTTCTCTGATTGTGTTTTGTACCTGCCTGGGGGGAAAAACATGGATACTGTCTTTCTGAATGGATATCTTGCATCTAAAACCCCGGCTTTGCAGGAGCCCACTAAGGACTTAAGACCATGGAAGGAACATATCAAATAACAATAAAAACGCACACAAACACATGAATGAGAGGTGTCAATGGAAGAAGAAATGAGACGCACAGGGAAAATGCAGCAGTACTAATGTTCAAATCAGAACCAATTATAAATTTTATTTTTTTTCTGTGCCTCAGTGTACCATTGATCACAATCAGTGTACTCACTGCCTCTCCGTTACTGTGCACAATACACGCAAATAAAAATGAAGGAAAACAAACAAACAAGATGAAATGAAATAATTTTACACAAACACAGCCATAATAATATTAATTATTATTATTATTATTATAATCCCTGAACAACCCCAATCGTTGCTTAATTTTCTCCCCTCCCCCACCCACCCCAACAAACAAATCAAATGAAACCAAACAGGAAAAATAAATCCTCAAAAAGTGAAGAATTTTTTTTTGCGTGGTGTGGGGGTAGGGAGGGAAATATTATTCACTCCATTTTAAAAAGAAAAACTCACAACAGGGCAACTCAAGCATTCCACAGACTGGGCAAAAGCCTAGGCTAACCTCTGTCCCTTTTACCATGTGATGCGGATGGAAAGTTCATTCACAAGACTGGCCCAGAAGAAGCTACTAAGGATTTGACCAGCAGTGGTTTATTTCCGCAATCACAAATAATGAAGGATAGGCGCAGGGAAGTGTTTTGTGTGCACAGGGCTTCTCCTTCATTTCAACGGACAACAAAATGTGCATTTAAAGCTTGCCTTTCTCCCCCCACCCCACTTAAAATGAACAGGGAACTCTCGAGCATGGCTCTGGGCCATTCCACACCTCTCATTCATTACATTGGCAAAAATACCACGGATTTGAATGAATCTGGAGGCTACAGTCTAGTAAGAAATCTGCTAATACAAAGAGAGAACCCACCTCCCCCTGCAACATCCTCCATCCAGTCATTATAGGGTTAATGATACAATTAGATTTTCCTCTGACGTTTAACAAATGATCCTATAGCAGTTGATGTTCTGGTCCAGCTAAGGTGCATGGACACAGCTTCCTGTTGTTTTACAAGATGGAGGTGGTCTATTGCTATCTGCCCCCTCCTGCTTCTTAGAATGGATACACCCAACCATTTTGTTCCTGGCATGTGATTATATATATTTATGTGTGTGTGTGTGTGGGGGGGGAAATCACTCCATGTGTCATGGTGTGAGAGAAGAGCAGTTGTTTGGGGTCAATCTATAGAGGAAATAATGTGGCTCTAAGGACGCTCCCTGATACTGCCATTAGATGTACTAACGGAAGAAAGACTAGGGCTTGGGTTTTGGGGCATGGCTTGCAAATTCCACCACCTTCCTTTTGTCCCCAAGCAATATCACTCAAATCATAAGGCCACGCACACACTACAGAGCCACAGCTGTTACGCTTTGCACATAAGGTCCTGGTTGCAGCCTCTGGCATGTCCGATGCAAGACCCCAGAGAAACACTTCCACTGGGAGTAGACAGAACTGAGCTAGATGGACCAACCACCTCACTCCTGAGCATGAATCACTGTTTTAGGAGATCAAAAGTGTGAATGGATTTGCCTTCCCTCCAGTTGGCAGCTGCTCGCCACCCTGAAAACCATCCTCCTAGCTCTCTCCGGAACTGCTCACCCAACTGAGATGCAGGACTGCACTTAAGGAAGTGTTTGCATGGGTCTTTTTTTTAATTCCAGAAGTGCACACCCACTAGCTTTAATGTGGCCAGGGAAGGTGCACACACTGTGTGCACTTGTCTGCCAAAAAGATTGACCGTGTTTCTGTTCCCCTGTAAATAGACTTTGCTTAAGAGGAAGGAAGCATTGGTGATGAGCTCCTGCACACCTCCAACAAGTGGACCTTGTTGTTCTATTAGGGTGGGAGAGCTGATTTATTTCAGCAGGGTCTGTCTCCCCTTTTCTGCTGTGTCAATTCAGTTGCTTTCTTGAACAGCTCCCCTTGCTCAGCCCTGGGTACCCATTTTCGTCTCCACTCAAGTAGTTCCAAGCTGCTATAGTCAGAATTCTCTCTCCTCACCACTCCTGCATCTTCTCCATCTACAGAGCAAGCATCAGTGGCCCATAACTGCCAAGCAGCCCCCTTCACTTCTATTTTTGGATCTCCTGATGTGTAGACCTGATCCTTTCCTACAATCACCACAGGGTTTTGGTTCCCTCTAGCCATGCCTTGAAGGGTCCTTCCATGCTACCCTGGTGGTATCTTAAGACTGGCTGACTTCCCTTGTTCTGATCCTTTTCTAAATGGCTTGTTCCTTCCATGAGCACCAGAGCTTGGAGACAGGGTGGGGATCTGATAAATGAGAAAGGTGTGGGGGAAGAAAGGTGGACGGGGAGAGATGGAAAAAACAAACAACCCAGCAACAAAGCAAGCATCCTCTGTACCTGAGCGCTGGATGATGGCAGTTCCAAAGCAAAAGCTGTTTCAGTACCTCTCTGTGCAATTGTACAAGGACTGAGTCTATAGCTCACAATGAATAACTAATAAATAGCAGGAGTCCACCTTCTAGTTCCCAGGGACAAAATGCATCCACTGCTGGACAATGCAAGATTTGCCACTTTTCCTAGCTAGGACAATGAAGATTGGTGGGTAGTGGAATGTTTAACATCCATTGGAGGGGACTAAATCTGACTGTGTCTGCAAGGTGCGCTTCATGAAGGCTGGACCAGGGTACAGGTTTTCAAAGTGCTGAAGCCAAAGGTGCCAAAGGGTTGGCACATCAGGTACTTAAAGACAGAAACAAACACAGCATAAATATATTGGGGAGGGGAAACTGACACTTGAAGGAAAGCTCAAGGGTCTTCCGCTTATTTAGGGCTTGATATGGCTACTCATACTTAGCGTGAGCAATGCTAAGACCCACTTAGTTCATACAGACTAGATGCAAAGCAGGTTCTACACATCTGTAACTCAGTGGTAGAGCCTATGCTTTGTATGCTGAAAGTCCCAGGTTTGATCCATGGACTCTTGAGTTAAAAATGGTAGGTAGCTGGAAGATGCCTCTGCAAGTCAGAGTAGACAGTACTGTGCTAGATGGGCCATTGGCCTGACTCAGTATAAGCAGGTTCCTATGTTCAAGTTCATCCTAAGCTTGGCTGGCAGGTAAGATCCCTTTCTAGAATGGCCTAAGACTCTGCGCAAATTTTCCCTTTTAAAACACACGCATTTCCACACATCTCTTGGTTATTGCTTCTGAGGACACTTATGCAGAGCAAAGGACTGCCAGCTACTTCCTGCCTCTCGTCCTGTTTGTTAAAAAGGAAAGGAAAAGTGTGGAAAGAAAGAGAGAGAGAAAAAAGACCACATACTTGCATCTTCAGTGTTCAATCGGCATCGCTGAGCAGACTATCACCGCTATTCAATGCTATATTACAGATTATGGTTTGCTTCTTTCATGCAAAGTGTTACAGCAAGTACCATGAAAGCATTCCCAAAGAGGAGCATGAGAAGGAGCAGAGCAGCGAAGAGTGGCAGCAGGGTGGGCAAGGGCACAGGAGGTAAGTGAACGTCAGAGCGAGAACAAAAAAGCGAAGCAGGAGTTGGACATTAGGGCTTTGGGCATGTGTCTGTAAATTCCACAGTTTCGGAGCAAATGGAGTGCTGGTCAAAGGCTGTCTAAGAAGATCGTTTTTCTTTTAAAGGGGGACTGGATGCACCAATCATAAATACAGTTCCAAAAGAAAAGAAAAAAACAAAAACGGGAAAAGGGATTTGTGTGGTTGTTTTCAACGTAAGGTATTCTTAATAGCTGGACAGCAAAGGGGGAAGAATACAAAAAAACCAACAACAACCAACCACACCCCAAAACAGCATGGAGGCTAGAAAGCCCCCGGGACCGTGTATGTCACTCCACACTCACATGTTTTCTTTGAGGGCGATGATTCGGCTCATTCTTGAGTTATGAAGAAGGCAACAAAGATATCGGTAAGAAAGTCAAGAACTCCCCTTGGAAAAGTCATCCACTCAATACGATATAGCTGAACCTGGCCTTTTGCCATTCCAATCAAGGCCCTCCCCCCCAACTGCAATCGGATCAATCCTCATCTAGGGGAGGAGAAGGGGGAAATAGAAAGTAACTCCATCGTGATCTCGTAGGTTGAGTTGCAAAGATGGCCCTGCATCTGTGCCCCCGTTTCTATCACGCTGCCCCTGGTGGAGAGTCCTGCAGGTTCCAAACTCCTACCGCAAAGCTACATTCCATCAGTAGATAAGTGAACATGGCAAAATGTCTTTTCTTCCTCAGTTCAATAATATTAGATCTATATCTATATACCTATCTCTCTCTTTCTCTCTCTCTCTGTATATATAGATACATATAGATGCTCTCTCCAATAGTTCTTTTAGAAGCCCTGTATGTGGCAGTAGGCTTCCAGAGATGAGAATAATATGTACAAGAGCCAGAGGAGCACAAAGAGGCATGAGGTCAGAATCTTGGCAGTCCGTGGCCCGCCCAGCTCACCTCCAATCTCCGGTCTCCGCCGGTAGAGGAGCACGCCAACACTGATAAAAGCAAATATAGTGAAGAGGGTGACGGAGAAAGCCAGGGTGCCTGGTTGGACTTCAAATGCCCTGCCGTTGGCTGCGTGGTAGATGGCAGCGATGGACCAGGCGACACCAATCCCCAGGAAAACATTCACTGCGTTGCTCCCGGTGACGTTGCCTATGGAAGCGTCTGCGTATTGATCCTGCGTGGCTGCCACCTTGCTGGCAAACGTGTCTGCGGAGTGAAAAGAAACACCGTTGTTAATCTTGCACCTGTTTGCCACCCCAAGGGGCTTGGTGGCGGCATCTTAGGGCAAAGCGGAAGGCAACTTGCTTAGCAATGCAACGTCATTTGCGGTGTGAACCAGTCTTTGCAACTTGCCTTGTCACATAAATATACTCCGGCAGTGGCGTAGCGTGGGTTGTCAGCACCCGGGGCAAGGCAAGTAATTTGCGCCCCCTAACCCGTGGATTTGCGCCCCCTAACCTGTGGATTTGCCCTAACCCCAGATGTTGCGCCCGGTGCGGCCGGCCCCCCCTGCACCCCCCACGCTACGCCACTGCACACCGGTAGGCTTCCGGGGTAGACTCTCAGATTTGTTCCTCCCCATTTTCACAGAGTACAGCCTCCTCTACTTTGCTGTTTAATTTCCCAACCACCTTTATAGCAAGTACAGGGTTAATTCACTAACAACATATACACATAGAATGATAGAGTTGGAGGCCCATCTAGTCCGACACCCTGCAACGCAGGAATCTCAACACGCCGTCCCCCATCCAATTTGAAATCATCTGTACCCTGCTTAGCTTTGCAAATGTGCTAGCAGTCTCATTGCATGCATATTTCCCGTGCCCTCCAGCATGCCCATGGTTAATTCACATACCAGCTTAACTCAGCCATCAATTTAAACATGAAACCAAAGTCAACCTGCAGGAAAGCTTAGTTGCTAAGCACCCAGTCTCAGTTGAAAAACTGAGATCCTCTCAGAGCAAGAACCTCAGACTGCAAGCCTAAAGTAGCCAGATTCAGGCATAAAGGGGGTCTTATCTGAAAATGGAATATGCACAGCCCTATTCTATGGTAGCTTCCCATGAGAATAAGTCGCAGAAAGCTGCTTGAAAGTTTGAATACATTCTTATTAGCATGTTCTCTCTCACCTTCTAGATCCCATCCAAAGATGATTTGCCTTTCAAAAGCCACAGGAGTCTATGAGAGGGTTTGGTTTTAAGCAAGCACCAATATGCAGATATTTAGGTGACCTGCACTCTTGCTTCTCACTTCTCTTATAATAGCCGGAGGAAAGGCAGATGAAAAGGATAAACAGCACCTTCAGTTTACAGATTTATTCCACGCAAGTTTCCCTTTCAAAGGTTACGAGGTGTGACCCATGGTGCAGGCACCCACTTTTTCTAACAATCGATTCTACTCTGTGCCTGGTAAGGATAGCACCCTGCAAATGATGCTTTACAAACCGGTTGCTAGTCTTGGGGAACATCTTGATAACCATGGTTAACCCAACGAAATTCCCATGTGGCCGTGATTCCAAAATCAATTCCAAGCCATGGTTTCTAGCACAAGTGACCCATGGTTAACGTGGGTTTTGTCAATAATAATAACCATTAACATTTGTAGAAGCAACTCCCAGTTGCCCATGATCGACTAATGTGCATGGTGCCATATAAAATAAATAAATAATTCAATTCAAACCCCGGAAGAGAATGTCAGTGAGCCAAAAGTCCACAAATAAAGGTTTTAAAAGCTTTTTTCCCAAAAACAACAACAACCCTTATGGGTTCCAAAACAGCATGTGGGAGCATTCACTGCTGCTGCGCTACCTCGCTCAATAGCTGTTGGGCAGGAGGAAGCTGTATTGCAGAGGGTTTGGACGCACTGTTCCCTGCCCTTTCTGGAAATCTGGAAGCAAATGTATTGTATAAAAGAAAATGAGCATGGAGAGCAGGTAAAAAGAGGAGCTTAAGGAGTGCTCCCTACTTTACGTGATTTTACTTATGCGTGTGGGGCCCCGGAATATAACCCCCTGCGTAAGTTGCCTGGCGTGCTCTGGTCCATGGGGTCATGAAGAGTTGGACACGACTAAACGACTAAACAACAAGAAGTAAGGGGGGAGTTGCCTGTATAGCATTTTACATTCATTATTGGGTTGCAGTCTTTACCAACAGCCTTGTAAGTCAGTCTCATTATCCTCTCTATTGCAGATGAATAGGTTGACCCTGAGAGAAAGCCTGAGCTCTCATGGCGGAGAAGAGATTTAAATCAACCAGGTACTTTCTTATTCATAGCTCTGTCCTTAGACACTACATCACACCAGCTCACATGTAACCTGAAGCCATATTTAACACCTGCATAGGAAGAGAGGATGTTACTCTACAAAGGAGGGGAAGAAGAGCAGGGCAAAGGAAGCACTCTTTCCTGAGGCTGGTTGCTACTTTGCAAACCATAGTTTAGAGGGGCACAGAATTACATTGCTTTGAGTTGCCTCTAATTACTACTACTACTACTACTACTACTACTAAGTCTACACTGAGTCGCCTTCTCTGCACTTTCAACCAGTGTTGGTTATTTTCCACTTATCCCAATATTTTATCTTTCCAGCCATCTGTTGACTTTGTGGTACTCCGACAACAAATAAATATCCATTTCATTAGAGGAGGAAAAGTGTCATTTAAAACCCACCCAAAATGCATAAGTCAATATTTTTAGGAAGATTTGGGGGTGATCAAAGACGATGCAGCAAACTGTTCAACAAAGTGATTACTTAATGCACTTAAGCACTCCCAGGTCAACCTGGGTAAAAGGGAGATAAAGAATAGCTCATGAAAAAAACAGCGGTTGTTTAAAATTTCGTTCCTTCTCCCCCCCTGCCCCCAAACTGCTCCCCGCCAGCACAAGAAGTTTTAGAAACATGTTCTTCCCATGGAGTTTTGAAAGCAGAATTATGAAATCCCAGCTGGCAGCTAAGCTCTTCTTTCCCAGGGAAAGAAAAGGCCAAATAAATATAGCAAGAAAGTTAATTTACAGTGAAATTCAAAAGCTGCTTTTACCCATAAAAATAGCACACTGGAAATTTCTATAATTGCTGTAGGAAAGGAAAAAGGCAATCTCGCCACACTTTTGTCTCAGCAGCACCCCAACAACTTAATAATTATGCTCCATAATTGATGTCAGAATTACTCGGCTCCTCTGTGGCTATTGATGTGGCAGACACAGGAGTTTCTGACAGACACTCCATCACAGAGTCAGGGCCACGGCCCAGGGGCTATTTTTCAGACACAGGAGAGGGTGATTTTATGGATCAGTCATGCACCTGCAAAAAACACAAGATTGAGCCTGCATTCCTATACACCTGGGACTTACGGCCTAGGACCCTCGTACCTACGGGACCACCTCTCCTGGTATGTCCCACAGAGGACCTTCAAACAAAAACACCCTCAAGATCCTGGGCCACAGGATGCTTAGGCTGGCCTCGACCAGAGCCAGGGCTTTTTTGGCCGTTGCCCCCATCTGGTGGAACACTCTGTCACAAGAGACTAGGGCCCTGCGGGACTTGACATCCTTCCGCAGGGCCTGCAAGACAGAGCTGTTCCACCAGGCCTTTGGCCAGGGCTCAGCCTGACCCCCTCCTTTGGCAATCCTCACAGAACTCTAGCCCAATGGTTGCCGTTAATTTGTTTTGAACTGATTTTATATTGAAATGATTTTAGAATGTTGTGTTATTTTACTGTTGTTAGCCTCTCTGAGCCCGGCTTCAGCTGGGGAGGGCGAGATATAAATAAAATTTTGTTATTATTATTATTACGACGCATTGAACTGAGCAATAGACCCGTATCGGATGGCACTGTAAGATCGCCTCTTGCATTGCTCACGAAAGACGCCCACTGTTGGGCTTCGTTTGACCTCTATAGTAAAAAAAAAGAAAAAGGGTGTAGGTGGCAAGAGCAGCCCTTGCCATTTCAATTTGAAAAATGCTACAAAAGAGTTGCTCTCTGATAGTCATTGAAAACTGATGTTGTGCAGCTGTGGCTCATTTAGGCTGCTTCTAGACACACATCTCCCCCCCTTGCATTATCCATATGATGCCATATGATGTCATCAAAATCCATATGATGTCATCAAAATGCCACCCTGTACCTTTAAAAAAATATTTAATCCAGATTTCATTTTAACGTGGAAAATCGGTAAGTGTACTTCTAATGGGAGCATCAAAGCAGATGCTGGTCATTACCTAGGCAGATTGCCATGAAACTGGGATAGCAGAATTTTTTTAATGTTTGATGTCTCCATGTGTTTTTATATTAAGTTGGAAGCTGCTCAGAGTGGCTGTGGTAAGTCAATCAGATGGGTGGGGTATAAGTCATAAATAATTATTGTAGTAGTAGTATCAGTTGGTCTTATTCTCCAGACAACTGAAGGTCTCTCAGTCTCTCCCTCACAAGTTTTTTTTTTTTGGTGGTAGGGTATGATAAAGTGGTTCAATGTAGTTTTAATTTCTACCACGAAACGTGGGGGGGGGGGGAATCCTGAGATACCAGCAAATGCTGAATGACATCATAGAATTAGAATCATAGAATTGTAGATTTGGAAGGGACCCCGAGGGTCATCTAGTCCAACCCCCTGCAATGCAGGAATATGCAGCTGTCCCATACAGGGACTGAACCTGCAATCTTGGAGTTATAAGTGCCACACTCTAACCAACTGAGGCCTTGAAAAAATGGAAAAGAATAAGGTGATTATGCAGTAAAGGGCAGATTTGCAAGCCCCCTAACACAGCTAGCGTGAAGGTTCATTAGCACACTTTTTTGTGGTGAGCGGGTTGTTATGCGTGTGGTGATATTTGGGTCTCCATCACCACATTCCTACTTTTATTTGCTCCTCGCCTGAGTGCAACCTAGCCATTTTGGGTTGTATCTTAAGTTCTACTCAGAGCTGACCCCTTGAAATTAATGCACCTATGTTAGCCATGACCATCAATTTCAGTGGCTCAACTCTTGAGTAGGTCTAACATTAGCTAGGGCTACCCCCTTTTGTTTCTGGCAATCCAAATGTTGTACACCTATTTCCACCAGTTGCCGCATGCTGTTGGAATGTCAACAACCAAGTTCTTTCAGAATCTCAACATGTGTCGGGGATTACCTTGGAGATTGTCACTGCAGTATATAAACAGAGAATGTCAGTATGGCTACATATCAAGTCTTGTGCAGGACTTCTGTATTAAATTTTAGAAAACGAAAACAAGCCCAAATCAAAATGGATATGAATGTTGTAAGCACAAACCACTATTTCGCCCATACTGAAGCATGCTGGGTAGAGCCCAGTAAATGGCTCTTTTGCCTATTTCTTGTGATTTATTTATTTTTAAGCTGCATGCGCACAGGTACAAAAAGATCTCTGCACATTCAGAGTGACGGAACGGGACAAGTGTTTAGCAAAAGTGATGGGGTGGGGGAGTGGAGTTGTGTGTTATGGATGGATCCAACTGTGATAAACATTTCTGCAAGATCGTAGAGTTGCAAAGCTGATGAATAAGAAAATTCATTTAAAATTTAAAGGACAAAGCATCTGCCAGAGAAATCTGCTGTAGAATTTAGCCACTTTGTTGGCACCCTACCCCAGTGAGTAAGGAGATACGTTGAAGCATATATCCCCAAATCCTGGCCTTATTCTTTCACCGCTCCAGCCCCAAGTATGGGATAATGTACCGTACTTTATGTAGTCAGTTGCTGCTGCTGCACTCTTTATATCATTTAATGGGATATTCTATATATTTTAAAAGTCATGGGGGTTTTTTTGTTTCAAAAAATGGTAATAAACATTATTTACACATGATTTAAGCACCACCTCATTATTCATTGAGGTCAGTGGAATTAAATTATGTCATAAAATGTTATTGCAATCTGCTAAGGAATCCAGTCTCTCAAACGGGAACTTGATAATATATTATATTCACTTTGCTGTTGCACTTGAATGACTCATAGGGATAGTTCAATTACTTGGCTTATTAATGTGTTCCACTCCAAGATCAGCTCGGCTGTTTCAACGTGATGAGATGCCTATAAGTTCGTTTGCCAAAAACTAGGTGCCATCAATGCAACTGGTGCTGTGCTTGCAACTTACAGCACAGTCCTATGCATGGTAGCTCAGAACCCCACTCCTCCTAGAGGGCTCTGGAGAAGCATTTGACTGGTTGCCTAGCTAGAACCCTGAACAGATGCTCTCTTGCTATGGGGTGATTATACATGGCAACATTTGAGGTTTCTGGCTGATTTTAAATGCCCCTTTCTACTGGCAGTAAAACAAAAGTAAAGGTATAATTACAAACCGGTGCAGACAGAGGAAGGAGTGGATATTTATATTGTAAACCACCTTGGGTTATGGACTAGTTGGATGCAGAGGAATGGTGGGAGAAACCAGCTGAGGAACCCCTAGGGGAAGAAGACTACGAGCCTGGGGATTGGTGGTGGGACAATGAAGAGGGAGAAGACTGGGGAAAGGAGTTGCCGGAAGCTGAGGAGGTCATGGGACTTAGGGAGCAGAGAAAGTTTGTGGTAGAAAGACATCCAGAATCAGATGTGGAAGCTGAATCAGGGGAGGGAGAGGACGGAGGCCAAGAGGCAGACATGAGTCAGGCTGGTGAAGAGCCACGGGTGTCTTCCCCTCCTGCTGCAACAAGTTCCCCTACCCTCTTGTTTCCCGGAACCAGAAGAGGTATGAAGATGGTGGAGGAGAGATTGGTGGCACACAGGCGCAGTCTCTGGTTGCTTGGGAAAAAACCTGGAGAGGAGGGGGACTTAGGCAGCTGTGGGGAGGTGGGGAACCTTCAGTCTGAGCAACTGCTTCATGGGGACAAGACCTACTGGAGATGAGTTGCTGTGCTCATTAGGCCTGACACGCCTGTACCAATTCTGTTTTTGCTAATAAAGAGTTAACTTCAACCTGGAACAGTGTGATTTACACCCTGTGATCCTTAGACTAAGGGCGATAATAAGTAAAATGAATAAATAAATAAATAAATAAATAAATAAATATTCAACAAAGAAAAAGGATGGTTCAAATGTTTGTCCCTTGTTAATGTGATTAATTTGCTAAGCTCCATGATGCTGATACGGCGCTTCTCTGCTCAAAGCCCAGTCAGTTAGAATTAGGCAGGCAGATGGAATCTTGCTATGGTGGTGTATCAAGGAGGGGGAACCTGTGATGTCGCAGAAGCTGTTGGACTCCATCTCCCATCAGCCCCAGCCAGCATTGCCTGGGGCCAAACAGGATGTGAACTGTAGCCAACAGCATCTGGAGGGCCACAACCCTACCTAGGGTTGTTGTTGTAAGGATTAAAGAGCTAATATTTACTGAATCACTTGGAACATTTTGAATTGCTGTATCAATATGCAGGCATTATTACCATGTGAATTTACGCTACAGAAATAAGCAGCAATTAATAAATGAGGCTACATTGCATATTTAGTCTAAGTAAAGTGTCATTTATTAATGGTATGCCTTCACAGAGAATGGGGATGGTTATAGATGCCTGTTCAAGGATTAAGCTGTCATTTTCATTGTAGAAAAGATTATTGTCAGGCTGATCATTTATAATCTGCATATTTTCTTAGGATAAGTGATGACTGCTTGGCGGCGGGGGGTGTGTGGCTGGAAATCCCCTTGGCTTAGCTTTTTGTTGCAAGTTACTTGGTTTTGATGTTGTGCTGCGCATTTGCAATGCAGTTAAATGTCACCATCCCGCCGCAGAGTAGCCCTCTTCCCTTCTGTAAGCGCCTCAGCCCTTAACAGGCTTACAGAAGTGTAAGTAATTTTTAGAGACTGCGACAAGTTTCATAACGAGTTTGCTCTTTCAAAGTAACGTGAACCGACGTTGCACCAACAGAAAAGGGAGCTTTCTATTTCAATAGTCATTAAAAGAGAGTTTCATTAGCTGTTCCCGCAGCAAAAGACAGCCCCCGATGCTAAATGCCACTCTGTTTTCAGGAATTGTGTATGAGCATGCTAGAAAGTGGCTGTTATATTCAGAAATGAAAGGTTGGCTGAAGCTGCTGCTTTGAAGTGGGGGAAAAAAGCTTTGCATGTTTGGGGATGCTAGGGGAACACACACACACACACACACACACACACACACACACACACACACACACAATCTTGCTTCCAGCATATGAGAGATACATGATAGATGGCATGAGATATTTTTGGAAGAACTGTTCCCGAAAACAACCCAGCCATGAAACCTTTCCCTCAGACTGAATGACCTCTCAGTTCTCATGCAAATATAGTTTTATATAACAGATCCACAGGTCGGAGCTAGGATGGATTGGAGGGTGAGACAAATGCTAACAAAGTCACCTCCTCTTTGTCCTAGCACAGCCCCAGAACCCATAGATTTTGCAGAGCAGGTCCATCCCTCTTAGACAACACTTTCCAAGTGTTCAAAGCAGGTCACATGCATTAGCCTGGTGATCCTCACAATGTCCCTGCAACGGAGGTCAATATTGTTATGCTCTTTACAGTGCAAAAGTATTTCCCCTTTTTACATTTGTGAGGAACCTGAGAGCCTCCAGAAATTGGTGAGCTGCAACTCCCAACATTCCTGATCACCAGCCAGAGCTGGCTGGGGCTGATGGGAATTGGAGACCATCAGTCCATGGAGACACATGACTTAGTGGCAAGCGAAGGGCTGCAGTGTGTGTCCTTCAACACTGCTTGAAAAAAGATACTAAACCCAAAACTACATGGGAAGAGCCATTGCCATGCTAACCGGAACAGGGACAGAGCTGGCTTGGGAATTAGCTACATCCTGGACTCCTTCCTTGACGTATGATGTTACAGATCGGTGCAGTGCTGGCAGCTCAGTGGGCAGAGGTAATTCATATCAGATGGAACCAGTAATGGGCAAATATTTCTTAAAATCTCTCCCGTACTGAGAACGACTATTCTAGTTTACTTGCTCGTTGCAGATCACTGCATGACTTCATGGACACCACATGGGAAAAGACTTTCAAAAGTTTTTGCATTAAAAAGGTAAAGGTAAAGGGACCCCTGACCATTAGGTCCAGTCGTGACTGACTCTGGGGTTGCAGCGCTCATCTTGCTTTATTGGCCGAGGGAGCCGGCGTACAGCTTCCGGGTCATGTGGCCAGCATGACTAAGCCTCTTCTGGCAAACCAGAGCAGTGCACAGAAACACCATTTACCTTCCCGCTGGAGCGGTACCTATTTATCTACTTGCACTTTGACATGCTTTCGAACTGCTAGGTTGGCAGGAGCTGGGACCGAGCAACGGGAGCTCACCCCGTCACAGGGATTCAAACCGCCGACCTTCTGATTGTCAAGTCCTAGGCTCTGTGGTTTAACCCACAGCACTCAGACTCCAAATTTGCCCTTTACTGCTAGGACACACTGGTATATGTGGCATGAGTGCATGGAGAACCACACACAGTGTGGAAGAAGGTTGTTTTGTTTGAAGTGCCTACTGCACTTGCTGCTGGTGGTGGAAGCAACACTTGAGAGAGGGAGTCTAGTTTAGCGCCAGAGCACATGCTTCAAAGGTAGGTGGTCGCAGGGTCAAACCACGGTGCCTCCCCTTAACAGGGTCAGGTAACAGTGGATGGGAAAGATCCTTCTCTGCTTGAGACCCTGCAGTGTCCGAAAGAGCAAGCAGCTGATGCAGATAATTCTATGTTAGATGAACAAAGCATTTGGACCTGGAATAAGACAAACTTCAGCTCATACTGAAAGACGCACGCTGCTCTTCAGCCTAGATTTAAAGTGGGAAGTGGGTTACCTCTTTAGCATGTGGGGCGACAGCTTAAGAACCACTGCCACTGTGAATGGTGCCCAGCGTAAAAGACTTAGGCCCCTGGGGATTTTTTTCAGCATGCAGCTAACATATTTTGCATATAGCTCCCTTGAATGTGATGGATTTCAACACATGTGGCTGATGGATAAGAGCTGTTCTGACAGCAGCACTACTGCGCTGCTCTCGCTCATTTAAATGGGGCTTTAATAGGAGAATCTCTGGTGCCTTGTTTATCTGGCTTTGCGGGCATCAAATTTTATCCTCGCTCCTTCCCTCCTGTGTGACAAGGCAGTGGGTTCCATGCTGGCTAGGGCTGATGGGAGTTGGAGTCCAGCAACAACTAGAGGGCCACACACTCCTCATCTCTGTCTTTGGTTATGCACTCATCAAATATATATTCGGAGAAAAGCAACACAAAACACAGCAATTATTTCAAATTCTTATGAGGACTCTTCCATTAGATTCTAGGGTTAATATGTAAATATCTGGTTGGCAGAAAATATTTAGGTCTCTTGCTCAAGAGCATGTTTTTTGCTTTGTTTAATGCCTTTAATTGTTCTCTGACCTGATTATTTCCCCTGATTTCTTGTATAAGGTTTTAATACGCAGCCTAAAATTTGACGCATGTGCTCCAAACTGGGGTACAAGTGTGTGCAAACAATACATAAGGTTCATTCAGTGCTCTCCTCTGCAATTGATTATCTGAGCGTCATCTGAATCATCAGGAGTCTCTTGTATGTATATGGGCCAGACGACTCATGACACTAAATGTATAGTTTAATGAATGGCTTTAAAAATACAAACGGCAGCATTTGGGCCTCCTGATCAGAATTGGGTCTGTGGGGAGCAGGGAGTAGTAGTTTAAGCTTCCACCCAATCCTGCCAAAAACCAATCTGCCCCAAGCTTCTGTGTGCATAAAGGGAAGGTCTTATTGGTAGCAGAAAGGTTAATTATCTCCTTACTACCCTTCCGATTTGGCTCCCCAGAACCTACTGCTATGTGCATTTTTACAAAATGACTCATAGAACAAGTAATATGCTCCTTACAATTTAACTAAGGCTACTTAGAAGTAAATCGACTAAGGTTGCAAGCAGCCCATTACATATTCTGGAATAACCCGCTTGGTTCTAAAATAATTGTTTTGCAAATAAATGGGTTGATAATTGTTAACTAAATCTTCCTCCTACAATCTGTGTTACAAATTGCATAGACACACAGTCCAGATGGAAAATCCTGGACTGTTGCCAGGTCTCTTGGGATCCCCCCCCCCCCCCCCTGCACAGCAGAGTACGATGGCATGAAAAACATTGGCAAGGCACGAAATTATTGTGACTATATTTGCGTTTTTGGTGTTGTTTCTTTTGTGTTTTTTTTACCTGGCACTGAAGTCCCCAATGCAACGAACACGACTGCAGTCACAGAATCCTTCAGCCCAATGGTGCAGCCAAAATGGGACGCCAAGTCCCCGATGAAGGCAGTCAGAAGGCCGATCATTAAGATGGACACAACAAAACAAGCCCAACCATTCCAGTAGTCCGTAGGGGGGACAAAGGCAAAAAGGACCTTCCAGAAGACGGTCAGAAAGTGCATCACATAGTCAAAGCAGGAGGGCAGCTTCTCTTCCCCACATTCGTCGTCGTCATCATCTTCTCCTGGAAAAATGAGCAACAACACGGGAAGAGAGAGGCGTCAGTGGAAAACTGGCTTTTCTAGTCACTTGCAGCTGGCGTACACTACCATCCCATTGATGCTGGATGCTCCACAGATAGCAGTCTTCCCCAACCTGGTCCCTGTAGCCTACAACTCCATGGTGGCCATGGTGGCTGGGGGTGATAGGAGTTGTAGTTGAAAGCACCTGGAGGCTGGGGGATGCTGTTAAATACCACGGTTGGAAAAGGTGCCAGAGGTACCAACTGGAGTGGACAGAACTGGCTTAGACAGAGCAATGATATGAGTCCACATAAGGTGGTTTTATATATTCATATGCTTTATTATTATTTCCGCCCGTGGCGCTTATGGCCTGAACCACTTTGGTTGACGGCGCGGCAGGATTTCCAAATGGCACACTGCCTCCCTACCCACAGCGCACACCTGGTCCTCCCCAAAGCTGCTGGTACACAAAAATCCACATGTTGTTGTTGCTGTAATGAAGCAGACAAATAAGGTGGTTTCTTTGCATTATGTTCACTGTCCATCACCTCAATATTTCACAGAATCAGGATAATTATGATTATGTTTAAAAGAAGAGGTTCTGCAGAGGCACGTATGCAAGGCTGGTTTTTCAAAAAGGGCTGTCAATCCACTAGATATATTCTTTTAACTCATTAACTGAATATATACATATAAATATTTGCATATTAAGCACAGCCTTACCATAGGTGCCTTTTTAACAAACTGAAGGAAAGTAGCATGCAGCTTAATAAACAAAAGTTATCACTCATGGTTACAAGGAAAGGCCATCTTTAATATTTTAATTTTCAGTTCATATTGCATAAAGCATGGCTTTAACTCACAACCCACAGATGAAAATTGTGCCCTCGTGATCAATCATCTAATTCTTTATCTCTATTTATTTTTCCTGTGCTTTGCATAATTTTGCACATCTCTATTCCCCCGCTTCACTTGAAATCTCAGGTCAAAGTAAACCATAGTTAATGGTATACCATGAATGTGTGCTCATGTTTCGCTCCTCCCCACTAGCATATAGTGGGAGCAAACTATGAATCCTAGCTTAGCATTACATCCCAAATGGGGATTATTGTATGTTTTGCTCCAATAAACTAGGATCAAGAACAAACCTGGACTGTAGACTGTGGTTTCTTGGATCAAAAAACCGCCATGATGCCTGATTTGAATGCAAAGCAACACTAGGAATCATAATTTGTTTCTGTGCAGCACTGGCAGGTAGTAGTGAAGTGGGCACAATGGTTTATGGTTTTTATTTTGATTTTTGAATCTGGCCATTTTCTGGCTTTTCAGTTTAATTTTTGTTAATAAAGGTTGGTACTGTTTTATTAAACGATCCATCAGCAATGAGAAAACCATACATGCAATGGAAACACAAAGTAGCGCACACCCCACGCCGTCACACACCTCCCAAGCCAAAATCTTCCCCACACCCCCAGGTTAACCAGCCTACCACCTGAAATTGTAAAGAAAAGAGGTAAAGGAAGTAAGAGCAGAAAAGGAGCAATAAAAGGAGAGAGAAAAGAACAAAACACACAAACACGTTACTCACTCTTCTTGGATGGTTCTGCAGAGGAGCAATAGGTAAAATTCAACTGTTAAATATCCCAAAGAGTTTTAAAAGTTCCATTAAATTCATTGCATTTCTCAGCAGTGTCCCAATTACAAACACATCTTTCTTTCCCTTGCTGGTTGGTGTAGCAGAGCATGAACCCAGTTAGAAATGGATGAACCTGTCAATTACGGTTTCTTTCAGTCTCTCTGCTTTCCTCTCTTAAGTTCAGTTTGCCCCATTTCTGCACCAATTTGCAGATACTTTTAAAAGAGCCCTCATGAAAATCTGTCAGCGTTTTAGTATTTTTTCTCTGAATGGACACATTTTGTATGCAATTTTGTCTCATATAGACTTTTTTGTAAGCATTTTTCCTTAATGCAATGCATTTTTTAAATATTATTTTCATTGAGACATGCATTGTTATGCACACTTTCCTCTAATATACATTTTTTAATTGAAGTGCTCTGATTGACGGATATTTCAGTTCATGTGTTGTTTTAGGAAGTCTGAATTGGGCATTAAAAATGTCAGCTGAACAGAGTGACTCCCTCATCCCTAGACCCAACACACCTGTTTTATTTAAAAGTGTGCCAATGAATAAGGTGTGGGGAATCACAGTTAAATATAACTATCAAGTTTAGGGCTGGTTAAGGCATGAAGTGATTTAGACCATAGAACTATATTGCTAGACTCAGATCATTCCCCCCTCACCACCGGAGAAGAAGTTGGCTAACACGTCTGGTCAGAAGTATTACTCTGTATTTTGTAACCCTGTGTTCTTCTTGCTGCTGCATAGAATAACACATGAATCTGACCTTTGGAGTTTGCAAGTAAAGCATTTTAGACTTACTAATGGTGTGATCTGTTCATTTTGAAGGGCGAGTGCTGTAAGTGAACTAAACAGGGTATTTAAAGGGTCTAACAACCTCTATTCCCAACACATCATTGTCGCTGCACATTTTGTGACTTTTAAACTCTGCTGGGGCTCTCTTACTGGAGAGTGTGTTTAGCTCCGTGGTTTGGATCTAGGGATCCAGCCAATTCTTTTATTAATTACACCACACAGGTAATATATATCTATCTCCCTCCCCCACCCTCATAATGTTCCTACTCTGAGAACTGGTGATTATGGGAGGAGCAGCTGTACCCTGTGACTTCTGTATCAAACTTGCAGAATCACACTGCCCCACTCCATTGAGCTTAACTGTGGAGAGGAAAGGTATGTTGGACTGATTGTAATGAAGATGCTTCCAGAGTAGACCTCACTGCTTAAAAATATATTACACAAACCTTATACCTCTATGGGCAAACTACATGTGACAGTGGAGAAGCCTGTCTTTTTTAAATGCAGAAATGCCCCAGGGGATGGGGGTCCTAGCATGACTGAAGAGCAAAAGACTACATAGGGGGTAGGATGTCTCTCTGACCCCACAAGCCCCTCTTCCCAACCACTCCCATGTAATTTTCTTCCAGCTGAACCCACTTTGCTATTGTTCTCTGCAAGTTGCTATATTTCCTTATTTGCCCCACATAATGTCTGAAAATGGGGCTTAGCGGAGTGGCCATTCTGACTCCAGCCTCTCTGCCTGACCCACAAGGCCACCTGTTACAGAACATTTTTACATCCCCCCCCCCCCGTTTGTGTCAAGCAGGTGCAATGATTGTTCTTGATGCATTGTAGAGAACCAGCTTATATAATCTTACAGAAAGGGAGGAGGAGGAGGAGCACACTGGACAGCTGTTAAAGCCTGGAGCATTCAGGTGCCCTCGCTGTGTGGCTGCCACATTTTCTCAGTAGGGTAATGATCCGTTTTATTGCGAAGAAAGGAAAATGCCACTCTGTTTTCCCCTTAATGTAGTGGTGCTTGCAGTGCAGAAAGAAACCTGCACCTCGCCAAAAACACACAACATAAATCCTTCCTTCCTGGTTAGTGACAATAGTCAACACATCTCCAACAGTTCACTCTCAATCTACTCTGGAATAGCCAGAAATATTGTTGTTGCGTTGGGAGGGCTTTGTAAGCCAACAGAAAATGGCAAAATCCTACAAACAGGGAAGATTAAGAGTACAATTCTATGCAGGCCTACTCGGAAGGAAAGTAGGATTTACTTCCAGATAAATATGTATAGGTAGACATCATAGGAATCCCAGAATTGTGTTTGGGGAATTCATAGGGGGGAATTAGAGGTTGGTATGTTTAATCCATCACCTGCCTGCTAATTCTTCCCCACCACGACTCTCCCCCAGTGAATTTTTTCCCCAGCTGATTATGAGCTCAGAAATATGCTTGGCTGAGGGGTGGGGACTAGCTGTGGGTGGTTAGCTGTTAGCTGAGGATTGTGGGGAAGAATGGTTAATTGGCGAGAAAGAGTTTAATAATTTTTTTTTCATTTTTATTATTTGTACCCTGCCCATCTGACTGGATTGCCTCAGCCACTCTGGGTGGCTTCCAACATTTACAAAAACATGGTCAAACATTACACATTAAAAACTTCCCTATACAGGGCTGCCTTCAGATATCTTCTAAAGCATGTATAGTTACTTATCTCCCTGACATCTTCTTTCCTTGGGAGGGCATTCCTCAGGGTGGGCGCCACTACCGAGAAGGCCCTCTGCCTTGTTCCCTGTAACCTCACTTCTCGCGGTGAGGGAACCACCAGAAAGCCCTTGGAGCTGGATCTCAGTGTCCAGACCAGGGGTCAGCAACCTTTTTCAGCAGGGGGCCGGTCCACTGTCCCTCAGGCCAGACTATATTTTGAAAAAAAATATGAACAAATTCCTATGCCCCACAAATAACCCAGAGATGCATTTGAAACAAAAGCGCACATTCTACTCATGTAAAAACACCAGGCAGGCCCCACAAATAACCCAGAGATGCATTTTAAATAAAAGGACACATTCTACTCATGTAAAAACACGCTGATTCCTGGACCATCCATGGGCCGGGTTGAGAGGGCAATTGGGCCGCATCCTGCCCCCGGGCCTTAGGTTGCCTACCCCTGGTCTAGGCTGAACGACAGTTTAAGTGCCACCTCACTCTGCATTATTTGCATTATGATAAACCAGCAGACGCCCTAACAGTTAGGTAATCTATGAATTTTTAGCAATCATTTTATCCATCTATTGAATAATTTTAACACATGTCCTACGCATGAGGGGGTCACAAGAGGCTGACATGCATGACAACCCCAACGAGAGGGATGGGAGAACTGCGAAGCAAAACTCACAATGAATGCTGCTTGGCACATCATGCATGTGAGGATTATGCACGAAAGCAACAGTTTGCTAGCATGGTTTCAAAATTTTCAGATTTTCATATGTTCTGGGATTATGAAGTTTCCGGCTACCACAGAGCTTGCTGTGGGTGGTGGCGGCAAGAGCTCCTTTAAAGTGCTTTAAGTACTTTTGAAAGCACTAAGATTTCAAGCACTTACCAAGGAAAAAAACCACCAAACCCTGCATGAACACAACCACCTTTGTATGAATAAGTATAGAGTCACCCTCCCAGCTCACCTAGGAAATCTTTTGATGCTTAATTCTGTCAAAGTACATTATGGAGAGAGATGAGGGACCAGGACAACAAAAATCCATTAGGGGAATCAAGCACCAAGCTATTACGAGCCATTTATTGTTTAGGTTAATATTAAAAGAACTTAGTTCAGCGGCTCCCTGGGCATTAAGAAACAAAAGGCTGATGGAAATGGCTAGATACAGAATTCAGCACAACGCTCCTTTCTTTGAAGTGAGTTCTGCAAGCAAAAGACATGGCTGAAGAGGCTACGGAAGCAAAGGACTGTTCCATGAAGAGGATGAGGGACTTTCCCCTTGAGTGACTATTAGGCTCATTTGAACATACTTGTGAAATGTCTTGCTTCCTGCTAGCTGAGTAAACATTACAGAGAACCAAGCTTGTGAAAAGCAGAATCACCGGGATGAAATCTATTATTACTGCTACTAGTAACAAATAATTCATTTCCATCCTGCCTTTTAAGGTCCAAAGAACCTCTGATGGAGCTACTCATAAAAATGAAACGGCAGCCGGTGCAAGAAGTAAAATCCCAACCAGCCAAAACAGGGCCCAGATAAACCACCGGAGGCCTTACAAAACAATATACACGTTTGCCCGTCTCCTGAAGGCTATTGGGGAGGGAGCTTAGAAGGCTCCCCTGGGCAAGAAGTTCTAATATCTTATCCTTGGCTTATTAGAAAACACTGAAAAATGTTGCAGTGTGGAGTTCAGGATTCTACCCAACCAGCTATTCTTTCTTTCAGGATACTCCATTCCACCCTCCCTTCCACAACAGTCAGTCGGCATTCCATGGCTACTGAGCATGCTCAGTCTTCAATGAGCATTTTTTGTTTAGGATTTTAACTCCCCCCACCTTTTAGGTTCTCGCTTTGTTAAACTTCCGCAAACCTTGCAGTTCCCTCAAGCATGTGGGTGCCTCCTTGTTTTCTCCCAGTGGCCTCTTTTCAGTTTTATCACCATCATAAGTCAGCCCCTGAATTTGCAATGAGTATACATGAATGATGGTGAAGGTCACCAAGCATTGGACAGTATGGTAGAGTGGCTAGAGCACTGCTTGGACACAGGCCCTGTAGCATCTTTCAGCATCCTCAATACAGGTGTAACTAAAGCTTAAGTATGTGTAACTCCATCTGCTCATGTCCCCCTCTAGCTAACCTTGACTCTTTCTCCCTTTTATGCCCCATTGTCTGAAGGCAGTTCCAGACTGTCACTGTTTTTTGGGTGGGATCAGGGCTGGCTGAAGACATCTTGACACCTGAGGTGAACCACAAAATGGTGGTCCCCCAGTGAGGAAAGAAGGAATGAGTGAAGCGCCACACCAGGGAAATAAAGCTCTACATTGGGATCTGCTGTCCCTGTGGCTCCTGCTGCCCAAGGCAGTCGTCTCACCTCGCCTCATGAGTTGGCTGGCTCTGGGTGGGATTCAGTTACATACCCCTAAATTTGGGTTGCACAGCTGAAGTTGATTTGGATCTCTTGTGCAACAAGCCCACTCTCCCCTGCCCACTGAAAAAGACTCTTTGCTATAAGGAATGTGATGCGAAAATAAACTGGAAAGTGCAGAATTAGGTTTGCTTGGCACAATGTCGTCTAATGTCCCTGTAAACGAATCAGAATGAATGCTCAACAAGTAGCTGATGGCATCTAATCTCCTCACAGTCAAGTCAGGATGAATGTTCAATAAACAAGTCAACTGGAAGTGACCAAAGTTTTTGTTATAAATTCTCTGGATATAGGCACATGGGACTGGGTTTTTGTTTAAGGAATTCTGTAATGTGCCCTGTAAATTGATGGTGCTGGATTAGTAAGTCATAGCAATCATCGCTTGTATGCATTTTTATTCACTATCTACTTCAACTCACCCAACCTTCTTTCTCCATTCTTCTCTTACTCTTCAGAAACGAAAAGTAGCAATGACACTAGTTAACTTGGGTTGGAGCACCACACTCTAATTGAAGACTAATGGAGCACAGCAACATTGACATAAAAAGAACCCGCAAGTGTGTTAAGTTTTCAATTCGCGTAGGTGATGGGTCTCTGGAAGCCTGAGAATAGACAGTTTATAGAACCAGCTCCGACATATTTCCACCCCACTCTGACTCAGGAGTCCCCTGCTCATCTGGATTCTCCTTTAATCAGCGAGAATGTTAGTCTGACGGAACAAGAGGCAAGTTTTTAACCTGTTGCCCTAGTCAAGGTCAGTCTATTGGGAGTCAGGTATGTGGTATAAGTACTCCTCTCCATCACCATATGCTCCTGCTTCCAGCTCGTCACTTGAAACAGCCATTTGACAAGCCGTCTCGATAGATACTGCTGCAGAATATGCTGACATTTCTAATGAAGCCCCAGGGACCAATAACACTGACTTTCTCAAGGTGGCACTGATAGAATGTTTCTCTGGTTACAGGAAAAGCATTCCGAACCACTGAGACTGCAAAGCCAATCCAGAAAATGGCCTTCATGCGTCAGAGTTTCATTACAGAGTAATAGATAAAGAACAGGATAAGCAATTAAGGACTTCATGTGGGAGACAAAACTCATCTGATCATGGCCTCTTTGGAAAAAAAATGTGCAGTGCTAACTCTTGACAACTTTCCCTTTACATTTGAAGTCAATTAGAGCCGTTCTGTTGATTGGCTAGAATGGGGCATAAATGGATTACGTAGCCAGGGGAAAGGTTACCGTAACTTCTGTCGCAGAGCTTCAGCATGCTGATGACAACGTAGTGTGCATACGCTCAGAGGATGACCTCCAAACCATCCTAAATATCTTTGCAGAAGCTTATGAAAAGCTTGTCCTATCACTCAACATCCAAAAAAACCAACAAGTACAAAATAACCCCTCTGCAGCACCACAAATCCAACTCAATGGTGTAACATTGGAAAATGTCAATCACTTCTCCTACCCAAGCAGTTATCTTTCCACAAGGGCCAACATTGATGCCAAAACCCAGCATCGCCTGAGCTCTGCGAGTGCGGCTTTCTCCTGATTGAAGTGCAGAGTGTTTGAGGACTGGAACATTCGCAGGGAAACCAAAATGCTTGTTTACAAAGCTATTGTACTACCAACCTTACTATATACTTGTGAAACATGGACCACTTATAAACACCATCTCCAACTCCTCGAAAGATTCCATCAATGGTGTCTCCAAAAAATTTTACACATCACTTGGGAAGACAAGCGAACTAATATCAGTGTACTGGAAGAAGCAAAGATCATCAGCAAAATCACTAGTAGTCAATAGTTTGGAAGCAGGAAAGAAATCGTTGCAACACAGACTTCACATTGGTACTATTGATCAGTCACTACCTGCAACAGCGAATTAAGCAAGTTTTTAATGGAGACCAAATTACATGTTATATGGGAATTGCATGACTGGATCCTCTGGCTAGTGGAATAACTATGGGCAGGTGGTGGGGAGGCACTGCCAATTTTCTCACAGCAATGGTTACGGGGGAGGAGTTATTTAAGCCTCCTACCCATGTCAATTCCTGATCTAAATTGCTCCTCACCCAAATGGCGCTGGCAGTCTCTGCAGAGGTCCGCAGAGAAAGAAGTGAACTGTGGCCGTTTGCTCATGTGTTTAAGATTCTCAAACTTAATCCGTTTTGGGAGTCCATTCAACTCCCGAAATGGTTCGAAAACCAAGGCATGACCTGATTGGATGCAGGAGCTTCCTGCACTCAATCAGAAGCAGCGGAAGCCACGTCAGATGTTCGGCTTCTGAAAAACATTTGCAAACCGGAACACTCACTTTCGGGTTTGTGGTGTTTGGGAGCCAATTTGTTCGGGATCCAAGCTGTTTGGGAACCAAGGTACCACTGTATGCTCAACCTGTATAATTGCAAATAAACTAAATATTCCAGTGACCCAAGGTAAGTGATGGAACTTCTTATCACTTAGGAGAACTGGGTGAGCCTGAGAATAAGAGAAAAACCCTCCTGGATCTAGTCTAGTGTCCTGCTCTCACAGTGGCCAACCAGATGCCTATGGGAATCTTGAAAGCAGGACATGGGGGCAACAATGGAATTGCCCTGCCAGTACCTTGGGGCAGTGGTGTGGGAACTGTCCTTGCAGTGCTGAGCCACTGAACATTGTATCAGCAGCATAACCTGACGTAACAGATTAGCAGCTCTCCCACTATAGATGTACGAAGGATGCCATTTTGTCGAAGGATGACTCAGACAAAGTGTTTACAGGGCTAATAGTCACAGGCCAGATTCTTTTTGAAGCAGGGAGAGCCTTCTATTTTCCCGGCGAGTGGTGGGAGCTGACACCATGTAGATAAATTTAAATTTCTCAGAGCAGAGTTGAATGAACAACTCAGATACAGGAGACTTTGGAACAGGGGGGAAACCCCCCTCCCCCGAGCTTGCTGTTTAAAAATGAAATAAGTTGTGAACTTTATCAAGATTATTTAAATTATATTTAACAAAAGACCAGATAAAGGGCATATTAAAGAGTTGTCTTTGAAAGAATGGAATGCTATTAGCTTAGGATCTTCAGCTGTCATTTTGGCACAAAGGAAGCAGTGAGATAGAGTCATTTCTCCAGGGCTCCGTCATCAATGAAAAATGGCTGAGTAACTAACTTCCACCAGATTAGAAAACCCCATTTCCTCTTTTAAGATAGCTCTTCCAGTTCTAACTGTGATCCAGTGACATGCAGCCTAATCTTGCTGGACCACCCACATATTATGGGCTGTGAAAAGTCTAGAAATAGGGACTAATAAACTTTTCAATAAGATACTGGGCAAGCTGCAGGCTGCTGTTCAGCTTTATACAGGGCAATATTAACTGATTATATTTTTGCTTTTAACATACACACATGGGCCACGCAGTAGCAGATGGTCTGGTGGGATGCCACTGCTCATCTGACCTCCAGGTGGTCATGTTGCTGTCTTTTACCGGAAAGCAGAAAGGCAAGCAGATGAAAGGGTTGGCCGGGTGCAAATGCCTTGCTGGGAGTTCCAGATTGGCTCCACCAGCACAACTGCACGGTGCTGACCTCTCCAAGGCCCCATCTCTCCCTCTCTCCCTCCCAGTAAGCAGCAGTGACATGACCAACTGGAGGTCAAGTGAGCACCACTCCTGTCCACTATTGGGGGCCATGGTATACATCACCGCTTGGAATATTTGGACCAGCTGTATTGGCTTTGTATACAGCAGAGGCTAAGAATAGCGAAATCCCGGCATCCTGTTTCCCACAATGGCTATCCGAGTACCTCTGGAGCCACCTTCTCCCACAGAAAAAAAAAAAGGACCACACATTTCTGTTGCACACATTTTTTGCACGTAACACTTGTTTCGTCTCTGAGAAAAAGCAATGTGGCAGTACGAAAACAACGGCAGCAAGCGAATCTGAAGAGCGATTCTCCAAGGCAAACAGTTGACAGTTTGCTAAAGCGCCCCCCCCCCCCAGCCATGGCAAATAGGTTCATTGGAAACGCGTGTTTCTCATTGGGTTCAATTCTAGCCTTTAAGTGAAGGAAGTCACAAGGGAGTGAAAAGAACATCTGGAGGTTGGAGAGGCAGCTTCCTAGCTCCACTATCTCAAGCATAGCAGGCTTCATTTTGGGAAAAGAGAAGGGGGGGGGAATCTTCCTTCAGACATGCTCAATTCTCAGTAGCATTAAGGGCAAGGAAGAGCCTGAGAAATATCGGAGAGCCAATATATGCTCCAGATGCACGGAAGGACTCCGCGACTTAAAAGCACTCTAGGATTAGAGATAAGATCTGTCCTTTTTGTTGTTTATTCAGCACAGGTCATGCGATAAATCCTCCAAATGCAGCCTAGTTAAAATAAATGAAGTTATTTCCCACCACCCCACTCCCTAGACACAATCCAGGCATGTGTGTGTGTGTGTGTATCACAGGCTCAAATGCAGACGGAGGTTGTTGCTTGGCTGGGAAAGTTTCTGACACTCACTTTGTCTTTGCACTTGGCTGCTTTTGGAATGAACATTGGAAAAGTGACAGAAGATAAAACGCTGCCATTTGATTTATCACTCTCTTATCTCCATGGTCAAATGATTGCTGAGCTGTTCTTTTTTGGCCTGCCGCTTCTGGAATGGCAGGAACTCGGCCTTGAGGAGCACGGCCAGCAGTCCGCAGGGGAATTCTACTCTGAGGCATGTGGGAGAGGAGGAGGAGGAGGAGCATCTGTCTGTGACCATAGCAGGGTTTGAGGAGGGCAGGAAGGTGATTGCAGCAGACCCGGCTAATGTCTCCTTCAAGCAAACGTTTCCCAAATCATGTATTGCGAGAAAGCTGTTAAGCGTGTAACAGGAGAAATGGCCGTGTCTCCAGTCTTTCCAGGGAGCATAGAAAACTGGCCTAGAAGCTCATTTATGAGTGGTTGTGTTTACACTAAAGTGAAGGAAATGTACTATTCATATGCTCATGGCATGTTCTCATTCATATTTTTGCTCTTTCTCTTATGCTGGAAGTTAGACTAGATGGACCTTTGGTACCATCCAGAAAAGCAATTGTTATGTTCTTAGTATTTTTCAGCTAGTATGCTGCAGGGTGTTTTTTGTTTTAAAAAAACATTTAGTTTCTAGTACAACTGCCACGTGAACTACTTTGGCAGAGTGGAACTCTGGCACAAAGATAAGGCACTTGTTACTGTATTGCACAAGTCCCATAAGAGATTTTTCTTTTAAAGGTCAGTTTTGTAAGATCCATCCCAAGAGACAGTCCACTTATTCTGGCAAAACTAGATACAGTAGAAAAACAAAAAGCATCAAAACTGGGTGAAGTCTGGAAGGACTGTACTTGCAGCCAAAGCAAAAGCTTCTGTGCAAATTGCAACAGGGAATCTTGAAGTGGGCACACAGCTGCAGAGAGATGATTTTTCTATTGTCGAAGCTTCCATAAAAGCAGAGAATCAAGCCAACTTACACCAGCTCATGAACAGGACTGCATTGGTGCTATAGCTGTATGCAGAACCGAATCAAGCTTTTTTATACTTTTGTGATTATACATACCAGGCACAGGCATGACCACTGGTCCTGTTAGCTTGGGATGATGGGAGTTGTAGTCCCAAAACATCTGGAGGGCCGAGTTTGCCTATGCCTGATAGATACTATGGGTGGAATGCAGCATAAGTGGTGTGTTTGTGAGTGGAGCAAAGTCTGTGCATGCAAGAAGGCTTTTTGACCCTCTCCTCCTACCCCACATCTCTTAAACCTGCTCTCCCAACACTCCAGAGCAGATTTAGGGGGAACCGATGGGGAAGATGGGGGTGGGGTGGGGTGGGGAAGAAGTCTCTGCACACCCAACTTTGTTGCATTCTGCCCCGATATATTCTCAAATATATATCCTGCCTTCCTTCCATAAGGGAATGAACTCACAGTGGAATGTGTGGGGCTCCCAAGTGGCCCCCCCATCCTGCTAAGTATCAGCAAATTTGCTGTATCATGTGCTTTCAAACCAGAAAGAAGAAAGGCACCATACAGCCAACAGTGTGAAACCCACTGGTGCAACAATACTCTGAGTGCATTAGCACCTATTTTGAAGTTAGGATCCCACACCCAAGAGATGCAGACAAATGCACTCACCTGCATTTCTGCACCCACCACCCATGATGGGAAAATCCCACTGGTACTGTTCCTTAGTTTTAGGAAGACACATCCCTCACCACCACCAGGCCTTTAAGAAGAACCTCGAAGAAGAATTAGTGGTCTTTTGTGTTTGGTTCTTTCCCTAGATTCCCCCCTCCTAGGTTTTCCCTCCCCACCTCGGTTTCCTGATCGCAGTGTTCACTTTCCAAGGGCCCCAAGGGAACAAAATCTATCAATCAAAGCTAGAGTGTCCTAGCCATCATACAACATGACCCCAGCAAAGGAGAACCTTCTGGTTTATAGTAGTCCCACTGAGTAACTCTCCACCACCCCTTCACCTTGGAAGAGGTGATACCCATGGTCTAGTCCTCCTTTTCTCTTTGTCTCTTTCTTTGCCTTTCTATCTCTCCAAACAATTACCCATTCAGGGAAGGTGAAATTTACATGTTTTGCTTCTTTCTCTAAACTGATTTGCTTTCCCACATGCCTATTTGGCTTCTATCACACTCCTTTCTCCTTATTACCATTTCTTTTCCCTCCTTAAAGGTAAAGGTAAAGGGACCCCTGACCGTTAAGTCCAGTCGTGGACGACTCTGGGGCTGCGGCGCTCATCTTGCTTTACTGGCCGAGGGAGCTGGCGTTTGTCTGCAGACAGTTTTTCTAGGTAATGTGGCCAGCATGACTAAGCTGCTTCTGGCGAACCAGAGCAGAACATGGAAACGCCGTTTACCTTCTCACCGGAGCGATACCTATTTATCTACTTGCACTTAATGTGCTTTTGAACTGCTAGGTTGGCAGGAGCAGGGACCGAGCAACAGGAGCTCACCCCGTTGCGAGGATTCGAACCGCTGCCCTTCTGATTGGCAAGCCCTAGGCTCTGTGACTTAGACCACAGTGCCACCCGCATTCCCTCCTTAGTCTTCCTCAAACAATGCTTCACCTTTCCCAGCTCCTCTGTAGATTTAATCAAATAACAACCTGTTTCAGCTGAGTCCTATCCATTTTTGTAATAAACCCAATATCAGAGCAATCTAAATTCTGGTTTGTTGCCTTGTTGCTCATGTCCTCCTGGACATGCCAGTTTTCCCTACGGTGTGCCATGACTCTAGATTGAAATACATGTTCCTTGAGTTAATGTGTGAAATCACATTCATGTGTAGACATGGACATACAACACAAGAGAACAACAACATGAGAACGAGTGTCTAAACTCTGTTACTGCACAGCTTCCATAGATATGAGTGGGGCTTGCATGATAGCCCTACGGAAGCAGCGTTAAAAGGAATGGAGTTTGTGTTGTTGCTTTTCTGTGCTGCTCCCCAAGCCCAGTAGCGGAAAACTTCAACACACTGCAGTGCACAATCTGTTCAAAAAGCAGGGTGATGTTTGCCTAGAAGCCCTGAATACCAACTCTACCTACTTTGCTTTCAAAGCCAAGTGCAAGCTAGGTATATTGGGGTCAGGTTTCACTGGATGCCCTTAAGCCAGGAGAAGAAGGGCTTTTCCTAATTCATGGCACGTGCAGAAATAGAAAAACTCACCGGCGCTGACAGTGATAGCTTCAATGAACTGTTCTCTCCAGCTGTTTGTTCCAACCACAAGAGCTAGGTTTGTCTTCTTAATGAGCTTGTCCACGGTGTTCTGCAGACGGATAGACATGCGTTAGAAAGCTAAGCACATTGTCACTCCAGAGGCTTGAGCTCACGGAAAGAAATCTAAAACCCCTGTGAAGGATGCTGGCTGGCTTCAGAACATTTATCAGTAATAAAAGTGGCTGAAAATGTACACACATGCAACTCACCCTCCCCACTCCATATTGCTCAAAAAGAAGGTTTGGACTGTGTTTGCAATGTGCCTATTAGAATATTGTTTGTATTATGCTTTTAAGTCTCCATTTTGCATTTAAAAGGCCTGGAATATTTGCACTCAAAGAATTTCCATGAATGTTTTTGAAGCCCAATCCTATACACAGGAATAGAAGCTAGTACTGTCTGCTCTTATTGCTTGTGGACTTCCATGACCTCCGGCAGTGGCTTTCCCAATCATCCACTTCCTGTTCCTCCACTGAAAAGGCCAGAGATTGAAGCTGGGGTGAAAGAAAGAACAAGAACAGATGCACAACAAATATGGTTTCCAACACCTTGTGAGGAAACTGCTGAAAAAGACCTTCAAAACTGCCAGTATGCCAGAAAATTTCTTTTTGTGGCCATCCTTGATTTCCTCTAAGTCAGACTGTACCCTTGTCTGCATCTAGTATCGATCTTCTATTCTTGTATTGAACCTGGGATCCCCTTATGAGGCAGTTTTATTTCCCAGAATGCAACTAACTAAAATTGATATGCATTACATACGGAGACCAATAGCTTCTTCCTCCTTGCAAGTGAAACTTAAGAGGATTTTCTTATAAACCATGTAATGATTAAAACTCAGTCGGGCCATCTGGGGCCAGATAAAATTGCTTTGGGAGCCAGTGGACCATCCTTGATTTAAGGGACGCTCAGGATATTTTGGCTGAGTGACACAGAAAATGTGGAGGCAGTGAACTCTCCCTGCCAGCCAGTAGTGCTCCTTCCCTATTTGTGTATGGAAAATTCTGCCTGACGGAGAACAGAAAGCAGCGTGTAAAGCTGCAACATCTGATTTCCCCACGACAGCCCCAGGGAATGCAAATAAAGAAATAAATGTGTCATTCGGAATGTAAATGTGATACAACTGTTAGTGCTGTGGACCAGTCTGTGTTTCCGCTGTAACGGAAAGAGCCAGAATGGTGCAGTAGTTAGGGAGCTAGTTTAGGCCTGAGGAGACCTTTAGCTCACAGAGTGAACTGAGCGATCTGCTCTCTTCTCTCACAAGCTAAGTCACATGGGGATGCTGTTGTCATGAGGATGAAGGGAAGCAGGAAGGAAAGCTTCTGCTGCTCCAAAGTCTTTGGAGGGATAATTAATTTGGAGTCTTTGGTGGGATGTTTTAATTTACATTTAACAGCTTGTGGTCCAGGATGTACCTTACGGACCACTTGGTTTCTTATCCCTCCCTTCAGATGTGAAGGAAATAAGCAGCTATCTTATCTTTAAAAGACATCTGAAGGCAGCCCTGTTTAGGGAAGTTTTTAATATTTAATGCTGTATTGTTTTTAACACTCGATTGGGAGCCGCCCAGAGTGGCTTGGGAAACTCAGCCAGATGGGTGGGGTATAATATAATAATAATAATAATAATAATAATAATAATAATAATAATAATAATAATAATAATTATCCTCCACTGCGGGAGGCAGTGGAAGACAGGAGTGCCTGGCGTGCTCTGGTCCATGGGGTCACGAAGAGTCGGACACAACTAAACGACTAAACAACAACAACAACAAGGTCTTCAGGAGAGTTACTGTCAGTGGTCCCCCATGGATTGGTATCCACCAGGAATTTTGGGGCCCAATTTTATGGAACTCCATTCCAGTTGAGATCAGACAAGCCACCACCCTGTTGAACTTCTGGTGCCGAATGAATACTTCTTTTTTTAAAAAAGAAATCAAAATCAAAATCAGTAGACTGAAAAATTCAGAAGACTGAATTCTGATGCCATTGTTTTAACTGATTTTCTAGCTTTATCAGTTCAGTCTACCAGTACACCTCTTACAGATGATTTTAATTAAGTGGTCTACAAATTGCCAAAATAAATAACAAATGAATAAGGTTAGAAACCAATATTCTGAAAGGCATGGAAGACCAAAGTTTGCTCTCAAGATGTGAGCTCCATACCTGTGCCCTGCGTGTGTGGGGCTCTCACCTGTTGATGCTAGGAGTGGGGTGGCACTGTTGGCTTCGCTCCTGCCAGTGTTTCTGGGCTAGCCATGCCCCCCAACATCCACACTCAATGGCTAGACCTTGGGGGTGGAGCTATTCTGGACAGGTGACTTGGGGAGTGAGCCAGAAGCACACACCTTACTCCCATTGCAACGAATGAGATCTCAACGTGTGCAATGCACAAATAGGACTTAACTATATTTCACAATCTGAGAAGCTGGAAGTACTTTGTGCATGTTCCTGTCACCTTTGAGAAAGGCTTATTTATATCCCTTGAATTCACACAGGCACATTTTAAAAAATCCCAACAGAACGTGGTTCCGGGTGCATCATTTAACTTCCTGAGAATGTTTGCTTTCATTTTTTTAAAAATCTAGTCCTTATGATTGCTTAAAAAAAAAAAAAGACCTCAAAAGGAAGAGGAGTAGCTGAGCAAGGCTTCCAGTGGCATAATTCCTTGCCCCTCCTTGTGAAGATCAGAATTAGAAAATGCATGCAAAAAGCAGGAAAAAATGGTAGAATAAATTATGTAAATCTGCCTAATCAGCATAACTTGACTAAATGGTGCAATCTGCCTTTTCTTGGGACAGAATTTGTTTTTTTCCCCGGCACAGGAAAACACAGACCTGGCCTTATGCTGTGCCATTTTACACAGATTTGATCCCGATTCAAAAAGAGGGCTGTAATAGTTTGGCGGGGAAGAGGGCTCATGGCAGCCCTATACTGCACCTTGAACTCGTAGGACTCCTCAATAATCACTTCCAGCTTCGTATGCTCCCCTAAGATAGGGCGCCCCATTTCTGCAATGCGACGCTCTTCCTCCTCTTTGCTCGTCAGTGGTTGCTTCTCTTCGTTCTCTTCTGGAAAGTGGGGGGAGAGAGAGAGAGAGAGAGAGAGAGAGAGAGAGAGAGAGAAGAATAAATTTACAGATTTTGAAATAGGGCTTTCACTTCTCCACAGCCAGCTTCTGTCAAATGGAGCTGAGATCTACTATTTATATTCAAATGTGCCCCATTGCAATGGCAAAAGCAGGCAAACATCTGTTATGGAAAAAGGACAGGCCATTAAGCAAGGGGCCAGCGCCTGCATGGCGAGGGGCCTGAACAGTGCTGCTGCAGATGGTTTGCCTGGAAGCATTAGCAAATGAGATCACTGGCTCATAACGTCTCCATATTTCAAGTGATTGCTTCCCCTCAGCCACACCAATCTTGCTATCCCTCAGCTTAGGCTAGGGCCCTGCTTTGGCAAATCTTTCCAGCTCAAGGAAATGGAGGGAGGCACTGATTCAGGGACTCCTCTCACTACGACGACGACGACGATGTATTTTAATATCATTTTTTCACAAACAAACAAACAAATAAAAATATCACAAAGCAGTGACTATTCTGCAGAGGCCAGGCCCAGTTTTGCTTCTACGAGTACATCGAGGGTCTACTCTGAGTAGGGTTTTTATTGAATACCACCCTTAAGATTTGTTTACGTGTACGCTTAAAAATGTAGCTGGTTGGAATCGCTGGATAAAATGTCTGGGGAAACCTGGGCCGCCCACATTGGAAGTGTTGATTTTTTTAAAAAAAGCTCAAAGCTCAACAACTTTTGTGTCCGGAGTTTAACTTTTTGAAACAGGGCAACCCTATGCTAGTGGGCCCCTTCATGGATCACTGCCTTGCCATGGCAAAGGGGCTTTTACTTTCTTGGGCTCCATGATCACTGCAGATGGTGACAGCAGCCACGAAATTAAAAGACGCCTGCTTCTTGGGAGAAAAGCAATGACAAACCTAGACAGCATCTTAAAAAGCAGAGACATCACCTTGCCAACAAAGGTCCGTATAGGAAAAGCTATGGTTTCCCCAGGAGTGATGTATGGAAGTGAGAGCTGGACTATAAAGAAGGCTGATCGCCGAAGAATTGATGCTTTTGAATTAAGGTGCTGGAGGAGACTCTTGAGAGTCCCATGGACTTCAAAAATATCAAACGTATCCATTCTTAAGGAAATCAGCCCTGAGTGCTCACTGGAAGGACAGATTGTGAAGCTGAGACTCCAATACTTGGGCCACCTCATGAGAAGAGAAGACTTCCTGGAAAGGACCCTGATGTTGGGAAAGATGGAGGGCACAAGGAGAAGGGGACGACAGAGGACGAGATGGTTGGACAGTGTTCTCGAAGCTACCAGCATGAGTTTGACCAAACTGTGGGAGGCAGTGGAAGACAGGAGTGCCTGGCGTGCTCTGGTTCATGGGGTCATGAAGAGTCGGACACGACTAAATGACTAAACAACAACAACATGCTAGTGGGACTCCTTGTGCTTGTTCCTGCTGGCGTAGCTGTTTATCGTATTTATCTTTATGTTATTTATTGAATTTGTTTGTTGCTTTATCTTGCCCAGGGCAACCCCCACAAAGATAAATTAAAGCCAAGAAGAAGAAAAAATACACTAAAAATATCCCGCCCATTTCTAAAAGGCCAAAGGCCTGGCTATAGTAGGAAGCAGTGAGAAGGATTATTGTTCTGTTCTTGTTCTTCTTATGCATTTTGTCTTTTTATCGTGTATTTTTGTAATGCGAACCACCCTGAGATCTATGGATGAAGGGTGGCACACAACTTTAAATACTTTTTGGGAAAATTGAGGTGCACATTACATTTGATGGCACATTCGATTTGCATACATATATTACATAATGAGAGTGCCAGACAGGCCTACTGTATTTAGTTGAATCTGGCCCTGTGTACATGGCAAACAAGTGCTTGAAAACACATGTACCATACAAGTACTCTTCTTGGGTTATTAAACACCTTGAACGTAATGATTTTACAACCTCCTCTCTTTATAGGGAAATGAATATTACTTTGCTTACTTCCAAATGAGGTGAGCCAGTCTTGTTTGGAGATCCTCCTGCTCAATCTTCTGAGCAGCGTGTTTGGGCTCTGCCCCAAAGTCCTACCTGGATGGCAACAGCTCCTTGCTTCCTAAAGCATTGGGACTAGCTGTGAATGGCTGCTGGGTGCGCACTCAGAGGCAAACCTGGGTTTGTGCAATGTGTGCAATGGCCCTTGACAAGGACTACAGATCCTTGACAACTCTACTTAGTACAACGCACGTATTTTCAAACACCGGTGCTTGCCACCTTCATACTGTGATTTATTTATTAAGTAGCTTACAGACCGCCTGACACCACAAAGGCTACAGGGTTGTTTACAATGATCAAACAATGCACTAACCATACAAACTTAAAAAGATTAAAAACAACCGCTTCCACGCAACTCAGCACCAGAACAGCCATATCTTACTTCTCCCCCCGGTTCCCCTCATACAAAAGCCTGCCAGAAGAACCTTCCCCTGGTTTACTTTGCTCCAAGCTCAGACTGCATGTTTGAAACGATCTTTCTGTATTTTGTACCCAAGAGTACCAATGTGGGTGACTGGCAATCTGTTCCCAACCCTTGGTTAGCATGCCCGTCTCAGAGCAAATTTGGCTTAGTCCAATAAATGTTCAGGGTTCCTCTTTTTCTTTATTTTTTTGAGGTGGTGGGGAGCTGTGTTATGTTCCCTATGGAATGCCCTGAACTTTTGCTGTTAGGGACGCCTCTTGCATTCTGTGGGTCTCTGGCATTTCGCAATCAGAAACTCCAAATAAATCCATCCTCTTTTTGAAAAGAGACATCTGGCGACCCTCTTCATGTCTGAGCATGCACAAGTTCCTCTTGCTGGGAAGGAATTTAATTCTTTGCTCTCTGCCAGCCCCTTCAGTTCTCTTTTCCTTTCCCCACTTGTAACCCCCCCTTTTGTTCTTTGGAAGAAGTGAATCTGGAAGGTGCTAATGCAACTTGATTGGTGTTTAAAAACAATGGGAAGCAATTTGTTAATTCAAATGCTACCCAAGACAATGATGGTGGAGGGGAAGGTGGGCGGAAACAACTGTGATTTTTTTTGTTTTTGCTGGAAGTGCCTCAACCAGCTGCTGTAGCGAGAAAGGGACTATGAGGCAGATGCAGAGAGGCTGGGGAGTGGGTGCTGGCGCTACCACGAGGAGCCCGTAGGTGGCTGCAGAGGGCAATGCTTTGCAGAGGGCACCAGCTCAGAGAGAAAGGGGTCTCCTTTCCCAGAAATACCCCAGACGCTTGCATAAGTTATTCAAGAGCGGCAGACGCCAAAGAAAGGATGGGGGAGTTGGATTGGAAAGGAGGTGAAGGGTGACTCCCCCAAATGGGCAAGGAGTCCCAGTGGCAGAGGGAGATGGCAAAGAAAGGGAAGGAACTGTGGATGATGGGGTTTCACTGCCACGAGAGGTGCAGAAGGCAGAGGCTGAGCTAGAGACTACAGCAGTGGGTGGATGCAGTCAGTGGATGACCTATCTACATTTCTGGGGCCTTGAAGCTTGAAGTGTTATGGGGCTACCTTCACAACCAGAAACAAGGTCTGGGTAAGGGTAACCACCGTTATCTTCTTCGGTGGGGTTGTTCCATGACAGATCACCAGACCTTCACAACATCTGTGCTACTGACTCTCAAAACTTTGCAATTGTTGAAATATATATAACAACAAAAGTAATCCATTTGACTCGTGCGACTCAAATTGGCTCTACTAATTGTGGACTAAATTTGCTTCTGGGGACCCTCCAGGATTAGGGGCACTTCATGAAGCTTAAGCCTCATTTGTTTCATATCAGATCTGCCCCTAGATGTAGCTCCCCGTGTGAGGCTGGTAACCCTGGCGACCCTTCCCCTTCATCAGTGGGACCACCTGGCAGTGGCTAGGTCTGGATGCTACGCCCATTTCTCAAAATGTACTGCTGCAGGGCATTATGGGAGAGTTAAATAGCTCCCCCACCCAAGGATAAGAATACATGCGGTGAGAGAAAAGTCTGCAGGAAAAAATGAAGAGACCCAGTTGTATCCAAACAGCAGGGGATGCTGTCCACTGAGGCTGACTCTGATCTAGCAAAGTGGCTGAAAATTCATGAAAAGACCTAGTAGCTCCCGGGTTTGATAAAGAGGGGTGTGTGGGGGATTTTCAGGTTTCATTTATGATGCCAAAGTGCTTGAGGCTGGCAAGAAGATCACAAAAGACTTGGGAAAGGGCAGTGCCCCAAGAGAACCTGAGCAGATTTTGCCTCTGAGACACCGTTTAATTTCAGGCATTAGGGATGAGAAAATATTACCTGGCAGGCAGCAAAAATAGGCTGCCATAAATAGCTCAGCTGGAAGAACATGAGACTCTTAATTGCAGGGTCATTGGGGCGAAAGATTCCTGTATTGCAGGGGGTTGGACTAGATGGTATTCATGGTCCCTTCCAACTCTACAATTCTATGGTTCTAGGACTGAAGGTTGGGCTCAACTTGGTGGGTTATAAGTTGGGCTGATCTGGATTGGAATGATACTGTACCTCCCTATTTTAAAAGACAAAAGCAGTTATCCTTAAATTGTCAGAATCCTCTAAGGCCAGAGGGATGAAAAGGCCTTAGGATTCCAGTCCTGAATCTCACTTCATGGACAGCTTGGTGAGTTATTTGTTCCTATATAAGGGAGGTCAGGAGTCCAGCTCATCATTATGCATTCATCATATAATGAATAATCATGCACACCCTACTTCTCTCTAAATTGCTCCCTGATAACTCCTACTACCAGGGGAACCAACTTGAATAAAATATTGGGGGGCCCCAGATAAGCCCCACCCCTGATCCTAGTGCTGGTGAAGGTTTATTCCCTGCCCCTCACCTCACTTTTTATCCCCAAAACAGCTCTGTGAGGTTGACTGGTCTCAGAAGCAGTGCCTGGTCCGGGGCTACTCTGAATTCTTAAAAAGGGGAGCTTGAACACAACTCTCCCCAGATATAAGTTTTTAGGCATTGGGTTGCATTCCCACCACCACCCAAAATCAACGAAGGTGGGCTGCAAAATTATGCATTTGCCTGCTTGGGCATATTTTTAGGACCCACCTTATTTCTGTGACAATAAGGTGTTTTAAATTGCTTTTAAATATTGCTTTTTAATTGTTGTAACCCACACTGGGACCTTGGGGCAAAGAATGAATTAACAACAACAACAACATCATCAACAACAACAGGTGGGGAGCTTTACCCTCCAAGTCATTTAGTTTAATTTTTTAAAATGATAAGCAACCGGGAGCTGCTTCCTCTCTTGTCCTAGCAGAGCTCTGTGAACCCAGTTTGCACTCTCTGTCTCTCCTCTAATCACAAGGGCCATAAAATGTTTTTGCCCAGTCCTAGCTAAGTTGCCATTCAGCAACCCTATTACAAGTTTGTTTACAAGGGCTTGTTGGGAAATGAAGTCCAAACATGGAAATGAAAGAAAGGCATCAATGCCCATCAACTTTAGGGTGGCCAGGCCCCCTCAAATATTGTGTGTGTGTGTGTGTGTGTGTGTGTGTGTGTGTGTCTCAAAGAGACCTGGGCCCCTAGGAGTTGGTGCTTATTCCCACTACCTTGGATCTCCCCACCTTGGCTCAGCACTGGGTAAACAAGACCCAGACTACTTTCCCTCCTAGTCTCTTATAATGCTCCAAGCATTTTTCTGATTAATACTGTGCTTGGGTAGAGAGATGCTGACTTCCAATCGCCTGCTTTGCTCTATCTCCCCTCCTGATCTCTCTCCCTTTTATGTGCTAGTGGGGGGAGGCAAGAGCCTGCCAAGTGGTCAGTTGCAGCCACGCCCCATCATTTCTGGCCCACCTGTGTTTACCCCTGGTTGGGCCAGGAGTGCTGGTTTGCAGAGCCTGGTGCTGACCATTAGCAGCTTCACACACTATCCCATCACAAAGCTCCTAAGAGATGAGTTGTACGATGGCTATGGGGAGAGTGAGCCAAGTCTTTTGTCAGCTTTTATTTGCCTACAACCTCACTTGGGTCAAAATACTGAGATTCATGGCGACTTCCTTTAACTTAGGACTGGACAGATGTCTGCCTGGCAGGCTTAGATGATGCAAACAGGCAGTGTGAGTTGCTATTAAAGAGCAGCAATTTGCCAGTAATTTAATCCGTACCTTATTTTTCAATGGAACCCACCCACGCCCTGCTCCAATGCACCATAGATATGAAGTCCTAAACTATTGCTAATGCACATTATCTGTGGAACAGGGACCCTGGCAAACAGAATACCTTGAATGTTGATTACAGTAGAAGGAAAGGGGTGGTCTCTAGGATGTACCTTCCGGAAGACAGGTTTGCCTAGCAAAACGATTGGCAAAAAGTAAAAGATAAGTGGGTTGCTTTGAGTTTTGGTGGCCGGTTTAACACTTGGTGTTGTTAGATTTGGTTAGCTGCAAAGTATCTACTTGGTGAATGGCAACTTCATGTGAGGTTATTGCTATGACAATTTCAAGCACCGCCTTCCCGCATTTTCAAGAATAAACAGAGCCATGAATGAGGTCCCAGCCAGCCTGCTCAAGTGCTTCAAAAGATTAGACTGCTACTCGTCACCTTTGAAATGGTGGCCTCCTAATGGAAATCTATTTCCAATCACAATTTTGCAGCTTAAGATTTCAAGGAGGGGGAAAAAAATGATTACAGCGAATGGGCACTTGTACATTTTTAATGCAGTCTTTATCATTCTCTTCTTTGCTATGCAGTTCCAATTTCCCCCTGGGTTCCTCAGAGCCATAGCTATGCTGTAGACATTTCTCAAGAGAAGTTAACAGAAATACATAAATTATAAAGTGCTCCTTTAGCCTCAGGGCTGAAGGGCTGGCTGCATCTGCTCACCTGGTCGATGCTGGTGGAGAAGCATGGAGTAAAGAGCAGGCAGAGATTAACAGAACTCCACTGAGTTCTGGCAATTTCAGGAGACATGAAGAGAGCATAAAGGACCCTTGGTAGGTCTGCTTGATAATGCTGTTACTGAGATGTTGACCTTACTCAATGTCAAAGACATCAGTAAGTTCCTAGAATAGGCATTATTATAAGGGGAAAGCTGCTTTGCAAAAGTTCTGTGGATGGCATACGGGGCAGTGTTTAAAAGTCAATGGCTATCTTTATCACAGCATTAAATTCTATTTAGGATGCAATCCTATGCACATTTACCTGGGAATAAACCTCACTGGAACTTAATTCAAAGTAAGCATTTAACAAATTTGCCTTGAACAAGTCTAAGATGATCTTGTTTCCAAAGACATGATTTCCCTTACAGATTACTGAAAAATTAAATCCCATTTTTGGTGAAAGAAGTGGCTGATGAATCCATTAAGCACTCACTTCTTAAAGGCAGTTCTTAAAAACAAACTCTTCTGCACAAGAGCTCTTCATCCTTAAAGTAAGAAGTCATCTTACAGGAGAGGCGGAGCTTTAGCAAGGGGAAGCTATTTATTTGTAGATTATGCTTAAGCCATCTGTGTCTATTATAGACGTTGTTCAAAAATAATTGCTCGGTACTAGGGATGCATAAAATGCCCCTGTCTTTTTCTGGAATGAGCTAAACTAGGTTGGATTTGGAATGGGTCCAAAGCTGTTCATTTAAGAGTTCTTCCTCTTTCTGAGCTTCAGGCCTGGTTTTGCTCCAGGTTATGTCATTGGGGGGAACGACAAGACCCAGAGGTCTCTCGATTCACTTAGTGAGACACTGTCTCTATCCTACCTTACCTTCCAGCAGCAGTGGCACACAAAGTGGAGTCCTGCTGCTTTTCATTACACTCCATTTATCAGCAGGAGTTTCCCAACACACAAACACCCTTGGGAATGGTAGTTTGTCAAGGTTTCTATGAACCTTTGAGCTGCAAGGCTTTAGCCCTAATCCAAGGCCCAAGACACAGTGCTCTTTTCTGCACCGCTGCTGGAAGAAGCCAAAAAAGAGGCAAACCCTCAAAATGGTGCTGAAAAATATATTTATTCAATATTAATAGTCCCATCAGAACAATAAAATGCCCATTGTGTTTTTGTTGATAACCTTCCTCAGAGTGACAAGACCAAGGTTCTCCTACAAAGACAACATATCTCATGTGTGTCATTGTCTGAAATGCATCAGGCCATTTGTTATTTTATTAGGACTATTATTCATAACCATATTTTTCAACACCGTTCTGAAGCTTTTAGATGCATCCTACAATTAAATCAGCTGCTGGCTGTGGTGGGCAGATGTTCTGGGGGATGGTGATAATAAGGAAAAAGACTGTGGTGACTTTCAGTGCCATCCTAACCACGCCTATTCAGGAGTAAGCCCTTCTGATTTCAGTGGGGCTTACTCCCAGGTAAGTGGTGGTTAGGACTGCAACCTTAGCGCTTAGAACTCTCCTGGCTTTTGTTCAGGTGGTAAATTCTGATGCAAAGACAGCTGCAGATAACTTGGCACAGAGGCCCTTGAAACATTCAGCCCAAGACCATGATTTGATCTACGATATCCCTTGGCTGTTATGCCAGGAGCCATGTTGCCAGCAAAGCTGCTTAAAGAGCACGAAAGAATCTTAAACCCACCGCCATCCTCTAGGTCTCTAGAGCTCTGTATTATGCTTTCAAATTGTTACCAGCGAATCACTGGAATTTTTTAAAAAAGTCTTACTCTGTTATCCAGAAATGTGTGATGTTAAGTGTGCTGAAAAGAAATATCACACCACTTCATCAAACTTGGTTTACACTAGTTACTTAGTACGTGGGTTTAGTGTTAATCTTAGTTTGCATGAAAGAAATCAAGATGTCCTACCGTTCAAACGTTTTCCTTGATTACGAAAACAAAAAATAAGCCAAGATGTTAGAAAATGGAAAACAGAGTGCCATCTTCTTCAAATATCCGAGCTGGGTTCATTGTTGGGGAATGTTTTCTACGCCAGCACTACAATTTTAATCTGTAAAAGCCGCTTTTTAAACTTTTCAGCTTGGGTTCCTCTTCTGGTTTGGGGGTTCAAAACATGCAACCATATACAGTCCTTTGCAATGCCCCCACATTTCTTTGCAATGTTGCAGAGGTTCTTGGGGTGCAACCCTTCCTTTAGTTCACTGTTTACTAAAAATACCACGAAATCCCCAATCAAATTAAAGAAAAGGGTGATAAAAAAGGAAAGAGAACTGCGCATTATTTAAATGGTACAAATTCAGGAAACTCCTCTGGTGGAGGCATTCATGTCCTGTTTCATTCTAGTGTGATATGTTTGCCTCTCTTTTATCACAAAAGGTGAAAGGAAATACCATATGTTCATTACCATAATACAACTATTAATATCTGATTGTCCTGAGTAGGAGTCCTCACCCCTACATTTGGCTTTAGGACAATGAGATGGGAGTCCATCTCATTCTGTATTCATATTTGAATATATGCATTGGATGAATGGGCAATGATTCTGTGGAGTGAGGATTGGGATTCATGTTATAGTTGCATAATATTCTAAGTATATGGAACTATCACACAAATCCCAATTCATGTTATAAGCAGTGTACACTGTGTACACATTACTGGCTTGAAACGTAGTTGGGTCATTGTAAACTGGTTGATTCATTTAATGGACAACTAACCTAAGCTTGCTGTTTACAGAAAAACAGCAGTAGTTCTGAGCTGCTTCAGAAATAGTGTCATCTAATTTGTTGAGTTACTGGTCTGGTTTCCACCTAACTCCAAGCCATGGTTTGCTAACTTGATCATCTAAACCCAGCCCAGCAGCTAAACCACGAGCCAACTATGCTCATATAAACCATGGTTTGTTGCTGGTTTATAAACACTGCTTAATGTGTGTACTAAGCCAAGGTAAACCTGCATGAATTTTAGCTAATCATGGGTCGAATATGTTATTCCTTTTTCCGTAAGAGCCTTCTTAATCTTAAAGAGCTATGAAAAGACCTCTCCTCCTACACGAGGGGAGGAATTGTGAGCAGGAGCCGGTTCCTGCGTTGGCAGGGGGGCGTTTCAGCCCCCTGCATCTGCTTCTGGGGTTTAGCCGCACTTAAGTGGCCGCGGCAGTGCTGCACCCTCATTTTGCTTCCAGAATATGACGGATCACCCGCCCACCCTTTTATCTATTTGGCTCCAGCCTCTTGGTTTTTTGCCTACCTCCTAGCAAATCATCACAACTTTGTGGGCATTGGTGGTTAGGCACTGGAATATGTGTGGTGTGTTGGAGGGCAGGTTGTGGCCATCACCTACCCCTCACCTTTTGGGTATTCCGTTAAAGGGATCTGGAGGTCGTGGATCCTGTCTGATGCCCTGCTGGTGGCTAGGGCCATGGTGTGACCCCCGGTGACATCAGGGGAAGCTTCCAGTTGTATTTGCATCAACAAGCTCCTCCCACTGGTTGTTAACCCTCAAAATGACTTCCTGCTGAGCGGGGTGGAGTCATGTATAGATCATTTGATCCAGTGCCTAAGCCAATACCACTCACATGCTGCAACCAATAAAGTTGTGGCCTTATTTAGCCCATTAACCTAAAATACATGTGTCCTTGTGTCTTATTTATCCATAAGCGGGTGGCGGGTCCTTGACTCACTAGTGTTAGATGGTACTAATGCCTTGCCGTGCGTCTGTTTTAATATTATATATCTTAAAAGCAAAGGGAATAAGCAGTAGAAGAACCTAATTTTCCACATGGAAACATACATTTCGAAGACAGCAAAATAATAATAATGAAAAAGCCATACCTGTAATTGTGAAGCCACCTAGAGGAATAGCAAAATGGAAAGAGAGAAAAAGGAAGCAAATTAGTATCTGTTGCTGTCACCTATAAAATTCTACCCTAAAGTTCCCTACAGGAAATGCACTCAATTGGATCAGGCAAAAATGCCAAAACGTTTGTGTGTGTGAAAGGTTTATCCTAATTTCCCATGTGTGAAAATTTTAAAAAGTCCAGATTTGGTTGAAACATGTTATTCCCTGTTCAATTAAGGCCAAGATTAGATGCTACAAAAAACACAGCCCTACACTCTCCTCTTCGCTATCCTGGTAACTTTTCAGATTGCAAAATGTGTGGTATGGCATCACGGTGATGTGATAGTTTCCCACCCACAGCTCCACTTCATTAGCTGTTCCTTGTGGCTTGAAGATCACAACACAGCGCGGTCACATCACATGTTTTGTTTTACCTGGTCTTTCTGGGGGAGACAGGTTGACAACTCAGGGCTGCTGCTTTAGTGACTGCTGCGCATCAGTCATCACCAGAAAACATCCCAGGAATTTATCCTATTTGGAAAATTATAGCTTCTTACATCTTGGTTTTGAAACTTATGGAGAAGACTTTGCGTGCAGACTCCTCAACAGGCTTTCAGTTGTGTGTTTACTCCTAGCATCTCTAGTTAAGAACTCCAGCCTGAGATCTTGGGAGTATTAGCAGACGGAGCTTCCCAATGGCATGATTCAGTATTAGGAAGCTTCCTGTTTTCTTTTTGGAACTCCCACTCCAACACTAAATATGCCTTCTCATTTCAGCCTCAACTGTCCTCCTATTTGCAGAAATAGACAAAGGCGCTTAGAGGATGGTATGCTATCTGTTACAGATTCTAGTTTTCTCTAAAGCGCTATGCCGAACTTCCTCCATTCCTTCACACTCTGTTGTCATGGTGCCCATTCAAGTGAATGAAGCAACTCCTTTTGGGAGTGCTGTGTGTAGGTGAGCTGCACATTTCCTGTACTCGATTAGCTGGGTATGAATAAGTGATCTGATTCCAAAACAATCCACGCATTGGCCCACGAGATATGAACCTGACTCCATGACCGCATTTAGGTTAGAATGCACTTCGTAAGATGCAACTTACTGAAAAGGATTGGGTCACCAAAGGAACCCCAGGTTTATCTTTCAAATGTCCCACCACTATCATTAGGGATTTCATTTAAGAGGAATCTCTCCTGCATGAACACCACTGGAATGAATGGGAATGCTCAGGGGCTCCTACACAGTGCCCACTCATTTCAGCTGAAACCAGGGCCTACCTATAAGTTGCAAACAACTGTGTGCTTCCAACTCCCAGCACCGCTTTTTAAAACAAGAAGCAGCTTTGGGAAAGGGGGATTTAGAATGAAAAACTGGCAAAAGGAGAACATACTTAACCTGTATCTGGCTAATGGTTTCTCTGTTCCAAATAGCATCCCTCAACAGGATTTCAGTTGTGTGTTAATTTTGCAAATGTACTGGAATCTCTCATTTCTGCAGAGTCTCATGCACCAAAAGGAATAATTCTGTGGTCACAAAAACCAGTGAGCATTTCCACTTGAGTAATTTCTCTAATGGGCTGTAATATAGCCTCTTAACTGATCCAAAAAATGACTTTCCCTCAATTGGCATATGAAAATCAGTGTCTACCCCCTCCCCCCAAAAATGGATGTAAAGCTTAAAGAAGACCTTTTGTGCCATTCTGCAAAGTGAAAGTTAAAGAAAAATAGATCTCTACCCTTCCTTAATGTATCAGAAGAAACCCTGGATAAAATTTGAATCTTGGCCTGTTTAATCTGTGCATCTGCCAAAAGGCTTTCTGGAGATGAGATGTTTCAACCAATTACCATATAATTGACCTAAGATGTCTCATCTTTTCCCATCAGATCTTTAATACCTTGATTTCAGTCTGAGGGCACACTGAATCCAAGGGATTACTTCAAAACCAGCAGATATGGAAAATAAATTTAAGTAACAAACATGAAATCAATTACTTTCGTTTAGTTAAACTGCATTATTAATCTTTTTTTTTAAAAAAAGAAACATTTGAGAGTACAAAAATAAAATAATAGAGACAGAACAATCAACTTACATAAAGTACATCGATTGACTGGAAAAAATGGAAAAGAAATAGAAGAAATGGGGTGCTTACCAAGCTCATTCAACAACAGGGCTGTGGAGAACGCACAGAGGGACAAATACAGAAGAAGAAGAAGAAAAGACAATGAGCAATGAAATTAAAGGAAACATCTACAGAAAGGATCCAGATCCAGAAGGCCAGAAAATGCAGATCTGTAAAGCTGCAGGACATCATTACTACAAAGGAAAAGAGCATGAAAAATAATGGAAGAGAGAAACATTTCATGGGGGTGGTGTGTGAAATGGTGGAGGAATATTAAATGCACAGTTATTTAATATATTAGCTGTGACAAACCTTAAAAAAAAACAAAAACATTCAATGCACCCAGTGTTTAGATTCTGCTCTTTTGATCCTTATTCGGATCTTAATTCTGTATCAATTTACAGCTCTGCCAAAAGTTTGAGGAAAGAATATGTTCCACTGGATTCCTGTGGGAGTTTGCTTCATTCTCGGCCTTTTAAAAAATCATTTTTAAGAAGCTGTTATTCTATCTAAAATTATAGGAGGGGAAAGAGTGTTTACTACATACGCGTTTCTCACATCTGTTCACATGTGTGGGCCTTTTGTGCAATACTACAGCCTCAGAGTGTTTGTTACTGTGTCAGGGAGTCCCTTTGTAAACTGGGAATGTGGCAAAAGGGAAAGGGCAAGCAGGGGGTGGAGGGAAATGAGGAAGTCCCAAAGTGTGAGCTGAAAGACCCCGAGAGCATCCCCATGTATATAACATGCATTTCAGCTAGGCTAGAGGATGGACATGGGACAACGGTGTCTTTATTGTAAGGAGGAGTTCACGCTTGGAACCAAAGAATCCTGCAACACCTTGAAGACTAATTAATGCACTACACTGCGAGCTTCTTCTTACAATGTGTGAAAAATCAGCTGTAAATGTGGTTATGCTGGTTTTAAAGATCATTTCTCGCTGTCCTTCCTACAAAATCTTGGCTAGCGTTTCTGTGAAGGGGCTATGGAACTCTAGCCGGCCCCTTACACACAAAAAACAAAAAATTCATTCCCAGAGCTTTGGGGGAAGGCCACAAGAGTTTCAAGACTTTAAAACAAGCTTTGCATTGGTAGCAAGGGTGTGAAATAAAACTACAAGTATTTCGATGCTCCGTCTCAGCTTGTGCTCAGTGGTAAGCTGGTAAGAAAAATGGGGAGGAAATAATGTGCTCTTTAAAGCCCTAAAGCCTCGGTCCTGTATACCTGAAGGAGCGTTTCCACCCACATCGTTCACATGAGATCCAGCGCCGAGGGCCTTCTGGCGGTTCCCTCATTGTGAGAAGTGAGGTTACAGGGAACCAGACAGAGGGCCTTCTCGGTAGTGGCGCCTGCCCTGTGGAACGCCCTCCCTTCAGATGTGAAGGAAATAAGCAGCTATCTTATCTTTAAAAGACATCTGAAGGCAGCCCTGTATCAGGATGTTTTTAATATTTAATGCTGTATTGTTTTTAACACTCGATTGAGAGCCACCCAGAGTGGCTGGGGAAACAGCGAGATGGGTGGGGTATAAATAAATTATTATTATTATTATTATTATTATTATTATTATTATTATTATTATTAATGTGCCTGAAAGCATCCTGGAGGAAAAGCAAAATGTGTTTAAAAACAGCCCTTCCAAAACAGGTTGCTTGGTTGTCTAGTAATACAACCAACCCCAAGGGCTTCTGTTCCCAGTTTTACAGTGGTACCCATGTGTGTAGAAAGATGTCCCATAGAGCTGATGGGACACCAACTTGGCAAAGGCTTTTTAAGATGCTTTCAAGAATTGACTGGGGAATTGTACGGGGAAAACATGGCCACGCCATTTCCATTTATTTATTTATTTACTCGTAAAGTAAACAGGACAGAAGTGATCCAGTTTTGGGGGTGGAATGAAGGCAGCAAGGAATAGAAATATGGTGATCCATCCATCCTTATTCCAGCATATGAAAAGAGACTTGTGTGTGAACATCTTTCCACTGTCTTCTTGCACAAGGTTGGATCTCTCTCTGCGTGGAACGTTTATATTAGAAGTAGGTCTGAGTTGGCTTAGGCAGTAGAGCAAGAGACTCTTAATCTCAGTGCCATGGGTTTGAACCCCACTTTGGACCAAAGAGTCCTGCATTGCAGGGGGTTTTGAGGCAGAGGACCCCTCCAGCGCTATGATTCCATGATACTTCTAGTGGCTGTAAGCTTCCAAAAAAAGAAGGTTGGGCTAGGTGACCCAGTGATTACCTTTCAGTTTTATAATTCTTTCTATCGTTCAAAGCCCCCTATAAGAAAGGGAGGGGGACGGCAGCATCTCTCTGCAAGTCTAGATGCATCTAATGAAGCATTAGAGAGGAATCTCACAGATCTACAGGCAGCTTTTCAGAGTCTCCTCGGGAGACCTACTCCACAGTTTGAGATCTACGGCTGTACTGCTGAATTTTCTGCATCAGTGCTTCTTTTTTTATCCTGGAAATGCGGAATTGTTTTAATTGCAAGTCCACCTTGTTTGATTTCAGGACGTATACTCGGTTTGTGGCTATACTATGCAGTAGAGCCATATGCTGTAAATTATTTTCCCTTTGCAAAAGCAAAACAATTTCACTTAACTCCTTAAAGTCTGGATGTTGAAGGTGAGCAGGGCAGGAGAGGGTTCCTTGTAAAATACACCTGTGGCTGATTTTGAGGAACTTTTATGTGACTTAGAGATAAGGGGTGTATAAATGAAACAATTTTGTTCTACTTATGATGAAGTGCTGGGTCATTTTTCTTAATCATGTTTTGACTATATGCCTCCAGCTTTACTGGGTTGAAAAGCAAAGGTTTTTTTCCTGCTATACTGGCACCAGGCCAGTATACATAGAAAAACAGTGTCCTGGGTCACTCAAGTGAGATGTGTTTACACTGTGATCCTGTTACAGTTAAATAGATTTATTTGGATGAGATTAATTAGGGCTCCTTCCTGTGTTAGATATGTGATGTGTGTACTTGCGCAGTGCCCTGTAATGTGGACAAGAGCATACATGTGCTTGTATTTCTCAACATGCATGGCTTGCAAGAAACTGTCAATGGCCCTAGCTCGTAGCCATGTACACACAGAATGAAATGTATCTGCCTTACATGCTACAGAACACACACTGTGTTTGCAGAGTGCATTTACAAAATATTTAATCTGGCTGCTCTGCACATTATCCAATCCATTCAGGGCGATGTTTCCTTGCAGCTATGACAAAAGCCTTATTGAGGTTGTGCTTTCATTTGGAATTTTGTCTTCATCTTTGAGCACTGGAAGCAGAAAACCACAGAACATTGGCCCCTGAGGAACACTTAAGGCGGTGCAGGAGCATTTTTCTGTGGACACCATTCCTATCCTGTAATGTGGAAGACAAGTGCATTTCCCCTCTGCAGACAGGAGGGGGAATCATAATGACTGAGAACCAATTCCAGTCTGGGTCAGGAGCAAGTGCAATGTGAAAGAGACCATTTGGATGAAGAATCCTATGCTCCTTTAACCCACAGAAAAGCAACAAATGTAGATGCATCTTAAGAGGGCACTAGCATGTTCTGGGAGAGTGGGCTCAATAGCTAAGCTCTTCTTTCACTCTTCTCTATCTGTATTTTTTCCTCTGCATTAAAAGCAAAGCCAGCTCTAAAGGTAAAGGTAAAGGGACCCCTGACCAATAGGTCCAGTCGCGGCCGACTCCAGGGTTGCGGTGCTCATCTCGCTTTATTGGCTGAGGGAGCTGGTGTACAGCTTCTGGGTCATATGGCCAGCATGACTAAGCCGCTTCTGGCGAACCAGAGCAGCGCATGGAAACGCCATTTACCTTCCCGCCGGAGTGGTACCTATTTATCTACTTGACTTTGACATGCTTTCGAACTGCTAGGTTGGCAGGAGCAGGGACCGAGCAACAGGAGCTCACCCCGTCGTGGAGATTCGAACCGCCGACTTTCTGATCGGCAAGCCCTAGGCTCTGTGGTTTAACCCCCAGTGCCACCAGTGTCCCAAAAGCCAGCTCTAGGGGGCTGGCAAAAAAGCAAGCCTATGGTGGTCCCCAGTGCTTTTTTTTCTTTCTAAAAAAGTGTTTAGGGGTACTCTCATTTTCCTACTCATATTGAAATACTGCTCCTCAATGAGGCCAAACATAGATTCACAAAATGTTTAGGGGTATGTGCTAAACTGGTGGTCCTTCTCTCACATCAGTGGCCACCGGTGGGCCTGCCTCTTGGTGGTGGTGGGCTGCAATGGGAAGCACTTGCATTCTGAGTAGCACAAGCTGGCTGGCTCCAGCTCAGATTTTAATTTCCTATAATGCCTGAGAATGCAGATACATTGGGGGCACTGGGGGACGTTAAAGGGGCGACTAGAGTCTGCCATTCAGCACTGCTATGAGCACTGGACTGAATCATTGTTTTTTTAAGGTGGGTATAGAGTAGGCATTGGTGGTGCCCTTCCCTGTGACCCTGGCAGCTGCCCAAGGATGCTGGGGACAGATGGGAACAGATTTCAGACCCACCTCTCCCAAGCTATTGTGTGCTTCCCTGCTTTCTGGGGGGTAACTGACAATGCTAAAAGTAACAGCTTATTTCCCATGGGTTTTTGCTTTTATGTGGACTTTACCTCCACAAAGAAGCTTAAAAGCACAACACAGATCTTCATTGCTCTCATCTTCCTTCCTTTTCCCCTTTAATCTGCCAGAGTCAGCACTATCACCCAAGCAGTTATGTCTGTTTTCCTTCAGTTATACTTGGGGAAAGCTAAATAAGGATTTCCATTATGATGGCTCATAAGAACACTTTTTCAGGGAAATTCTGCTTTAGGTCACCCAGTCACTGCTCACCTTAACCAGCCAGAAATGGACACTGTTATCTGTAAATTGCAGATCATCACTGTTGGAATGGAAAAGGTCTGCAAGCCAACTGCCATATTGAGCTACTATTGCTACATCAAACAGGATGATTCAAGATTGGAGGAAATATAATCCAAGTAGGTTTGGCTAACGTCCACAGTAATTGGATAAATTCTCAGGTGCAATGAATCTTGACATATTTCGAAATTTATCCAGGACTGCACTGTGTGATCCTAATACAATTCATTTACACTGTATGGCATATTCTTGCTCTGTTGCTTTATTGTATTGCCTGGCAATGCTGTTAATATACATGGGCATCCTATTTATTATTATTCACTGCTGGTAACGCTACAATATGTGGGAACGTGTTACAATCTAGTAAAATAGGTTCACAATTCCAGGAGGCGCCACACCTTCTCAGGGAAGTCTTCCTCACACTTTAGGTTTATTCTCACGTTCTGCTCTTAATGAGGAAACATGTGAGTTGAAACTCACTACTCTGCCTGTTGCAACCTCTGAAAGAGGTAGTCTGAAAGTCTGTTTTGCAGACTGCTGCTGCTTAATAATTATCACACTGCATCTTGCCCTTTCTCCAGGGAGCTCAGGGTGGCATAGATGGAGTTACCCTGTTTTATGTTCACAACAACCTTGCAAGGTAAGTTATGAGAGAGAGAAAGGGGTTGGATGGATGTGGATATGTCATAATATCCATGATCCCAGCCCCTGCACTGTGATCAGTGCCCTGGAACAGACGGACGGAATAGAAAAGTCTGAGGCATTGTACAGTTAATTCGCTTTGTCTGACTTCAACACAAAGGCTACCACTACATGTGGTGTGTAATATACAGTTTGGGCCTCATTAAGAGGATACTGTGGAAACTGTGAGAATGATACTTGGTTATAATATACTTGGTTATCATAAACCCTATGTCCTATTATTTGGATTTTATATTATTCACTTCAAAGGGCCAGTTATGTTATTTATTTTTAATGATGTATTTAAGTGGGACGTAATAAGGAGCAGGAATGTCATCATTTTTATTTCTTTTCAAAAAAAGGGAGAGAGAGAGAAACTAAATTAAAACTGCTGAACTTTGACAGAGGCCAAGGGCAAGCTAAGTGGAAGCCAAGTCAGAAAGTTGTGAGAGGAGAGAAACATAATCAGAGGAAGAAGCCCCCAGTTTCTTGTGAGCTGCCTGGGTTTGCTCTCACACCTTTCATTCCTCTTCGGATCCATATTGGTTCCTCAAGCACAAGGAAGAAACTGCACTCTTTCTCATATTCCTCTCGGTCAAGTATTCTAAGGGTAATGTATTTCCTGTGGGGAAACAAGACAAAGGCAAAACAAATGGTTGGCTTTACACACACACACACAAGCACACACATGCTTTTAAGTCTGACCAGTCGAGGTAGCGGCAGTCTGCAATGGCAATGGAGGGGAACACACTGCCACACATCCCTCTTTTATGTATGTAAAAGAGCAGAAAACCTCTGTTCCAGAAACCTCCTTGTCTGATTCCGTTTGGTTAAGAAGCCCCTCACAAAGTTAGCTTTGCATTCAGGTAGAGCCAAGGAGGATTTGATTCTAATTACAACCGTGCCAGTACTTTATCTCAAGCAGAAGTCTCTGAATCTCGAGAGGTTAAGACAGTTTATTCAAACAACCTATAAGGTAGATAAGGGTGAGGCATGAGCCCTTTTCAGACATTCATTGTATGGAGAAGGAATGTGCTTGGCAGGTTCTCCCCACAACCCATGTGAACACATTAGACTGTCTGAATCCAGCCCTCGTTCACAAAACCTGCTACTCATCCTTTTTGCCCTACACGGGTGTTCATTCTCCAGAGAATGAATGCCTGAAAGGAATTATAACACCATTTCCTCACAGTCAACAATTAAGCTTCATGGCAGAACACAGATTTGTCACATAGTACGGTGACCTGGACCTCAGTCAAGAGGAAAAAGGTTTTCGCTTGCCATACCAGTATTGAACATAGGTTAAATATTGGTTGTTTTGGGGGACTAAATAGAATTTAAATTAACCAGATGCTACTCTTTCCAAGATTGTGCCTGATTTTACAGCAAATGGAAAACTTGAGCTCAGGACATTCTAGCAACGTCCTCTGTGGCCAGTGACTCGGCTCTCTGCCCCTTTACATAGATAATGGAATGTGTGTTTTTGAGACTCCATGAATGGGAATGTGCCAGGCATCCATGAGTGATCAAGTCAGGTGCATACAGGTAGGGCTCAGCCCCACACAGCCGGTCCTTTTCACCTTTCTTTTCACTCATCTCCACCAGACGGGGCTCCCCAATCTCAACGTAGAACGTCTTGTTTTTCTCATACTCCTCATCATCAATTACTTTGATTGATACCACTTTGCTGAAACAGAGAAGGAGAAGGAGAAGAAGAATATAGATTCAAGAGTAAGGTGAGGGAAGTAAAAAAAGAAAACAAAAAGAAAAGAAAGGGAAGGAAGTAAAAGAAAAGAGGAAACTGCACAAATTCAAGGAAGAAATCAGTGGGTTATTGCTCCATGCACTTGAAATGATGGCATTCTATGTTAGTAATATGCAACAGCTCACAAATGCCTCTGCAAAAACCACAACTGCATGGGATAATTTCTTGAAGAACCTAAGAAGAGACTGCTGAATCAAATCCAAGGCCCATCTAGTCTAGCATCCTGTTCTCACAGGGCATCCTTTTCAACCAGATGCCAATGAGAAGCTCATAAGGAGAACAAGAACGCATTCTCCCCACTTGTGATTCCCAGGGGCTACAAAGAGGTATACTGCCTCACACACTGGAGGGAGCCATCGTGGCTGGTACCCATCGATAGCTTTACCATCCATGAATGAGTCTAATCCTCTCCTGAAACCATCATCCTAGTTGGTGGTCATCAACTCCATCTTATGAGGGCGAATGATATTGCATCCCATAGTGGAAATCATCTAACTTGTGTGCTCTGCTCTAGGGCATATCTACACAAGAAAACCTACATTGGTTGTATACCACTTTAGCTGACCCGGCATCTTCCGAGGAACCCTGGGAACTGGAAGGCTGATGGAGATGCTCAAAGCTGCATTAGACAGCACTTGCTACTCTCTAAGTTAGGAAGCCACCAGTAGTGTGGTTTTAAAATGTGGGTATGCTCCTGTATTGCCTACTTTTGCTCTGCATCCTTATGTTTCCAATGGAGGGGAGTGTAGGATCTGCAAATCTGGATATGGCATCAGGGCACTGCTGCTTCACAGTCACATCATGCGATGTTGGGGAAGGGCAATAGCTCAGTGGCCGGGCACCTGCGTTGCATGTAGAAGGTCTCAGGCTCAGTCCCCAGTATCTCCTGGGAAAGTTTCCCTGTCAGAGAGCAGCTGCCATTGAAATCCAAAGGCCTTGCTCCCAAGTGAACATGTTTAAGATTGTGCTGCTCATTCGGTTTCCCCATGCTAAGTGCAAAAATATTCAGGTTGCACCATAAGAGAGCTGTTTAGCGTGACTTACTGCCAGTTAAGCATGCACAGGATTGCAGTCTAAGGCTTGGTATGCCTTAGCAGCTTAAAATGCAGCGAGCTCGTTCCCCCACCCCCATATTTGCACATTGCTGCACACATCAGACAGAGGGCAGGGATGCTTTCACCCAATGCACATTGCCTGTTTGTTTCTCTGTGCCAGCAACTGCCCTCTCTCTCCCTGAACTCCTAGTCGTGAAGCTGTCATCTGTGCATGCACAATGGCTATCTCAAATGTACACACCCCACTTAACTGCAAAGTGAATGTGGCTTACATTTTCAAATAGAATGAGGGGAAACACATAAAGCAGCAGGATTTCTCAAGGAACTACAGGATAGGTATGGATTGTGGCTAACACCACGGGTACACAGTTTCAAAAACCAGTGGTGGGAGTGCATTGGACCCAGCGCTAACAGCAATGTGTACAAAGCCTAAGACTCCACAATCGCCCCCGTAATCCATCCAAAGACGAATGGAACACTGGGGCCCTTTTCGTCATGTCCAGCAATATCTTATCTTCCCACCCACATTTTAACATCCGATTTGAAGAAGATAAGTGTTCTGGTGCATGAGAAATCTTGCTCACAACTCTGTAGACTGCAGTAGGAGTTTTGCCCTGCTGTTGCTCCTGGATCTGTTTTTTCTTCCTAAGCAAATTGGGTTTTCAAGAATGCAAATAGCTGCAAACTGCTCTTGGGCATCCACTACATTTCTTCAGGCAGGGAAAAGTGGCATGAAAGCGGGAAGGACCACAGCTCAGTAGCAGAGCATCTGCTTGGTGCGCAGAACACCTCAGGTAAGGCTAGGAGAGGCCCTGTTTGAAATGCTGAAGATGGACTAATGAGCTGACTTAGTATAGGGCAGCTTCCTGTGTTCCTAAATCAACCCTCTTCATCAAGAGGATCTAAGCCTAAATTGCTTGATCCACTTTTCTTTTCTTCTACTTAAAAGGAAAATGGAAAATAAGTAGCAACGCCACTGGTGAGTTAGATAATCAGAAATTCTCAGGATAGTTTATAGCAGAAAAGAAAACATTCACTCAGAAAGCCATGCTGTACGAGCCACTAATTTAATCATCTATACCTATATGCAAACACATTCTATTACCCTAAAACCGATCAGTCAATGCATCCATCCATCAGTGTCTCCATCTCCCACACAAACACAGCAATGGCGCTCAAGGTACGTCAGCCTTATTTTCCAGTCTGCCAGGGGACACGGCTCTTTCCTTGCTCTCTACCCTGCTGTATATTATGGTATGTCTGATTCTGCACATTACTAACATGGCGCTTCAGAGCTAAACAGCCTGTTATCCCAGGTTTCCACTTCGGCGTCCTTTGACTGTCATTCTAGTCTACTGAACTCTGTGTGTGTTTGTGTGTCCGCAGGGTGGGATGGAGTTTTATAAATGGACGGTGAAAATGGGCTTCCTTTCGTTTGATGTGAACACTGAAAACAAATGTCCCCAGTTACTTCCATAATCAAACTGAAAAGGCCAGGGAGAGAGGATGCAAATGAAGCTGTCCTTGCCAAGAGCTGTTGATATATGCATGAGGATTTTCAGCACAACGGCCTTTAAAAGAACTAGACTTAACTTCCAACAACCAGATGTGTCAAACACTTACCTGGAAAAAAAAAAGTAACCTACTTACAATTGTCTTCCCTTTTAGGCCCCTGCTTTGTATGTGTTATGAGGAGTTGTGTGGCAAGTGGTGGTGGTGGGGGGGAGGGAATAGCTCAGTTTTAGAATACATGTTTTGTATGCAGAAGATGCTATTGTGGTTGGGAAGCCCCCTTGGCTGAGACACTGGAGAGGTGCTGCCAGCCAGAGTAGACAACACTGGGTTCGAGCAGCTTTGCCTCAGGCAGTTTTCATATGTTTATCTTGTTTGGGACCAAACTGTGTGGGTTTGAATCCTTTGAATACACAGGATGCTGTGGCTCATCCACTATTTTCAAGCAAATATAATTTGCACTGTTTTCCATCCTGTAGTGATACACAGGAATGGAGGAGCTTAGGGCAGCCTTAGGGTTTTCGGTAGTGACGAAATCAGGCTACAAAAGGCATCTGACAAAGTAAACATGACCTGCTATTTCTGGATGCTTGAAACTGGTCTCGGATGTTTTTAAGTTTGCGTAAAAATGAATAAAACAGCAAAAAAGAGTAGATGGATGTCACAAAAATCTGTGCATGAAATCATCTAGTCTGCCATTCAGTGTTGGCTATAAAAAGATACACCTCAACAAGCTTTCATAGGAAACTATTTATCCATGGCTTTTCACAGTCTGGAAATGCAAAGGGATGCTTGAGAATGGAAGAAATGGCAGGGAAGCAAGTTTGAAGAATACTTCTTTGGTCCTCATAGCTGTTGGTTTGTTGTTCTTTTTCAAAGAGAAAATTCAATTATATTTTTGTCTGATGCCTTAACAGAGAAGCTTGACCTATCCTCGCACTTTCTTATCTTGAACCACCATCCCAGCAGATTCCATCTGTTATGGGAGAATTTATCAACGTAATAAAGGAAAATAAAAAGATGAAAAAGCTGCATACAGAAAAAGCTCAACTGCAGCAAACCCTGCCTAAGAGCTGTATAACCTGTTGTTCAACCAGGTGACTCTTTCTTGACATAACAGTTTTCTAAAATATACCATTTCTCCCACCTTACGCATAAAAGCGATTCAATTTATAGAGAAGGATGGAGGTGTTTATCTTATCAAACGAACTCTGCGGCTTGCAAGGATTTCTTGCCATTAAACACATACACACACACTGCAAATGTCCCACTGTCTCAACTACATAGCCCTGCCCCTTCTTCATTATCAAAACATTTTTATTTCTGTTACATCCAGTGTGTGTCATTGTGGCTGGTGCATACGACTTCACTCAGATACTTCAGATCCCATCTCAATGTTCCTCTCTCTCCAGCACAACGCATCACATTTATTAAGGTGCAACAGTGCAAAAGGCTCATTTTAGAAAAACAAACCAGATGAAAAACCTAATCAAGCAAATCTTGGAGGAAGGAGTGCATAGCTACAGAAATCCTGTAAATCAGGCTCCAACAACCTAGTGCCTTTTTGGATTCCAACACTCATCAGCCTCAGCCAGCACAGCTATGCTGCTTGGTGCAGATGGGAGCTGTGGTCCAAAACATCTGGAGGGCACCAGGTTGGTGAAGACTGCTGCAAAGACAATGAAATCAAATGGCACAAGAGATTTGGTGCAGGCAGGCTTATATGTTTTCATGAAATATTATATTGCATAAGTTGGGAGACTGTCTGCTTGAGCTATCTCAGTTCGTTTAATTTATTCTTTTTTTATAGACTTGCATGCTATGGTACACTCTGAAGCTGTTGTCTACCTATTGGACCTACCTATCTTTTGAATGGTGAATGTACTACCCTTCACCATAGGTTTACAATATGGACAAAATAATACGCAACAAATAATGAACATTAGAACATGGTAACACAGAGAAAACAGTGGTCAAAACAGCAGCAGCCAAACCCACAGTATCTATAAGGCAGCACAAGGAAAGCTGGGATAAAAAACCCAAATTCTGAGAGATGTAGTCTGGGCAGGTCTTTTGTGGGTTTTTTGTTGTTGCTGTTAAGACTATCTTTCTTTTCTGTTGAGGACTGCTGAAAGCAAGTAGGCATTAATGGATGGAGTATCAAACTTGATTACCTTTGGTTCTATGAAATCGGCCAACCTAGTGTGACTCCCTTCCCATCTACTTTCGAATTTCATCAGAAAGTGCTTTGCTAAGGTTGTTATCAGCACTGCATTCTTCTCTCTTTTCATAATTTAGATCCAACAGCAAAGAACGCATTGTTGGAGAAGCACAAGCACACAGAGAGAGATGTGCTTCCTCATACTAAGCCAAAAGCCTATTATGTTTGCCCTTCATGCTTACAATAAAACTCATTTACTCCAAGCAAAAGATAGCTATGAAAAGTTACAAGGCTGTGACATAGCTGTGATTGGTTCCTCCCGCCCCATGAATATTTGCAATAGTTTGTTCCATTAATGATCGCTACAGCAATCATTTTATACCAAGGCTGGGGACATTTTGCAGAGGCGGGAAGCCAAAACTGAAATAACGAGAATTATCTGCCCTCCACCTCTGAATTCTACTGCACAAACAGACTCCTTCAGTTTCAGATATAGGGCTCTACAGGTAAGGAGTCAGGTGCAGGTGAGTCCGAAAGACACAGGGCTCCGTTGTCAGCGAAGGTAACTCTTTATTCAAGGAAATGGCATCCAACTCAGCAACACTTTCTTGTAGGTCTTGCCCCCATGGAGCCTTTGCCAGGACTGAAGGTCCCTGCTTTCCATCCCTTCTAAGGCTCCTCCTCTCCCAGATGTTTCCCAAGCAGTCTCAAACTGCATCTGCCCACCTCTGGCCTCTGTTCCACCCTCCTCACTATCCTGTTTGGAGACAAGGGGGGAGAGGAGCTCGTCACAGCAGGAGAGGGAGATTCCCTGGAGCAGCCTTTTGATGCCCCTCCTCAGCTTCAGCCTCAGAGTCTGAACTGCTCCCTGTCCCAGGTTCCTCCTGCTCACTGAACCCTGTTGTCCAAACCCTCCTTCTCCCTCTGACCTCTCCTCGGTGTCTTGCTGCCAATGCTTAGGCTCTGAACCTTCCTCCTCTGGAGTTTTCCTTGGGCGTTCCCTGGCTGTGGCCTCCCACCACTCCTTGTTGCCCAGCCAGTCCCTGACAATCACATGCAAAACTAAAGAGGGGTGTTAGCATTAAAGCATGGAAATACCTCTCTCACACTCCCACACCTTTGGAAAACAACTTACTTTTCTTTATGAATGAACTGTGTGATCTTGCCTGCAGCTTGCCAGTTAGACATTTCTGTTTGTTGGCTAGTTTATTGCATTTATAGAATACATTTTTTTCTCCAAGGAGCTCAAGGTGGCATACGTGGCTCTACCCATCCCCCACTCATTTAATTCTCACATCAACCCTGTGAGTTAGGTTAGGTTGAGAGGCAGAGACTGGCCCAAGTTCAGCCAGTGAGCTTCATGGCAGAGTGAGGATTTGAACCCTGATTTCCCAAGTCCTAGTCCAGGTTAGAGTATGTTGTGGGGATGCCTGATTATCATCTTCCAAAGCAACTACTGTATTCCGAACTTAAAAATGGAAAGTGTAATGCTGGTGATCAACAAAAGAGGTTTACAAACTCTCTCAAGGCAAATCTTAAAAAATGTAGTATAAACACTGACAACTGGGAAACACTGGCCTGCGAGTGCTCCAGTTGGAGAACAGCCTTTACCAAAGGTGTCATGGGCTTTGAAGACGCTCGAACTCAGGACGCAAGGGAGAAACGTGCTAAGAGGAAAGTACGCTTGGCAAACCCTCACCATTATCAATTCCCACCTGGAAACCTATGACCCCAACGTAGAACGACATGTGGATCCAGAATTGGCCTCCACAATCACTTACGGACCCACTGTTAAAACTGTGTTTATGGAAGACAATTTTACTCAGCTATGAGTGATCACCAAAGAAAGAGAGATCCCCATTCTACCATGAAACTCATTGGCTGACCTTGGGCTAGCCGTTGCCTCTCAGCCCAACCTATGTCACAGAGTATGGTAATAGTTTTTTTCCAATTAATAATTGCTACAACAATCATTTTATACCTGAACTGGGTACATTTTGCAGAGCCGGGAGGCCATATTCTAATAACTATCATTCTTGGAGCGGTGGAACTCTAATCTCCAGCTCTGCATTCTACTGCACAAACAGACTCCTTCAGGGGTGGCTGTATGGATGCAACTGCTGCATAGTATCACTTTATTAAAATGAAGGAGAAAAAAAAGGAGAAGGTGCTATGTTATTAAAACTAACGACAAATGCCAGTGTAGCCAAAGAGGTAAAGGAGGCACACGAGGCTGAACATTCTCTTATCTCCGCAGCTACAGCCAACACATGGCACTAAATTGTGTTTCCAGGCAACTGTGGACTGCTAATTAGGAGCAAGAATGAGAAAGCCAATATAACACACCCCCTTCCACATTTTATATTAAAAAACATAAAAGAAGATTTCTGTGGAAATGTGTAATAATTCCCTGCCTCCTCATTTTTACTACAAACAGACATAGATGCAAAGCTGACAACAGCAACTCAGACCTAGACGTTTGTGCCAGCAATCTGCCTCCAAAAACCAAACATACCTTCGCCGATTCTATAATGTCATTACTTGAGATGGCCTCCAGAAGCTGTTGATGTGCCCTTTCCCCAAACAATTATTTGCTGGCATAGCTGGAGAGAAACGAACGTCATTTTCAGAGAGCCAAAGTTAATTTGGATCGCTGCCTGCACAAGCTTCCCACTTGCACCTCAAGTAAACAAGTCTTCTAATGGTAGGTCCCTTGTTCTCATTGCACAGGCAGCACAAACAGGCTGGCCAGATAGGGAAGAAGGCTCTGTCGATATGTGTAGCTATTGTCTGTATTCTAACATGCTCTTAGACAGCCGTTAGCATCTAATGATTGGAGGCCAAACCAGAACATGAGGTGGAGAGGAAGTGAGAGAATGCAGTCAACACCAGAGGCCTTATTCCATTAGCACTTTCCGCTGAAAGGCAACGAAAACAATTTGTCTCCTTACCCTGCAATCCTCTCTTAGACTGCAAAGCAAATTGAGAGGATGATTACTCTCTTTCACTTAACCACGGGGTTGCGGCTAACCTCAACAGCACATGTCAGCAAAAGCGTGGCCAACCAGGGCTTATGCAAACTCTATCGTTTTACAGGATAGTGCTTCACTTGCGCTCTTAACATAGCGATGCGTTGACGGTTTAATGCTTGCCTTGTGCGATTCTTGCTTTTGCAAGAGTATTTGGTGTCATGGAGGGATGTCTGTAAAAGTCGCAAACCACTCTTAATCAATATTGCCCCCCAAGTATATGAAGAAGAAGAAGAATTTGATATCCCACTTTATCACTCCCCTTCAGGAGTCTCAAAGCGGCTAACATTCTCCTTTCCCTTCCTCCCCCACAAGAAACACTCTGTGAGGTGAGTGGGGCTGAGAGACGTCAAAGAAGTGTGACTAGCCCAAGGTCACCCAGCAGCTGCATGTGGAGGAGCAGAGATGTGAACCTGGTTCACCAGATTACAAGTCTACCACTCTTAACCACTACACCACACTGGCTCTCGCCATGTGCCATATGGCTCTTGCTATGGGCCATAGCGGCTCCCTGGGCATAGATCTGCCAATGCAGATGACTGGCAGTGCTATTCAGCAGTTTGGGTCTGGAGTGCCCAAACCCAAGCCCAGGTTCCCCCATCCCACTTCTTAACAGGTGGTCAAATCTGAGAGCGCTGAGCTGTTTGGTGCTACGCATAAAATTCCCACTAAAGTGCCGTGAATGGCAGGCGCTTCCCCTGAGTGTTTATATGATCCATATATGCAGCACAGCAGTAGTCTTCTGTGATTCCAAATTCATCAGGGGGTGTGCAAGCTTCCACATGTGCCCTTGCTGAGTAGAGGAGACTATTTTTCATCATTCAGGGAGCGTGAAATCTGGTGCACAATTATCCATGCCTGGTTTAAAATCACTAGGACCACTGCACATGTCATGTAACCTAGTGCAGGAGAAATCTCATAACAATTTTCAAATGCAAAGTGCTTCGAGATCTTCATTGGCCTTGTGCTCGTTAACTGCCCAAAGAGTTAAAGATGAAAAAAATAATAACCGGTGCCCCCACTGATACACTGAAAATCGGGAGGAAGACTAGTTCTAACAAGATGCATCAGCTTCAGTGGCGCAAACAATAGTGATTCTGAAGCTACTTCATTTTGGTAGGAAAGGGCAAGTAAACCGGCCCTGCTCCTCTTGCCAATGTAATGCTGGTTGTGGACCTATTGCACTACTGCAAATCTAAACCTAGTGAAATAAATTATGTAGCTGGTTTTGTGACTTTTGCCTACGAATCCTATGCTGGCTCCGAATCATTTACATCACTGCAATTTTTCACCCAATAAACATAATTATATAGTTGGTTTCTGGTTCTTGCAATGGGGATTTATTATATCTGTATTACACCTGTCTTCTAAGGAACACTATCTAGTCTCTTCTTTATCTACGCAACATCCCTAGGTGAGGTAGGCTAGACTAAGAGATAGTAACTGGTCCAAGATCACCAAATGACCTTTATGGCTGAACACAGATTTGAATTTAACTCCTCCTGCTCTAAGTCCAGCACTCTATCAGCTATACCACTTTGGTTCGCCATTCAGCACTGGCAAGGGTTACTTGTGTTTCACTATGTTTCTGAGGTACAAAAAGCACTTCCACTTCAGTTGGAGGCATCGCAACCTTGCAAAGAAGAGGAAGGAACTTGTTATACATAGCTGCTCACAACAGGAGGCTGGAAAAAACTGATTCAAGATGATAAAGAGTCAAGGACCAATCAGAACAAAGGTTATGTCTGATCAATCAGGGGCAATGCAAGTAAGGTGGTGGTTAAACCCATATCCTAAATAATCCGTTTAGTCCTAAAGATGCTCATTACCATAAACTGCTTTTACGTGGTGCAGGTAGGCATTCTGCCTCAAGCAGGAGCCAACATGACCCTTAAGGGAAGATACAAACAATTACCTTTTATATATTTCCCAGCATAAGTGATATTTAATTGAGTTTAGATCATGATTTTAACATACAAAACGAAATTATAACCCTCTTCCAGAATCCTAATTTGGCAACTTTCAGAGAAAAGTGTTTTGAAAACACACACGTCCGGCTATTTTACAGATAACACACTACAGTCATTTAGGGGAATGTTTTTCCATTCCAGGTGTTAAAATGCACTTTTTACAATCACCTGCTCTACCTGAACCTTGCATCCAATTTTCCAAGCTCTTATTTCACCCAGTAAATGTCAATGTCACCTTTCTCTTTGCTGCCCTGTGCAGTCAGGTAAGTCAGAATGCCAAATAGGAATTGATAATGTTTTTATGACAACATACTGAATATGTCATGAGGGGAATTGTTTTTTTGGTTTTGGTTTTTAAGTTGGAAAACAGAAGACTATGAATAATTGATTGTTCATGCGTAATTCACAGAATACATTTGATGAATGGTTATTGCTACCCAAAAAGGAATAGTATACTCACTGGAGAGGAATCACCCATCTGTTCCAACTACATTTCAACCTCTGTGATACATGCTTAAGACTTCCTACTAATAATAAGGAATAATGTTGAATGTTATTGAACTGCACAAATAAAGTGGGTAATTTGGTGAGAGCTAAATCACTGTTTGCATTTGATCAAACATAACTCTTAAGCGGAAAGCTACATCTTACACTGAAATTGTGTAGCAAAGCACTGATTGCCCCTTTCTCTGTTCAAAGTAGTCTTGAGAAGGTGTTTTTCACTGGAGAAGGCAGAGGTAGGGGGAAGGGAGGGTTTAATATTCCTGTGCTGCCTCTTTTGCTGTTAAATTCTGGCCAGCTGTTTTTTTATCTCCCAGGAGGTTTGAAAATCTGTTTACAAAGGTATAGAACACTAGAATTGTGGGCATCTAAACTACAGTTGGCTTACTCTTAGGGCTAGGTAGTGAAATGTGTGTGCTTCTTTTTCTTAGCTTTAAAGTGTGCAAGATTCCAGAATGATTGTGAGCTTCTTCCTTTCAGCCAACTTTTCTTACTTGAGCTGGCCAATTCTGAAAGAGTGGTTCTAAAAATAAAAAATAAACCACCCCTGCCTTCATTTCATGACGTGATACATGGAAATGAGATCAAGCTGCATTAAAGGGCTAAGAAATTATCTCCTCCCTGGGAGCACAGCCCTTAGCTATTGGCTTGCAATCCCCAAAGAGAAATACCTGGCAGAGGAATGAAGACAGTAAATCACAATGAGATTTAATTCTCTGCTCCAGGGCCTGTTTGATGGAGCTCCATACGCTCTTATATACTTAGGAGTATGCCAGCTCTCTGGAGTGGGCTGTGTTATCTGAAGAATGAAAACATCACTCGTAGCAGGAATTATGAGATCCTTCTGAGAGCCCTACCCAATTGCGCATTGCTCTTTCAAATTGGATGCCCTGCCCTCTACTGTTCGCCCTTCCCCACTCTCAAAGAACAGTGGTGCCAAAATATATGAAAAATTGGCATGCCCACCAACAAACATTAGACGTAACACATCAGCTAGAATTTAATAGTCAGTCTAATGACTTCTATGAAATATTTATTGCATGTCATGTTATTTAGTAGCAGCATTGACAAGAAACTAGTAAGGGAATTTTGATTATTGTCACTAATGCAAAAACGCAGGTTGGCTGTGCAACAAATGCCACAGCCTTATAACTAAGACAGTAACATGGAGGCAGGCTTTTTCATTGGTGGCACCAGTGTTGTGGTCTATGAGAAGCCCATCAGTATTGGTGTTCTGCTGGCTCTTGAAGACACACCTTGAGCTTGGTACAGTACTTTCAGATCTAATGTTCTAACTGTTCTTTTAACTGTTTTAATTTTTATGCTTTTCAATGAGCTTGTTGTATCGTGTATTTTAATTATGAATGTTTTTAATGTTTTGATGTGTATTTTCATCATGTATGGCTATTTTATAATTGATTTCCTACTTATAAACTGCTTAGAAACCATTTTGGCATGCAAATAGTAAATACTACTACTGCTGCTACTACACTCAAACCCCTACAGGAATCATCTTGTTCAGGATTCCTCTCAGCCAGCCAGCCAGCCAATAATGCCTTCTTCTGGGTTACTACAAACTGTTAGGAGTTCAAGTAAATGAAATCAATATCCTCTATTTTCCATTTTTCTTTTCCAGCTGACATTCAACATTCAGTGGCTCCTGATAGAAAGTGAGCATGCCAATCCTCATTGGCCTTCTCATGTGTGGGTTTTGCCACCTTTTGGTGGCTTTAAAAATATTTTTTGGTACTTCTGCAAACCATGCCAGTTCCCCCCTCTTCCTTCTGTTGTGGCCTACTCCTGCTGCCCCAGGGGCACTGAATCCTCTATCAAAAGAGTTATGCCCCTGCAAGAATGAGAGAGTGCCATCACCACTTGTGATGTTGTGGCTAATCTACAGAGCAGGGAGTTGTGTCCTATTGTGCTGAGGTCTTTGGGAATATGGAAACAAAGAGGCTGAGTGTTTAACACAGACAACAGCCAGAGCTTATTGATGTACCAGCTCACAGTTCCCAAGAGCAAAAATGGACTGCCCATGTTTTTCTTTGAGGTTCCTCACATCTCCAGATCCAATTCAGAAGTTTTGATGAATCGGCAAGTACTTCTCCCCTGCGGACACTTGCCTACTGGGTTGCTATAGCGACTGATGGTGAGCTAGAGATCCCATTTCAAATCCCCGGTCTGCCATGAGACGTCCCCTTCATCCAGGGAAGAAGGGGTTAGTGAAGATCTACATTGGGAACAAGGAGGCGAATTGAATCAACTTTACCTGACAGTTGAAGTGGCAGCCAAAGTCCATTGCAGGGGGAGAAAGGGCCTGCTCTGGATCATGCTAGGTGAGTCCAGAACCCAAGAAACCCTAGAGGGCAGCCCCTGTCATTTCTTCCCCAGGGATGGGAGGAGACCAGCAGCGACTCCTAATGCCCAGAGGCAGTCTCCTCACCTTGCCTCATGGGTGGGCCAGCCCTGTACTAGGTGGCTTTTGGGTGGAATTAGACATTACAAGAAATGCAAAGTTTGTGTTGTGGTATTTCTTATTCTCCTCCTCTCTTCCCTCCCCCCACATAATAGCAAACACAGATTGTGTGGGCCAAGAGGAATGGAGCTGAAAGCGGGCGACTGAGAAGCAAAAAGGAGATGTCAGCATTCTCAGGGAGCCCCAAAGTTTTCAAAAGTATGAAAAGTAAGCTTTTGAAGAATACATTAAATAGCGCCCCCCCCAAAAAAAACCTGCCCCAAAATGACTTAGCATGAAAGGGATTTTCTTTCTTTTTTTGAAGGGGGAAACAAATGGAAAACTGGGGAATAGAAGCCACATCTGCACCATAAATTAAAAGCACTATTAGACCACTTTTGGTGTCTTCCTCCAGACAATCCTGGGAATTGTTGTGTGTTAAGGGAGCTGAGAGTTGTTGGGAGACCCCCCTATTCCCCTCACAGAGCTACAATTCCCCGAGTGGTTTAAAAATCAGTCCCTCTTCCCAGGGAACTCTGGGAACTGTAGCTCTGTGAGGGGAATGTTGGTTATCCAAACAATTCTCAGCACCCTTAAGCTACAGATAATTTGTTCTCAAAACTGAGGTGGCAAATTAGCAGTGTGTGTGTGTGTGTACACACACATGCAGGTGTGATGATACTTGCATGTCCTCCGCAGAAAACAGGCATGCTTATATCATTATGTAAAGGGTTTAGAGGAAATGTCACATTTGAAGTGTAATTATGGGTTGATGGGCTTTGTTCACAAAGTATGGTGCGCGTTCCCCTTGGTAAGACAGCAATAGAGGACACTGCTCCAATTGGCACCTATTATGGCTTGTTTACAAAACAAAGATTTAGAAGTTGTCATTTGAGGATTAGCAACCCCTGCCCGCACAGACAAGGAATTCATGGGCATTTCAGCAACAACCCATTGTGGTCTCCGCTCACTGCAGTTTCTGCAACTCCAAACTGACAATGAACGCATGAAGCATGCTGCTTTACCGGGGGTTGTTTATTTTCTTTAAACTAACATCAAAACCCTGAATCATCACTGGAAGGCGGGCACACAGCAGAGATGTTGTTGTCTTGGCATAACAGGCCATGTCGATTGTGTGTGCTGCAATTTTCTGGGTGGGCCCTCGACCTGTCCATAGCAGACAATGGTGGTCAGTTTCTCAGGGCGTGGGGAGGAAATGGCAGTCTCTCAGCTGTGGGAAACATGGTACAGCGCATGCAGGAGGCAGTCCAGATCTGCTCCAAGACAATGCCAGCCATGTTTTCCTGCTACAGGTATGCTGGACACCTATTGGCCAGCATGGATGGCTCTGCTGACTGGTTCTCTATCCTAAGCCTTAATAAGGTGGAACCTCCATACCTGCCAGAACATACAGTGCCAGATGTTGGGCAAATGGGCATGATTTGGGGGGAAATGAATCAATTCAGCACCTTTGCTGGTCTTGAAAGACCTACATTGGCTCCCGGTATGTTTCCAAGCACAATTCAAAGTGTTGGTGCTGATCTTTAAAGCCCTAAATGGCCTTGGCCCAGTATACCTGAAGGAGCGTCTCCACCACCATCGTTCTGCCCAGACACTGAGGTGCAGTGCCAAGAGCCTTCTGGCAGTTCCCTCACTGCGAGAAGCCAAGTTACAGGGAATCAGGCAGAGGGCCTTCTCAGTAGTGGCACCCGCCCTGTGGAACACCCTCCCACCAGATGTCAAAGAGAACAACAACTACCAGACTTTTATAAGACATCTGAAGGCAGCCCTGTTTAGGGAAGCTTTTAATGTTTGATGCATTGCTGTATTTTAATATTTTGTTGGAAGCAGCCCAGAGTGTCTGGGGAAGCTTAACCAGATGGGTGGGGTATAAATAATAAATTATTATTATTATATTGTTATTAATCTGGACCATGGGTTGGAGGTTCCCCCTGAGCTGGTATATCTGATTTTGCAGCTCACAGCACAGGAATGGTACATTTAAAAGCTGCCTTTGTGTTCTGATTAACTGCATGTGCTGGCATGGGTGCATATGTACCAGGTGCTTTGCTTTAACAAATAACCAACCACCACATTGGGCCTTGCTGCTACTGAATGCAAGAAATTGATATTTATGATGCAACAAAGCATGGTGTACACGGACAGAAAAGCTGTTTGTTAGGATGAAGGCTGAAGCTGCCTGAAGCAAGTGAGGAAGAACAGCACAAGAATAAAAGAGAAAACACAGAAGGAACAAAAGGAGAGAAATGTCAGTTTCCTATATTGATCCTAGTTATATCTTTTTATTTCCCAGTTTGAGGGAGCAGCCACTGGCTGGGAGGCACCTTGCCTATCCTGAAATTAACCCCTGACTGGGTGGGGTGAGGGGAACCAGCTTAGAGGACATTTTGAGAGGACAAACCATGATAAGAGGGGAAAGGTTAAACACCCTGTGCATACCCATTATTCCTGTGCTGCTGACTGCAGCTGTTTTTAATTTAAAAACTGTATTTCCAGGGAAAGTTACATGGAACTTTATTCAACATATAGTTTGGCCTTCTCAGGTGAATCTGACCCTGACTGTACCACTTCAGATAGTAGCTGGCAGTTCATGTGACATGCAAAAATAATAATTTAAAAAAATCCCTGCACACAAAAAGCTAGCACGTGGTGAAGAGTTCTCTCAGATGTGCTAGCTGTCTGTGAACAGGGAGTTTTTTTTGTACAAAGCTGCTCACGAGTGATGCAGCCCACACACAGATTTGCCTCTTCAGTCAGAGCTAGGTATCAGTGAAAGGGGAAGGAAAACAAGTAAGAAAGTGAAGTTAATATTTAGTGATAAATGGCCACTGCAAAGTGTATCTCTATGGGCAGATTCATGCATGAGTCAGAAGGTATTTATGTGAAGAACGGCAAGGCCTGACACACTGTATATGAAGGCTAGTGGAAGGAATAGCCAAAACAGTTTTCTGCTGGGTTTTGTTCGCATTTTAAAGCAAACCTGTCCCCTGCCTTTCCCATTTCTCCTTATTTAGCTGCTTTGCAACCTTTACTCCCAGGGCTCAGCCAGTTTTTGCCATGCAAGCATTGTATCTGTAACCTTTCGCAGGATGTGGTGTCCAGAGAACCCCAAGCTAAATACAGTTGCCAGTAGTTGAGAGGGACAAATCTGTCAATTTTGGTTTCTCTCTGCTCCTCAATGATTCCAGTCTTTATTTCAGTTCTCTACATTTCCACATCATTTTGTGAATATTTTTTAAGTCCTCATGAAAAACCAGCTGCAATTTAGTGCAAATCCTCCCCAAATACACACTTTTGCATGCTATTTTGCCTAATATGCACATTTTGTGCAAAGCAATGCCCTCTAATATTCTTGCATGTTATTTTCACAAATATATGCACTTTTGTGGATTCTCCGTATGCATTTTTGAACACATTACTTGACTAGAGATAAGAGTACTGCAAGATTTGGAGAAATGTGTTTCAGAGGATGTCTGTATTTCAGTTTGTGATTTGTTTTGGAAAGCATAAATTGGATAGGATGGTCCTTAAATGCACACTGAACTGCAGTTCTTCCCCTGTGAGTGCGAGAGTTTAAAACCCATTCCTGTCTTTGCTCCCCTGCAGTTACTACATCTGAATTAAAGGTCATACACATTATAAATCTGGCAGAACTTCAGAACATTCGATTTCTTGACTTCAAACATTTTTCAGATTTCACATCTGTACTTTGAAGGAAATGTGCCTCCCCCCCTTTTCTTTAAAAAAAAAAAAGGTTATATATGAAATTAAGTGAATGTATTTTAATGTCACACAGGATGTGGTGGTGTAATTGTGGACTGTGCCACTTTAGAATTCAGGCAGCCCACTGGGAAAGAAAGTATGTTCAAATTTATAAGGAGTGGGAAGAGAAAGATGTAGTGTTTGCAATAAGAGCAGCAGCAACGCACGATAAATTCCTTAAAGCTTTACAAAAACAAGAAGATTAAGATGCACGCTTTATTCTGAAGTAGGTATGTAAGTAAACTCAAAATAGGGAAGCTTCTTAAAGCACGCTATCCACTACTAACAAAACTCGAATTAGTACTAAAGTGCCCATTATGGAGACTAATCCAAAACTGACTTTTTAATAGCTGTAAAAACTTGCAAGCGTTGTTCCCCGTAAGATAAAAGTGAGAAGAAAGCATATGTCAGATCTGCCAGTGCTTTAAACATTTCCCACGGAATCATCAGCACAAAATATAGTAAGTTCAACGGTGCATCCCCCCCCCCCGCCCGCCCGGACGATAGTAGGGAGAAGCTGCACCTGTTGAATGTCTACCTGACAAGCGGTTACAGCAACTTAAAGCATTTCAGAGCAGTCCTTTAGTAGCAACTTGGATGGCGGGTGAAAATCAAACAGGTCCACCTTCTTTCTGTCACCATACCATTAAAAGGTACACTGGTTTGTTTGTTTGCCAGCGCCCGCCTCCAAGCCTGAAAAACGTACGGTTGTCTGGAAGAGAGCAGCAGCAAACCACCTCAAACACTCTTAAAATGCCGTGTTTTTCTCCACCCCTAAACAACCTTCCCTTAAGTGTCTCTCTAAGGGGGTTGAACCAAGATAGCGGCATTTCATCCTGTGAATGTTTAACGCATCACTATCAATCTTGTGCAGCTCTATGAAAAATGAAGCTGAAATCTTTCAGAAGGAGCACGGTGAACGGCATTCTCCCCCCCCCCCTTTTAAAGAAGATCGCTTTTTGAAAAATGGTTCTTTGTTCCTGAATAAGTAATAAAGTGAAGCTGACTAAGTGAGTCAGGGCTTGGGGTGCTGGTCGGAGAAACGCTGTAGAGCGGCACAGTAGTAAAATACTCTGCTTAGGGTTGACTAAGTGCTGTGCTGTTTCTTTGAATAATTAACACCACTAACGAATTCTGCCAACTCCATTTAGAGGTACGTCGCTCAGTGCAATCTTTACATTGTGGCATGCATAACTTTTGCGTGGTTTCTACAAAGTGCACCGTACACACCTCACAGACAGGCAGTCAAAACGTTCTAAAATCAGAGAGCCCACAATTTTAGGAGCCTAGGGGGCTTGCTCCGTATTAGTTAGACTATTTGTCCTTCTAAGGCAGCATTGTCTGCTCTGACTGGTAGCCTCTCTCTGAGATCTCCAAGCAGATGCCTTTCCCATCACCTGCTGCCTTCACTGTAGAAGCCAAGGATTGGACCTGGAGGCTTCTGTATGCAAACCACATCCACTACCACTGAGCCTACAATCCTGGCCTCACAGCCTTGCTAAGCAACGTTTCTCTGTATGCCACCATTTCTGCCCAAGATTTCCTCTCTCTCTCTCTCTCTCTCTCTCTCACACACACACACACACACACACACACACACACAGTGCAGATATTATTTTATTCTTCTCCAAGCATCTAAGTGAATTTCCAGACTGTTGCTATTTTCCAGGTAAAAGTCAACCACAAGCCAGCAAATTAAGGTTGCACAACTGAAGTGGATTTGGCGCTGTTGTCGCCGCAAGGGGCCTGGTAGGAATTTTTCCAACTTGGCACACTTCTAGCCTTTTGTTTTTTTCGCCTACCTCGTAGCAAACGTCACAACTTCTTTGGTATTGGCGGTTAGGCATTGGCAGGGGTTAATTGTTATGCAAATGAAGGGGGGAAGGAAGCGCCATCACCTTCCCCTAATGAAAAGGGTAGTCCAGTAGAGGACTCTGGGGGGTGTTGCCCTGTCCGAAACCTAGGGAGGTGAGGGCCTCCGGCACACCCCCGAGCGGTGACACCCATGGGATCCTAGTTGGCGTACTTCAACAGGACTCCCACGGCCGGTGGATAACCCTTCCCGGTCCCCATGCCGGGTAGTCGATAGGAGCCAATGCCTAAGGCCAATACCTTCCAATTCCTGTAATCAATAAAGTTGTGGCCTTTTTATGCCCATTAACCTTAAATAATGTGTCCAGTGTCTTCATTTTGCTTGGGGGGAGGGGACTCGCCACACAAAAAACATAACTCCAGGATCTCTTCTATGATTCTATGATTCTATGATCTCATTTACTCTGGATTTACTGCCTTGCTTGTGTTTACTGGCTTCAATTCTGAAGGCTTGACTATCTGGCAAACAAATAATTGGGTGACAATGGAAAAACCTACACATTCAAGTCACCTGTGTGAAAATGTGCTTTCTGGACTATGGGTAGATGCATTCCTTGAAACTACTAATCATTTTGTTGACATATATTGGGAAAATGGGAAAAGCTAGCTTTTTCTTGTTGCCATCCCATCTCAAGTACCCTTAGGGGCTCCAATCTGGATTTGTGCAGAGTTTACTCCTTAGCCCTTTCTCTCTCCTGAAGATATCCTGCAAGGCAGCCAGGGTTTAGGATTAGAGTTTTATTCTCCTAAATGGGTCCCAGGTTGACAAGCCCCATCTGCCCATCTCTTCCCTCTACAGCACATGCAGAAACTGGCTTCTTGACCATTGGACCCACTATTGATCTTGTCTGCTCAATCTGCCGGAGCCTGTCTTCGCATGCATGACGTCCCTAACTCATTGATGGTTTGAGACCCATTGGCTACCCTCAGCCGGTTTAGCTGGCCAGTTGAAGCTGTTCCTGCGGTGTGGCTGCTGTCACATGCTGACAGCTTCTGGGAGTCACAGGTGACAGCTGAAAGTACCCCAGAAGGAGCACAACGTGCCCCATCAAGAAAGGTACTACCCCTCTCCTTACAACCCATAAACTCAGAAGTAGGGGGGGGACCCCTGACCATTAGGTCCAGTCGTGGCCAACTCTGGGGTTGCGATGCTCATCTCTCTTTATTGGCCAAGGGAGCTGGCGTACAGCTTCCGGGTCATGTGGCCAGCATGACTAAGCCGCTTCTGGCAAACCAGAGCAGCGCACGGAAACACCGTTTACCTTCCCGCCAGAGCGGTACCTATTTATCTACTTGCACTTTGACGTGCTTTCGAACTGCTAGGTGGGCAGGAGCTGGGACCAAGCAACGGGAGCTCACCCCGTCGTGGGGATTCGAACCGCCGACCTTCTGATCAGCAAGTTCTAGGCTCTGTGGTTTAACCCACAGCGCCACCCGCGTCCCAAACTCAGAAGTTCATCCCTCTGAATTCAATTGGGCTTACTCCCAGATAAGTGGTGTTAGAATCACAGCCTTAATCTGCTTCCCACTGTGGATTTTTAAAACCAAAGGACCACAATGTTCATTATTGTTCTTTTCACATGGAAACAAGCTGGAGTGTTTCTACTTTCTCAAAGTATGTGGCTCTCCCAAGCCTGCTGATATTTCTTCTCCCTTGTATGTGTGTGTGTGGATAGTACCATAAGGAGTAGCACTCGGAGAGCTGAATCTGCTATTAGTATATTTCATTGCAAGCTGGCTTGGGGGTGGTGGCGGCTCTTTTTAGGACCGAAAAGCAGGTTATAAATACATTTACCCAAAAAAGTCGATGAGGATAAACAACAGTAATTTTCTCTACTCATTTGGCTGTCAGTGCCTGTTTTTTTGTTCATTGGCTTGTGCCTGGACCGAAGTTTCTCAAAGAAATCAATAATATATTACAGACACAAATAATTGCTTCAACTTAATTTCCAAAAAAGCCATATATATATATATATATATATATATATATATATATATATATATGGGTGGGGAGTGGGGAAGAAACAAGATTCTGGGCAATTCTTGTTTTCCCCACTTGAGATTCTCTGAGGAGCAAATTCTGAGGAGGTAAAACATGCTTTTGCAGACACCAGAACGTTTGTCTGGAGACTGGTGATGTGCCTTAGTGAATTATAATTCAAAATAGAACAACAAGCAGAGCCTCTAATTATAATCATAGTAGATAGAAAGAGGGGGAGTTGGGGGGAGGGAAGAGCAGAATGCTCCTGGCATTTTCTTGTTAGGCCTAATGGTCAGGAGAGAGGGAATGACTCAGGCCATCAGTAATGGCGCAAGGGGATCTCTGTGTCTCCTCCTTGCACTTTCCGGGGCCGTTGAGGCAGACAGGTGCCAACCGCCTTCAGCACCAGCAGCTGACAGGAAATGGAGGAAAAGTGGATAGGCTTAATCAAAGTACAAATGCCTACACTGCAAAACTGTCCTGGCAATTGGCAGTAATTGGCTGCCACAGAGCAGGGAAAGCTGCGAGGCTTGTAGCTGGCAGGAGCTAGTGGGTCTTTCTCTGGCTTAAGCGAGTGTGAAGACAGCCTAAAACCTTTAGAAATAAAGGGGATTTAAAAAAATAAACTCAATGGATGATTAAGGAAGGAACAAGACTCAATGGGCTCATACAAAGGCTAAAGGCGCAATCCTATGCCCACTTACCTGGAGTAAGTTCCACTGAACTCAATGGCACCTACACCTGAGTAGACATGCATAGGATTGCATTCCTAATGAGCTAGGCAGTCCCAACCAACTGAAAGGGTTGGAAAAAAGTATTTCGGAACTCAAGCCTTGGGGTCCTAACCTGTGTGTTTGCATGAAAAAAGCTCTCACTCGTAAATCTGTGGTATTGCCAATACAGATTAAAATCAAGTGGTTTTTCTAGGAGTTGTTGTTGCTGTTGTTGTCTGTAAAGATGTCTGAGGACAGGACAGGCCCCGGACCCGAAAGAGAGGAAGAGGAAGGGACAGACGCTGCAACAGCTTCGCAGCAGCTGCCCAGTCGCACTGTAGTAAGCTCCCGTCCTCCTTTCACTCCAAGGTCATGCTGGGCTTTACAGAAAGCTCAGAAAGCCCAACTGGGGGCCCCTGGACTTGGAAGACATCTGGAGGAGGAGATTTAGGCGGAGGGGCCAAGAGCCAGTCTTGGCAACATCGCCACTGAGCTCAGCCATGCCTGCGTTCTCTCTACTTGAATACAGTTGTACCTTGGAATGTTTTGGCTTCCGAGCGCCGCAAATCCGGAAGTGAGTGTTCCGGTTTGCGAACTTTCTTGCGAGGTGGAGGGAACCGCTTATCTGGAAAATAACAGTTTGGGAAATGGATGTGTTCTGGGGCTGAGACAGATGCACACATCCTTTTGAAGGTGGAAGATGTTTAGCTGAGTCAAAAAACCAACCCAAACACCGCAGAGCTATATGGTTTAGCTTTGAGTTATCTGAAAGACCATTTAAACCCATACTTCACGTTTTCAGAAAAGCCTTGAAAACCCACTTGTTCTCAGCGGCACACTCGTAAGTGATATTTCATCTCATTACTGAGCTCCTTTGGCTGGCAAGACTTGTTAAAACTGTGCTCTATTTCTGGCCTAGATATGCATTTACTATTGCTAAAAATGTAGTTATAGTGGAAATTTGGTGTTTATTTCATCTCACTGCTGTTTAAAGTTGCGTTTTTATTTCTGTGCAAGCCACCTTGAGTAAGTTATGCTCGTAAAGGAGGCAGCTGGGCACCAAAAGAATAGAAAGAAAAAAAGAGAGGAATGTTCTCACAAAATGTTTTCTACCTGGTCAAATGCCAGTGTGGTGTAGTGGTTAAGAGCGGTAGTCTCGTAATCTGGTGAACCAGGTTTGCGTCTCCGCTCCTCCACATGCAGCTGCTGGGTGACCTTGGGCCAGTTGCACTTCTCTGAAGTCTCTCAGCCCCACTCACCTCACAGAGTGTTTGTTGTGGGGGAGGAAGGGAAAGGAGAATGTTAGCCGCTTTGAGACTCCTGAAGGGGAGTGAAAGGCGGGATATCAAATCCAAACTCTCTCTTTCATGTAAATCAAAACTGGTGAATGTTCACCAGAGCCTGAATACAGGAATAGGGAAGATGTGGTTAACCAAGATGGCTAAAGGTTAAGGGTCCAGGGTGGTTGTAATAGTTAGAGTGTCAGACCTGGGGGAACAGAGTTCTAGTCCCTACTCAGCCATGAAGCTCACTGGGCAACCTTTGGGCAGGTCTTTCAGCCTAGCCTACCTCACAGGGTTGCTGAGAGGATAAAATGAAGGTGAGGGAGAACTATGTAAACAACCTTGTGCCTCTTGGAGGAAAGTTGGGATAAAAATGCAATAATAAAAATAAAGGATGGTGGGAGTTGCAGTCCAACAGCCTTAATATGTTTCCCCGCCTCTTTCATTGCAGCTTTCGAGACCAGCTCTCTTGCTCTTTGCAGAATCAAGCCTCCAGCTGATGATCACTGACACTCTTGTGTTGTCATGCCTTGACTTTAAAGGTCTGTCATTTCTGAATGCCATAATCAACTGTGACAATTTATTTTCCACAGCTCGTTGGTTCAAAGGGTCTTTCTGGGACATTTAGTTTATTGCACTGCCATAATTGAAAATTATCTGACACCTGCAATTTTTGGAAACCGGGACGTAAAGAGTATGAAGTGTTTAACATTTAATTTGACAATAGGAGAGGTTTTTATTCAGCAGCTAATAGCCACATCTTGCCACCTTTAGCCAGTGTTAGGTTTCATCCCCAGCAGCAACTAGTTTCTCTGAAAGAGACACCACTTTGCTGGATGATTACAGCTGGCAAATCTCGGCCAAATGGGAAGCAGCTGGGAAGACAAGGAGTCTGTAATTAGCAGGCCAAGTTTTCTTTTTGCCCTATAGCCCAGCGAAAGAAAGCAATGATGAAAAATTAAAGGGGAATGTTTATGTGTAAATAAAATTAGCCTGGGAAACAGAAAGCTCAGATGGGCCAAAATGCAGAGTTCGGAATGGAAGATGGAGCAAGCTTGTTTTCTCCTGCTCCAGAGGGTAGGACTTGAACCAGTGGCTTCAAGTTGCAGGAAATGAGATTCCATACGGATGCCATACGGAAAAGCTTTCTGGCAGTAAGAGCTGTTCAATGGTGGGATAGTCTCCCTCGGGAAGTTGTCGGCTTCCTTTGAGGTTTTTAGTCAGAGGTTGGCTGGCCACCTGCCATGGATGCTTTACTTGAGATTCCTGCATTGCAGGGGGTGGACTGGATGACCCTCAGGGTCCCTTCCAATTCTACAATTATATGATTCTATGACGCTGACCTCCAAATGTCCCTGGGTGCACCAGGCATGCTTGTTCCTCCCTGCAACCTTCCCACATTGAGCAGGATATATTGATGGGGGCTTCTAACTGTGCATAGCTTAAAGTGCTTAGAGCATGGGTAGTCAAACTAAGGCCCAGGGGCTGGATCTGGCCCAATTGCCTTCTAAATCCGGGCCACGGATGGTCTGGGAATCAGCGTGTTTTTACATGAGTAGAATGTAAATGCATCTCTGGGTTATTTGTGGGGCATAGGAATTCATTCTCCCCCCCCTTCAAAATATAGTCCAGCCCCCAACAAGGTCTGAAGGACAGCGGACCGGCCCCCTGCTGAAAAAGTTTGCTGACATCTGGCTTAGAGGCACTTGCATGACTGGGAATGCTGATAATCCTCCTTCAGAGCTTCAGACTGTGGAAGGATTGGAAAGGGCAAGGGGAGGGCAGGGCCAGTACCAACACCAAAACTCACATTTCTATCCCCAAACCTTTCAAATGCACAAAAAGGGCTTCGAGCAATGGGGTTTAAGCAGCATGGGATTGCAGTTTGGGGATCCCATCTATTCTATGCACATCGAAGACATACAATTGCTTTTGGGAAGACCACTTTGGTCCCATGTGGAGCTACGGATGCACTTTGCCGCTGTTTCCACCAAGAGTTGTGCTTATAAAAAATAATGGCTGCAACCTTTCCAGCAAAAACAAGCTAACCCTGTTTTGTGCACCTGTCACAGTTGTCATGGCGACAGCCCTCCAACACGGGCAACCATTCTATTACTGAAATGGGTGTCATTCCCGTGATGGGTTCTTTTATGAAAGGGTGCCAAGAGAGGAGAGGGACTTGTACACGTGTGTTTGTGTGGGAGGTTTACAGATTATTTATCAAAGTTTCCCAAGTTAAATCACACGGCAGAAGCCTTCGTGTAAAAATAACAATCCTGTCCAGGGAAGACTGAAAAGTGGCTGTTTAGGATTGTAGCAGCTTGCCTGAGCTGCACTCAAAACATGACTTAAGTCAGGCTCTTTGCCTGCTCAGTGCTACATCCGCATCTTTTCCAAGTGGTCATTTATGCACCAACAAAAAAGAGGACAAGAGAGAAATCGCTTTGTGTAAAATTTGCATAGGCTGATTTATGTGCATAGGTACAAATTTAGAAATAATTACTGTATTTAGATGGAAATGCAATGGCAGTATTTGCATGAAGTGGTAAGCCAAACTATGGCTTAGCACGAAAGTGCTGACTCTTTGCTCCTCCCCAGTCCTTTTAACTCACTGGAGCACACAGAGGTGAGCTTCTCTCTGAAAGGTAGCCCATTCACGTGGTCCTGGAAAGCTAAAGTTTACTGTGATGTGCAAACAGGGCCAGTGACTCCAGCCGACAAAAGACAGGAAGAAGGAAGTGTTGAAGTATTAAATGGGCTAGTGAGACACTTTGGTCTTCAGTATGGAAGAGATGCTTCTTTGAAACACGTTTTTATGGTGTTTGCAATTTTTTGGAAAAAAAATACTGCGATGTATAAATATTACTGTGGGGGAAAAAGTTTAAAATGTCAGAAGATAACATCTTCTTAAACGATATACTTAACATATGAGGCTTGACAAGTGGTCAACATAAATAGATTCTCTGTGGCCTTACAACTGTAAAAATATTGACATTAATACATTGGAAGGACAAAAATATGGCCCCCTCCCATTAATGGATAGATGACATGACAACTCTTGCAACCCATGAAAGGATCGCTTTCAGACAAAGATTATGCTTGGACAAATTTAATGATATTTGGAACGTGTTTATTGGAACCATAGTGACCCATGAACCAACGTATATTTGAGGGAAAACTTAAGTTTATCCATTTACATATATACTACATATTTCTGTAACCTTAATTATATTTTTTTGTTATTTTGTTATTGCTGGTTTCCTCTGCCTTTAAAAATGTTTTTATGTATCCTATTTCTTTTTATCTTCCCCTACTCTTTCTTTTTCTGTTTTTACTTTAACTCACTGTAATACTCTGGATAAAATATAAATAAATATTGTGGAAGAGATGAGAGGTTTAGGCATCAAGATGTGATAAACCCACCCCTGCTGAGGCCTGATTAGCCGGGCCTTTGAGAGCAAAGGTAGCAATACAGGGAGGAAAGAGAGGCCCAGAAAAATCTGTAACTGCCCACATGATGTGAGTGGTTGTAAAGCAAAAAGGGCAGATTCCTCCTACTCTTCAAATTGTACATATATCTAAAGGGGGTATTTCAATCGGCATTAAATAAAGGCATTAAATAAAGTGTGAACAGGTCCACAGTGATGGTGTGTTCAGAAAAACATCAGTTGCAGAAATAATGCCCTGGGGGTTAAATTTAGCTCTGAACTTTAACATATCGGTGCTAACAGAGAATGATAGGAATAGGATTGAGAACCAAAGCAGCAATTATATATATAAGGCAGCCTCTACTGTCCGTTTCCACGGAGACTCTTTAAACAGAGCTAAACAAAATAATGTTAATGTGGAAAACCGCTTGAGTGCTTTGTGACATGTTTCTGTTTGGATGAGCAAAATGCTGAAAGGGGACGGATCCTTTCAGACTCACTCATCTTAGCTCTAGGCCACAGCACCATAAAACTAACACCAATTACCTAGTCTGAAGGAAATAAGTGATATTTAAAGCACAGGGAACAAATCCCACAGAGAGCTATTTCATCCTCAAGGTTTAAAAATATCACCTAAGGGGTGATAGATGTTAAAAATGACACCTTTTATTATGTTGGAGGCCAAATCCCATTAAGGATGCCTTCACAAATCCCCTTAGTTGGTTCCCCCCCCTTTTTTTTTTTACAAATCCCACCAGGTTCTTATATTGCAGCTTTGATAAACTGATAATAAGTCCAAGTAAATCTCTAAAGACTTAGTTCAGGCACCAAGGAAGAGAGAAATGATGTGTTCTGTGCCGCCTCAAAGTGGGGCCTTTCTAAAGGAACAGGCACACAGTTTGAGGTAATTCCCACCTCTGTAATATCAAACTTACTAGATGTTTAAAAGAAAATGTAGGACCACCTTTTGGGGAAATCAATTTGCTTGTAAACTGTTACCAAGCAGAATTTAGTTATCAACACCTACATCATGTTTCCTAAAAAGTTGTGCAAATCTGATCACTTAGCCATGTTCTACTAGAGTATTATTTACACTGTTGTTTTGTGCTTACAACCACATTTATGCTTTGTACGATTTTCACATGTAAAGGCAAATCTATTTCCATTGTGGCCAAGATCATTTGTAAGGTTAAGTGTGGAGAAATAGGATCTTGTGTGCTAGACAATTTTTCTCTCTCCTTCTTGTCCCTGCTGCTCTTTTCTGCATAACTCTGTCTTGTCTCAGCCCCATGTGTCACAAAAAGAAAGTAGCAAAAATATTCAAATGCCCATGCCTGAAGCAAGATAGACTGAGGTATGGACTGATGGTTACTAGGCAGACTAGAACAGCTGAGTTTCATCAGATGACAAGGAAGTGCCTAACTTGTGGTAAGCAGGGTAAAGATTTATATACGAGAAACGATCACAGCTGGTTCCTCATTTAGCATATGCATATTATTATTTTTTTGGGGGGGGGGAATCTAACACATTCCTCTCATCCCCACCATGTCAATGTTTTCATCTTCTCCCAACTTCAGAGGTGAATTACTTGCTGGGAGAAGATAGCAGCAATTGATGTTTGCATGAAGAGTGATGCCATCAAAGAGGAAATATGGGGTTGAAGAACATAAATAAAGTCTCTGTTTAACATGGTGCAGTTCCCCGGGCTATTAGTCTCTGCAGGCGCATGGATTTCAACTTGTTGCCGCAAGAACGGCAAGCTCATTAAAAGAATATTGACATCCTTCCTCATTAACTCACACTGTATGTATATGGCTAATGAAAGGCTGCAACAAATGCTTTTCCAGCACCGTAATCTGTTATGTGTCCTCCACATGCTCACATACGTGAGCAGACAGACAGACTGACTGACTGTGGCCATTTACCAAGAGAACAGATGGCATTTTGTAGAACTGTTCGGATCATTGAGTGCCTTAAGCTACAGAAAACCAATGCTTTTGTGGGGATCCTTCCATTCCTTGCTTTGGCCCTCCTTTTGCCTGTATATAGCTGGATCAACACTTCATGAAACAATACACAAGCCCTTGCCTACCTGATGCCCTCCAGATGTTGCTGGGCTGGTGCTGATGGGAGTTGTAGTTTGGCAACACCTGGAGGATGCAGGTGCAAAAATGCGAACTGAAACACGGTTATCCTTTGAAATCCACACTTCTCCACATTTTGCAACGCAGTTCTCCAACCAAAGCATTTATGCAAAGAAGTTTGCATTAGGGGGAGGTGCACAAAAATGCATGTATTAGCATACAAAGATTAGGGAAATGTGTTGTCAAAAGTGTGCATAATGGGCAAAACTGCATAGAAGGGTGTGTATGTTCAGAGACATGTTCATGAACAGTTTTTAGTGGATTATTTTTTTTAAGGAATGGGGGAGAATGGGGTAAAGCATTGTCTCCATGCCATTCACCATGTTATCTTAGAATGGCAATGGCACTCATCTGAGATGTGCCAGACCTGAGCACCAGCGAGCTCCCACTGAAAAAAAAGCCTTGGCTGTTGTTATTTAAATTATTCATAAGGTAAAGGTAAAGGGACCCTGACCATTAGGTCCAGTCGTGACCGACTCTGGGGTTGCAGCGCTCATCTTGCTTTATTGGCCGAGGGAGCCGGCGCACAGCTTCCGGGTCATGTGGCAAGCATGACTAAGCCGCTTCTGGCGAACCAGATCAGTGCACGGAAACGCCATTTACCTTCCTGCTGGAGCGGTACCTATTTATCTACTTGCACTTTGACGTGCTTTTGAACTGCTAGGTTGGCAGGAGAAGGGACTGAGCAACGGGAGCCCACCCCGTCGCGGGGATTCGAACCACCGACCTTCTGATCGGCAAGTCCTAGGCTCTGTGGTTTTAACCCACAGCACCACCCGCGTCCCATATACTGTTAGTAAAAAGAGGCATGGCAGAAAAGAAGGGAGTCATAATTCAGTGATGGAACACATGGTTGGTGCTTTTTATGTTCTTAGGTTGATGGGCTACAAAGACAGAACCTTTTCAGTTGTGGCCCCACATGTGTGGAATTACCTCCCTCTGAGACCTCCTCTGCTTGGCTCTGCCTCTGCAGCCTTTAACTAAGGACCCTAAGGACTTTTAAAAAATCTGCTAAACTTTTTATTATTATTTTTTCTACCCCCTGCTTTTTATGATTTTATTTGCTGCTATTTTTAATCACTTTCTTTTAAATGTTTTTACTGTAAGAGTTGAAATATAATAATTGGATAAACCATTTTAATTGAAATTATGGGGCTTTGTAGCAGCTTCACCATGATTATATTGTGTCCATAATTATTGCAGATCCTCCATCTTTGGACTCTTCCATTGGCTGCTTCTGTTTTGCAGCCATTGCAGAGCTTCTATTATGCTGTGCGTAAAACCCAAATAAAGTAGAGAGGAAACTGATTAATTAGATCAAGGAAACAATAAAAACAATTATGTACAAAATCACTCTAAAATGCACCAAGTGGAATTAATCCCCAGAGAGAGGCAACTTTCTTCAATTGCTCTCAGTTCAAGTTAAATGAGGTTCTGTGGTTAAATGCACACGTGTGCAATTTTTTGGGGTTTCGTTTGGAGACAAAAAGTTTCTCTCCCCCTCCCCTTATATGTATCAAGGAAACAAAGAAAAGTTAAGTTTTAGGGGGGAAACAGAGCAATGATACAGAGAGGTGAAGCAGCAAAACAAAAACATAGGAAAGAAAGTATTATTCAGTGGTCGCTCTTCAGTGCTCCGTAGAAAACTATGTGTTCCATTAAATGTGCAGTTTTTGCCAAAATCAGGAGACACATGTCTACACCCATCTCACATCTTGTAGAATAAGGACAGGGCAATCTGTGGCCTGCTAGATATTGCTGGACTACAACTACCATCAGTCCCAGCCAGCATGGTCCAATCGTGAGGGATGATGGGTGCTGTAGTCCAGTGAAATCTGCAGGGAACCAAGGGTCTACTCGAAGCTAGGCTGGTTAGATGGCAAAGAAAGGAGGAAGCTTCTACCATTTGATAGTTTCAGCAGAGCTTCTTATATTTGCAGCTGAGAGAATTCCCTACTCTACACAGCTATTAAAGGTACAGGAGACCTTTGTGATGCAGGCTTTAGGAGCAATGGGTAGAATAATGGAATTGGAGAAAGTTTTGTAGACCACCAAGTCCATCTTCAGTAGAGGAAATCCAGAGTTACAGCATTCCCAGCAGATGGCTATCCAAGTTTATGTTCAAATACTTCCCTTGATGGAAAACTCCCCACCCCTCCACTCATGAGGGCACCTACCTAGTTTCTCCTATTAGATTTATAGTGAAGAGCAGATCGAGAGAGTTTTCTCCCTGTGGGCTGCAGCCTCTCAACCTTCTCCCAATTATAACTATGTCTTATTAAGTTGAATGAACTGCCACAGACATTTACAACTAGCTTCCACTCTTCCCACACTTCACGTCCAGGGTGGAGAACTTGTTGCCATTGGCTTATTTTCATGAAGCTCTTGGTCTGGTTTCAAAACTCCACTGACTTTGGACTCCATCTCTGTTCACTTTGGGCTCTGCCCCCGCCTACCACCAACATACAGGAAGCTACCAACAAATTACTCTCAAGGGAATCCGGACTTAAACAGAAAAAAATGGATTTCCTTAGTCACATTAATTAAATGAGTTCAATCTATTAATTTATTCATTAAGCCAGGCATAGGCAAACTCGACCCTCCAGATGTTTTGAGACTACAATTCCCATCATCGCTGACCACTGGTTCTGTTAGCTAGGGATGATGGGAGTTGTAGCCCCAAAACATCTGGAGGGCCGAGTTTGACTAAGCTATAGAGCAAATTGTCGTTTGCAAGCCTGCTAAGTAGGGAGAGTCTAAACTACAGTTTCTCAGTTCAGTCACCACGGGAAACTGTGGTTTAATGAACCAGGAAGTATCCTCTGAAACTGGGCACGAGAGACAGGGAAAGAGTGAGGGAAAAGTATTTCATACTAATACTAACAACAACAATTTTATTATTTACACGCCACTCATCTGACTGGGTTGCCCTTGCCACTCTGGGCAGCTCCCAACGAAAGATTAAAAACACAATAAAACATCAAACATTAAAAACTTCTCTGTACAGGGCTGCCTTCAGATGTCTTCTAAAAGTCAGATAGTTGTTTATTTCCTTCACATCTGATGGGAAGGTGTTCCACAGGGTGGGCACCACTACCAAGAAGGCCCTCTGTCTGGTTCTCTGTAACTTCTTTTCTCACAGTGAGGTTATTAATGCTTTCTTTCTTCTATTGATTTTTGCAGGAGGTGGGGGCATCCTTGAGGCAAAGGGCAGAGTGTGTGCTCTAAATCATCCTAGCACCTCAGTGGTACACAGTTTTTTTTTTATGTTTTACAGCTAAAAGTTCAGCATAAAAGTCTGATTTCTAGGACTTGAATATTTGTATACCTGAGGCATATGCACCTTACATATGAATCACTCTGCAAAAAAAAAGAGTAAAATTAAATAGTATCACTGAAAATCTCCATAAAAATGCAAGCAAGCAGGTACAAGGGCTTCAATCCCATGACTTTTCATTTGTCATAAGCGTTAGATTCTGAAGGTATTGGATCCCACAGCACCTCACTAACGATAGGAAGAGGTACTACACCACGTAACCACTTAGCCTAGAACTTCTCTATGAAGAATAAACAGACCAATTGAAGCGCAATCTTGTTGAGCACCTCTAATTCTCTGAGACAGTGTCAGCCACATGATGAACAAGCAGCGAACGCCACCCAGATAACAACAGTGAATAACAGCCCCCGTTATTCTTCCGGCAGGCATTATCAACTGAGGAAGACAAATCACACCAGTGCTGTGCTCAGGTAAGAAGACAGGTAGACAGGGCTTTAAATAGCAGTTCCGCCTGAATGTGGAGTGATCACCTTTTCCAATCCTATATACATCTGGGAACATCTGGCCTGCAGGCATTATCAGGCCCAACATGGGCCATTCAAGTGGCCTGAAGTGGTGGGGGAATTTTAAGACCCTGATGAATACCAATAGCGGGTCTATTCTTTGGGTGTGAATGCTTATGTAACCAAAACAGAACTGCCCTCGCACAAGAGGGGCTTATCAGAAGAATCTGGAGAGCCTCAATGTTGCAGACGTACTAAAATAAATACATTCAAGGGTGACTCCCCATCCCCAACTGCAAGTGGACTGGACATGCTCAGAGCACATGGACTGCTAGCTAACCACTGTGAGGGAAATAGTGAAGATTTGGGTGAAGGAGGGGTGGAATGGAGTAACATGGAAGAGGAGTTGCTTGGTTGACTGAAGCCCCGAACAGAAATTCTTCCTCCACACTGCAACATTTTGTTGCAGGCCCTTCTGGATTTTCCCCAAAGAGAAGGTTAGATACATAGTGGTAGATGAATAAGGCATTAGTGTCAAAGTTTGTGGGCTTTTTTAAAGGGCTGGATGCCCACCAACCCGCAGACTACAGGCAGCCTTGCAGGAGAGCGCTAATATTGGGTCCCAGTCACCAGCAGTAGAAGCCACTTGCTGGCTTCTACTGATTAGGATGTACTTCAGTACCCTAGAGAGGTTCCCTTAGGAGATGAATGCAATGTGTAGTCTCTGATTGCACCCCCACACTCTGGTACAAAGCTATAGCTTCATGGAGGAGTCTGGCTGGGAGAAAAGCATATTGGGAGTGGCGGGTGGCAAGAGCAGGCTGTTGGGAAGTAAATCACAGGTATGGGAAGGTTTAGTACTTGCTGTTCACATCCCCCCTCTTACTCCCAGAATCAGATTCTGGAGCCTGCACTTTCTAATGTTTGAGGCGGACAGAGGTGTACCTGCTGCCATTATGTCTAATGGATCCCCTTTCTCCCCACACATTCCCCCTACCATTAAGATCTTCACCAGAAAGCCTTCTCATGATTATATCTCTATGGCAATGCCCCCCTCCCCTTTGCAATTTTGGCTGAGCTGCCTTTGGTGCCAGCAACATACAACTCTGATAATTTCTTAACCTTTCTGAAAGCTCTTCCCCACAGAGATCAAGCTGTCGCCCCTTGGAGCTCTACAGGGTTCTATCCCATACGCAGAGTGATTTGGAGCTGAAAGAGAGCCCTTAAGGAACTCATGTATTCAAATCACTGCTCTAAGAAAGATTCTTATGACACATAATTTGAAAGGAACAATCAGAAAAAAACTACAATTGAAGCCACTCAGTGCCATGCTGTGTGCCCACAACAGAAGACAAATAGCTCAGCAAATCCCTTGTGATAGCTGCAGAGCAATCAAGCGAGAAAGACAAAAATTGGGCCTTGAGAAATGGCCAGAAATTAGGTTATTAAAAGCCTTAATCAAAGCTGTTGAACACTGCACAGTACGAAAAGAGACCTTGCAACATCCTGCAACGACAAATAGCCAAAAGATCATTAGCGCTCTCCGCAGGCCCTGCTTCAGCTCTTTCAGTGCTTATTTCTGAACTCATTCTTCAATTTCTTCCACAGTTGTATATTATTTACTTCAGAGCAATGCAGAGAGAAATCACTGTATGGAGTCCTTGACAAAGTTCTCCACTTTGTTGTGATAGCTCCTGGTATGTCATTTTTAATTTGATCTAGGGGTGACCAGGCCACAGTGTTGTGAATCTAGATTTTACCTGTCAGTCATCCGGCACACTTAAATATGAGGCAGCCGTTTCTTCGACTGCCCATTGCTCCCCTTAGTGCTATCTGCCTCTTGGTGAAGAATAGTCAGGAGACTCTTCCGGTGTACTTAGAGATGTAAGCAACCATGTTGGCTGGGGCTGATTGGAATTGTAATTCAAAAGGACACCAGGTTGGCTGTTTTAGGTTGTCACCTGGCAAGCTAATTTGGCCTGTGTATGCCCAAGCCTGGCGTAAGACCAGTTATGGTGGAGTCTGGAGGAAGGTGGCCAAGCGGGGGCTTGGGGCAGAGTATTCCCACTTCAGCAGCTTATATCCTCTCACAGATCAGAAAGAAAGAGTGGCCGGAAAGGTTCAGGACCTTGGACAGGTCCAAGAAAAGGGACAGCTTGTTCAGACAGGGGCTGGTTGCTGACTCAGCTCTTATTCTGCAGCCTGACTATCTCTGCCAGACTCCACCCTCTTGTTGGGAGAGGATGGAGTTTCTTAAAGGGACGGGCCCCTGGCATCTCTCCATTGCCCTTTGCCACACATGCTGCTCGCAGTGGTGAGCGGATCTGGCAGATGAAGCCAGTGCAAGCAAGGACGCTGCTTCCCTGGTAGTGTGTGGCTTGGTTTCAATATTGAGGTCTCCAATTCCAATGATGACCCCCGGTTTCTGGGTTCAGGCTCAATGTTCAGGGCACAGGTGTGGTGCTTCTGTGGGTAATCATATATACTCGTCTGTGGGTAGTGATATTTGCACTTAATTGCATTTGCCATTTTGCTTCCCGTTCACTCTGTTTGGAGAGGGCTTTTTGGACCTCTCTACAACCTCTTTTTGCTTTAACATGATATGCTAAAAACTGAATGTCAGTGTTCACAGGAAACAACGAGTTTATATTTGGTATGATATATTATGTAATATATTGTTATTGTGTTTTGCATCAGGATTATTCTTGCACTCTCAATCATCACCATCGCCTCCAGCACTGTGTGCTGTTGTGCTGCTTGTTGTGTTGTTGTTTTTGTTGCTTTTGCTAATAATTTTTGTTTTAGTGGTCAGATCACTTTTGTTCTTTTATTTGCTTTTATATTTGCAAGCCACTTATAAGCAAGTCCTTTGTGGAGGGCTTTTTAAAAAAGCCATGGAGAAGCTATTGAGAAGAATAGTCATGGAGAAGAATAGTTATGCATTTAAATGAATTTGTGTTGTTACTCAAATTACTCTCTTTCTCTGCTCGCTGCGTCATGTGGTACTGCTCCTACAGACTGAGTGGGTAATTGGGGAAAAAAATCAAGCAACTGGCAAGTAATGAATAATGGCCAGCAGAATTAGAAAACATGTTTGCTTCCCAGAAGGGCTGTCTTTAAAACAAGCACGTTACATGCTCAAATCTGAGAACATTTCAAGATTCACAATCAGTTTAATTGGATACCTGCTGGCAAGGTAAATGCCGTTTTATCATCAACAGCAGCAAATGCAGCTTCACAAATCACTGCCAGATGAAACCAAATATTTGACAATGAATAAGAAGGCCTTATTCTTTACTATTCAGTTTTGGATTAACGTTGATTGTAAGAGCATTGTAATAGTTCAAAATGATTATCACACCCAAGTCTCTTTAACGTATCTCCCACAAACCACACAAGACTGAGGTTTTGTTGCTAAGTCAGGTTTTGTTTCCAAACTAGGAATGGGTAACTAGCCACAATGGTTATTTTCTACCTCCACAGCTGGAGGCAATATGCCTCTATAAACCAGTTGCTGTTATGTTCAGTTCCTGCTTTTGGGCTTCCTGTAGGCATCTAGTTGGCCACTGTGAGAACAGGATGCTGGACTAGATGGGCCATTGGCATCATCCAGAAGGCTCTTCTAATGTTCTTACGATTGGCTGGTGTTATCAGCCCTCCACCAAACAGCTTCAAGTAACTGGTTAGTCCAACTAATTTGAATTTTAGACCCACTACCAGGTTTGAGAGGGCCTTTGGCAAGTTACCCTCTGCTCCTCCATGAAGTCCCATCCTGACAGCCTGCTCCTCCAGCAGGCTTGCCAAACTGTGCCTGCCCCTGCTTGTCTCTTTTAAGTCTGGGTCCGAGGCTGAGTGGAGTTCATCCTGGGCCTTACTAAGCTGCGACGAAAGGTTTGTCCATGGGATCTTTGGTACAACAACAACAACAATTTTATTATTTATACCCCGCCCATCTGGCTAGGTTTCCCCAGCCACTCTGGGCAGCTTACAGAATACATAAAGCATAATAAAGCATCAAACATTAAAAACAGAGCACTGTAGCCATGTGAGAGGGGCCTCATAGCTGACTGGGGATTTGAAGCCAGCAAAATCAACTAAGTTTTGATGCAGAGAGTGAGTGAGCAAGTGAGAGATTTACATGCAGTGGATGTGGCCAAAGATAAGGAGCCCTTACTGGTGCCAACTTTTATGATGAACCTGACCATCAGGGTGGAGGGCCAATTTATCTGGCCAACTGCACATATGGAATACTATTTAGAGCACAGAGTAGGTCCAGAGAATTTCAGTTGGCACTGCATGGTCTTCCTGCTTCCAAAGGCTATATGCTGTCTGCTTAGATTCTGAACACCGGGGATGGGAAGAAGGATGATACTAAGGTGAATGGCACAGGTGGATCTCAACATGGAAGTGCTGAGCATGTCATAGTGTACTGTCATTATGCACACACAGACTGAGAACTGGCCTGGGACTGGTATTATAGAGGAATCTTCTCTCATGCATGCAGCTCTATACTTGTAGGAGGAGATGGATTGGGCCCCATGATTTTTACCAGTTCTCACCCTCATGGCAAAAAATTCCTAACTGCAATGAGAAACAATATGATTTTAAAAGTCGTGATTCAAAAATGGGTGACTCTTTCCCCTGCGTCTCCAATGTCTGCAGTATCTTTCACCAAATCTGAAGTTAGTAGGTTTTGCACCCGCAGTTCAGCCACTAGAGGGGGACGCAACACATACTGTGCTTGAGAGCTAAGCTTGTTCCTGAGCATTTTGTGTTCAGTAATTTATCGCATTCTTTTGAGGAAAATCTGAACACTGAGCTGTAGTGAACTGAGAGTTCTAACAGAACTCTATCCTCCAATGGAGACAACATATTTTTATTTTAAATTGCAGCAGTAGAAAGCGTACCAGATAAGACTACACTCTTTTATCACATTTCAGTTTATCGGTTTCACTTTCCCTTAATTTCTGGACTGGGAATTTGCACTGTATTTTTGTGGGTGTGTACACCCGCACACATCCTTCCTCCTCCCAGAATTTCATGATAAGATTTTAAAGGCTCTTTTAATTAATAAATGCGGAGTTGTTGCAATTTGGTCCTATCTGGGCGTGGGTGGGTAATCTCAAGGAAAAGAGCTTGGTAGTCAACTTGATTGATTGCCTTTACATCGCCACCATCGGTGTCTTTATAAAAGGATGATCTTCTAAGGGTGAAGAAGGAGAGGTCAGACGGTGGCCATGACAAGGGACAAGGCGAGATTCAGTCTGCAGCAGTTTTGCAAAAGTTCCAAAGCCCTAATTGCTAGCTGCCACCAGATAAAAGATGGGGTGATGGAGGAATCACAGAACTGCAGAGGGTCATCTAGTCCCCTTCAATTTTAAATGCTTTTCCTCTCCCACCAACTCCATAGCTTTTGGCCCTTTCTAAGGGTGTGTCAAAGGGGCTTAGGAACGTGTGGGTCCATGGCACCCCCAAGTCCCCTGTCAGTCAATGAGATGTCTACACCTTTGAGAACCATGGCAGTGTGAGTGCTATCCTGCTGGCAGGCCTCCCTCCCTGACAGCTGCTGAAAACACTCCAGTAGCCCTTCTGTTGGCCTTTGGGATCGCTCTGCCACTTCACTAAATACAGCAGCAAAAGTACTGTAGTTGCTTAAAGACCAAGAAATTTATGGCAGATACTTCTTGCATTCTAGCATCCGCTCAATCAGATGCAGCAGTTAGTGGCGTGTAAAGCACAGCAATTCACGGAATGTGTACACAAACATAAATTTACTAACTAAGCTGGAAACCAGAATAGGAGCATTCCCATTAGGAAGGTGAAGATACACCTCAACCTTTTGTTGCTAGTCCCACTTCTACCTCCAGATGCTGGGGGGGGGGGTCAAACAACAGTGTATGTTTAGGTCTATTTCCAGGGGAGTTAAGGACGAATCCTGGCTTGGGCTGGCAGGTGAAATCTGAGCCAGAGAAGGTCAAGTGAGTGCAGTCTTATGGCTCTCAATCTTTTCTGTGTGTGCATATTATCTGCTGCTTCTAAAATTGATGGATTTTTTTTTTGGTACTGTTCTGGTTTCCTTCTTGTTTGTGTTCATTTTAGGTTGCATTTTTATCTTGTTCTGCACTGTGGTGCTTTGGGGATGGGCCATAGCTCGGTGACTGAGCATCTGCCTTCCAGGGAGAAGGTCCCAAGTGCAATCCTTGGTATCTCCAGTAATGGTTGGGGAAAAGACTCTTGGTTTGAAACCCCAGAGAGTCACTGCCAGTCATTGCAGAGAATGGAGAGCTAGATGGGTCAAGGGTCCAACTCTGTGCAAAGCAGCTTCCTATGTTCCTGTGTGTGTTGACTTGTGTAAGCCACCTTGTTGTATTTTTGTCATATGGTGGGTTATAAATGCCTCCTCCTGCCCTATTTGGGAGTTTCCTAGAAACACCTGGAGGTCACTGCTGCAGGCAACATACTGGATGAAATGAACTTTGGATCTGATCCAGCATTATCTTACATTCTTATATCATCACTGCTCCGGCAACTTTACAAAAAACAAGAAATGTGTCACTTTTCTTCCTCTTCTTTTCCCTATACTTTTGTACAGTGGTACCTCAGGTTAAGAACTTAATTCGTTCTGGAGGTCCATTCTTAACCTGAAACTGTTCTTAACCTGAAGCACCACTTTAGCTAATAGGGCCTCCTGCTGCTGCCGCGCCCCAAATTCTATTCTCACCCTGAAGCAAAATTCTTAACCCGAGGCACTATTTCTGGGTTAGTGGAGTCTGTAACCTGAAGCATCTGTAACCTGAGGTACCACTGTATTGGAACAGGCCAGAATTGACTCCTTGGCACAGGCTGGCATTAGAGAGCCTGTGATAAAGAAGTGGGTTTTCTCTGTCTGCAAAATCGTGCATCCACGGTGGTCCGTTTGGATCTCCTAAACCCCCTAAACCTCAGAAATCACTTCTTGCTTCATTCCTCTTCACAGCACTCTTACTTGCGGGGATTCACCTGTCTGTCAAACGGCCACTGGGGCACCAGTGCACTGAGCTCCCTGCTGGGAAGCGCTGATGCCATCTTCCAGGATTCATCACGGCAGCATTGCACACAGTGGATAAACAGTGAGTTGTGCAACCATCGCACAGGAGAAAGCACCGAGCATCTGCTGTTGACATATTATAAGCAAGTCATGTAAGAGGCTAAGCGGTGGGTGGGCAGATCTGGAATGACTGCAGGGCTCATTCATTAATTATTGGCAGGTGGTTGTCCTTTATTTTGAGCAACAAGTACCAAAGGAAATGATGGGTGGGAGGGAGGGGGAGGTGCAAGGCTGCCTCTCCATATAGGTAGCATTCACACAAGGCGTTTTACTATGGAGGTCTGCTAGTTTGCCTGCTGCTCTGAGCTGCACGTCACTTTGTGGAGGCTGGGGAGAGAGGGGGCTCTCTCTGCAGAGCCTGAGGAACCCGCCAAGTGAACTCTGGGACGGGCATTATCTGTCTTCTGGCAGGTGACTTGGGATTTGCCGCTGTCCTCTGTTGACAGATGCTGGAAGGCAACTGCGTTGCTAAGAGGACAAAGAGGTGCGCTTATTGGAAAGCGGTGGTGGTGGCTGGTGGGGAAACCGCTGGAGAGGAACTACAGGGGCGCTTTGTGCTTACTGTCAGATCTTTCCGTTTCTTCAATAAAAGCCAGCCCTCGGGGGGAAAAGCACGGGCTGAAAAGTCTCTGTAGTGGTAATGCCGACAACTTCATTGAGAGGGCTCCCTTGTGTGGTGCCGCACTTTGAACATCAGCACAGCGACAGGAAGGGCTGTAGCTCAGGGGAACAGCATCTGGTTTGCATGCGAAAGCCGCCATTTCAAACCCTGGCATGCCCAGGAAGAGCAGGGAAAGGATCTTTTCTTAAGGCAGGGCAGATAATAATGAGGCAGGTGCACCAGTGCTCTCTGCAGGCAGGAAACGACCACCCGTGCTCCGTGCTCAAGGCTTTGGCCAAAGAAAGTAAGGGGCCTGTGGATCAAAACTTAATTTTGCCTTCGAGCAAAACTGGACGTTCCTTAGGCAGCTGCCTGGGGCAGCGCTTTGTAAAGGATGAAATGCTTGCTAAAGCAGCAGGCCTGCTTGCTACCTGCTGGCTGAAATGAAGAGCCCAACCCTATGGGGAGGCGAATCAGGAACAAACAGCATGCCCCATTGTCAATGGGAACTGGCACATGCTGCATAATGGAGACTATGAGTCAGCTCTGCCCCTGGTGAGCCTTTAATCATAGAGTTGGAAGGGAACACGAGGGTCATCTAGTCCAACCCTCTGCAATGCAGGAATTCCCCCCCCCCCCGATATGGTTGTTCGAACTCATGACCCTGAGATTTAGAGTCTCATGCTCTCTCAACTGAGCTGCAGAGGCAATCTTTTGCCTGTCAAGGGCTACATTTGCTTGGGGGTATATCCTTTCCTGTGGAAGACAGGAGTGCCTGGCGAGCTCTGGTCCATGGGGTCACGAAGAGTCGGACATGACTAAACAGCAACAAATATCCTTTCCTGTTGGGATAGCACCAGATCACTCCCCCTTTTATTTTGTTTTTACGGAGCATTCAATTACGATGTACTCCAAAAACGGGCTTGCCATTTCTTTAGCTGTTTGTGAGAACTAGGTCCTTAGGGAGACATGCAGCTGTCATTAGTATACGGGTGTTGAGAGCTGGCTTAGTGTAAGTGGATAGGAACGGTAAGCTACGAATTAAAATTGTACCCCAGCCACAATCTCTCTGGGGCACTTCAGGTGAAACACTGTTCTGTCAACATCATGCCCCCTCTCCCCCCTCCCCATGAGATAATGCGAAGGCATTCAGAGTGTGCAATAAGTGCCAGATAAATTATTGTTCTTAGCAATCGGTCTGCTCAACTGCCAGAACTGCTCTGAGCTCCTCTGAGATGAAAGGGGCTCTAGAATTTTTAAGTTGGCCTGATTATATTCCTGCTGCATGGCACATAAATAAGCCATTCAGCTCTGCAGCTCTTGCTTCTTCGGGTATCAAAGTTTCTTGAGGGCAGAGAATATTTTTTTGTAATTCTTATCAGTTAGCCATCAGAGGCATCTACTCATTTCCATTTATAAACAGGAGGGATGACCTAAAATGGGATTACATTTCCATCTGTTTATACGAGATGTTCAGGGATTTTTCTGTGTTTTTTTTAAAAAAAGGACTCCCACCCTGCTCAACGGAGCAGATGTTTTGCGCAGAGAAGAACGGATATTCTGGAGTCAAACCCTGCTCCCTTCTCCTTAAATGTCCTCAAAGTTTCCTGACTTCACATGCGGAGTTTTCCCCTGTGGTGTTTCCCAAGGCCTCTTGAGAGCTGCTTTCCCTCCGTTTTAAGAGTCTCCTGTGTAAAAATGCATCACTGCAGTGCAAGGACAGTGTAATGCCTGCTCCTGCGATGTTATGGAATTGTGGGTCAGTGGAAGGAGGAGTGTAGAAGGGTGGGAAAGAGCAAAGGAATTTAAAAAGCCAGTTGCTGACAACCTGAAGACTCTAAAGTGAGGCTTGAAGGAAGCAAATGGATAGACAAGGCTTCAGAAAGAAGAGGAAAAAGTAGAACTGACAGACTGAAATGAATGATGACAAGAAGCTTCTATTCAACCGGCAACAATTAAGCTGACACCATTGCTACATAGCCAACAATGGTTTGGTCTTGGATTATTCTTTATTTAGAGCCTGTTCAAGGCATTTTGCTACCTGAGGTGAAGGAAAAGGTTATTTCCCCTACTCCACTGTATTCCATATACAGTGGTACCTCGGGTTACAAACGCTTCAGGTTACAGACTCCGCTAACCCAGAAATAGTACCTCGGGTTAAGAACTTCGCTTCAGGATGAGAACAAAAATCTCATGGTGGCGGCACAGTGGCAGTGGGAGTCCCCATTAGCTAAAGTGGTACCTCGGGTTAAGAACAGTTTCAGGTTAAGAACGGCCCTCCGGAACGAATTAAGTTCTTAACCAGAGGTACCACTGTACAGATGCGGACTGACCTAGCAGTTTAATCTTATTTCAACACTCGTGGTGGGGCAGGATCCTCCATTGCACCAATGAGCAGCAGGCTAACATAGGAGGTGGGGCAGGTTAGACTGTGTAGTACAATACCTCACCACCACTCCCCATCACCTGCCACCTGAGGCAGCCACCTCACTCTATCTAATAGAAGGGCCGGCACTGTGTCGATTTTTAAATGGTTGGGTTAGCTGTGTTTAATATATAAAACGAAGACAATATTGTTTATTGTGTTCACTGTGACCCCCAGACTGCCTCTCCTTGTCCATTGCTGTGTGCAATTACCATGGTAGTTTCTGTTATGTTAATAACCCTGCATTTCTCTTGCACACAACCTTCATTTGAAATGAACTGCAGCTGTACAAGAGCATATCTTTAGTTGCTGAGAGAAAATGTAGCCATGGAAGTGGTTGGGCACTTTTGTAGCTGGCTAGCCGGAGAGGACTATATTTAGTTGTTCTCCATCTTCCTTATAGCTTCCTTTGCTTATTTTGAAAACTGTAATTGCATCCTTCCCAAGCACTTAATATTCTTGCCTTTTAAGAACCATCTCCTCAGTTGACACGAATTTTCTCGGGAGTTGTTTATGCTCCAGGTACAGCTATTTCTCCACTGACCTTTACATTTCAAACTACGCACTAAACTCACAGGTGGATTCAAGAAGCAGCACATATCCCAGATGATTCCTGCGATGGAATGAAATCAATTCTACTTTCAGCTATCGTCCAAAGCTAGAGGGATTTGTGCTTATTTGCATGCTATTTCTCTCCAATGTAATGCAAACAATGCAGTTTCCCTACTTTGAATTTTAAGATGGTAACAATCTGGGTCAGAAATTCAGGTGGTTGAAATGATCGGGAAAAGCCAAGCGCTTACGCAGCTCACTTTCCGTTGCCAAGCAGAGTTTGCCAGTTTACAGGCCACATTTTGCTACACAATAAAAGCAGCTACTATGAAGGAGCTGGGTTGTGTGGAATGCCTACAACAGGTGTGGGGAACCTGTGGCCCTCCACATGTTGCTGAACTATAACTCCCACCATCCCTTACCATTGGCCAAGCTGGCTGGGGCTAATGGGAGTTATAGTTCAGCAACATCTGGAGGGTCAAAGGTTTCCCACACCTGCCTATAATAAAGCTGGGATTTCTTGTCACATGACCATAAGGACCATCAGTAGGAGCAGCTAAGCCTGAGTGGGGGGAATGAGATTTTATTTATTTATTTGGGTGCATCCTTTGTGGTGGAGTTAAATGAGATTTTATATATATTCATATAGGTTATTTATTTAGTTCTTTAGGCAACACTAATTACCAGAGTTTCTATAAGTGCTCTGCTTTTGAAAGGAAGGGTGAAGCCATCCACCAACCAACATGGTGCCCTCCAGGTGGCTTGGACTACAACTCCCATAATTCCTCACCATTAGCTGTGCTGGCTAAGTCTAATGGGACTTGTAGTCCAAAACGTCTGGAAGACACCAGGATGGGAATTTAGGGGGCAGGGGTGGGTAGACACTGCTTTTATACCACAAGAACGGAGCTATCACATTGCACTGATGTTTTTCGTGCAAAGGCATCTGCTCTGCCTGCCGCCCTGTGCTGTTGAGTCAGCCGTTTACCCCAGTCTGCTGGGAGGATGTGCAGGTTGAGGAATCAGAACAGAGTTCCGAACTGCTGCCATGTGGCTTTCTGGACTGGGTCCACTGACCTAGCACATCTGGGTCCCAGTGAAAATCCTGTGCAGGCAATGAGTAAATGAGACACGTAAAAGGAGCACAGCTCCCATTTTTAATGGCACATAACTGCAGGTCTCTCAGTTTCATCAAAAGGAATTCTAAAGAAAGGATCAGCTGTTGTGGGTTGAACTACATGTTACTTAGGGTAAATGTGTTTTCCAGGTAATGGAAATGCAGGGGAATTTGTGGGAGACAATTGGTTTTGTGTGTGTGTGTGCTTAACCCTTTTCCTGTACAGTAATCCCTGCCCACCACAATTTCTCAGCCAGGTTGAGATTATTTCCAATCTCAAAGATCACCTGGAAGGGGGGCAGGTGAGTAAAATAAGCTTGGAGGCTGAGCTTTTTTTCTCAGGCAGAACTCGCCAGAACTGAGTTCCGGCACCTCTCAGGTGGGTGTCATTGCCATTATAAGAGAACAAGGGAAGTGAGTTCCAGCAGCTCTTTTACTAGAAAAACAGCACTGCTTGGAGGAGTTGTGGGAAGAAAGTGGTGGATGGGGAAAGGTGAAGCACTTTGCCCTACTGCCAGTTCTCTCCTGCAAATCTTATTCAGTTTTTGCATTGATATTAATGCAGCAAACAAGGACAACTTTGCATTTGCTGCAATGTGTGTGTTCCTGCCTTCAGAACATCTCTCGGTATGCCATCATCGTTCAGACTCAATGCACGGAGCTTGCCATCAAGAGTAACACATTTTGTAGTCTGAGCACAGGCCAAAGATGGAGAGGAACATAGGTTCGTTCTGTCTTTTTTTGGGGGGGGCGGACGGACGGAAACGATGTGGATAACTGCTGCATATAGTCGCACATTTTCAGATGGCTTTACTGCTAAAATAAATAAATAAAATTAAACCACAAAGCGAGAACAAATGTGTGAAACTTACATGTTACACCATCTGTTATTATCTACATAATTAATGCTGTAAATGTTAAAAAACAACAACCCCAAAACCATCACTGGTTGCCGTGAATCCTCTTTATCTCTTATTTTTCTCCACCAAAATGAATGGACACGGTCTAAATATTCCAAAGCAGTATGTTATGTTTTGATTAAAACAGAGACACCAGGAGATGAAGCCCCTCTGAGGCTAGAACCCATGTTTCTTGTGGAGGTTGCCTTGACAACAGCCTTGCCAGCCAAACTCTTTAAAAGGAGACTCCTATTCCCTATCGCCACTGTGATGCACACAAATCAGCAACCCATTACCTCAACATATGACAGCCATGTCATCAAACAAGAGGGACACCTGTATTCAAGTCTAATGGGTGACCTTGATCGACCACCCTCTCTCACCCTAACCTATCTCCACAGAGTTCTGAGGATAGCATGAGGAACCATGTGTGCCACCCTGAACTCACTGGAGGAAATACAGGGTATGAAAATGTAAGGATCTCATAGTACATAGTATGGTTGATGGCAAGGCATGATGGGAGTTGTAGTCCAGCAACACCTGTAGGGCCCAGGTTTACACTTATGCCTCTCCTCAACCCTTATCTCTCTCTCCCCCCCCCTCCGGTCTTTCCTTTCTTCTTTGGAGATTTGGCTTTTCCACATGATAAACCAGACGAGCCACTGGTCGCTTGGAAGCTGGATGTTAGCCACATGCCATATTTGAACTACGTGTTATCTGCTACAGCATTTCACCAAAGAGCCACCAAGATCTCCAAAGCCATACTCATGCTTGTCTGACATGATGACATCACAATGGGGGAGTGGGCTAAACCTCAGAGCTTTCTACCAGTCTGTGGTGCAGTTTCCAGATGGTAAGGAGGGCTACAAATGGTGCAAGTACAAAACTGCTTTAGACAACACGCAAAATAGGTTAGGTGGAAATGGGGTGGGGGGTGGGGTGGGGACGGGACATCTCCACCTTTCTAGCTGAGAAGAAAATGATACTCAGGGACCAACTTGCATTCTCACGTCCAAATCCAACTTACTTCAAATAGACCTATTGAAATTGAGGGGTCTAAGTTAGTCAAGCCCATTAATTTCAGGAGGTCTACTCTGCGTATGAGCAGCTTCGTATACAACCCCCTGAACATTAGGAAAGCCTCAGAGAGGAAAGAATATTCTACTCCCTTGCAGAACTCATTCCTGTTTTCCACCCCTTTTCTGTCATATAGATATAAAATGCCCTGTTTATTAATTCTTGTATACCCTACACAACTGTAAACAAGGTGGCTTGGATTGCATACAAGGTCAACGGAATGCAAATAAGATACAGGCAACATACCATATTAAATAGCAAAAATCAGTGTTAAAACAACAGTAGTCATTCCAGAAACCCAAGCATTTGGTCTGAACTTCTCCTTCTGGATCAGAGGCTGGGATTCATGCACGCACATGTGTGATGCTTATGCACGGTTCCTTCCCATGACACAGTCCCTGGGAACTCATGTGCTCAGCTGTATCTAAATCTTATTTGTCCTCAGAGTGTGCAGTTATCCACTGCAAGGGTAAGAGAATTAATCACATGCCCCAATGGCTGCTTAGTCAATTCCTTGATTAAAGTGTCATATTATTCAAACCGCAATTGACTAGTGACGTACTGCATAAAACCATTTCGCCAGGTATAATTAAATCAAAGAGCCTGCTGGGATGGGGAAGCCTTCAATTAAATAGATTAAAAGTCTTCCCTACTCCAGCTCAAAAGCGCATTGCCCTTCTGAAATCTTGAGCCAGCGTGCCCAGAGCTAGGCTGGTTGTCAGCAGAAGCACAGTCATCATGTTTAAATTAGGTGTCTAAATCACTGATTCTCAGTGTGCAGTGGGGTCTGCTAAAGGAGGAACAAAAGCTTTCCCTTCACCCCTTAAAGTAGCCTTGGACAACCTGATGCCCTCCAAACGATCATAGACTCTTAGAGCTGGAAGGGACCCAAGGGTCATCTAGTCCAACCCCCTGCAATGCAGAAATCTTGGCTATGATGCTCTCATCATCTCCAGTGCTGGGTGGGGACACAGAGGAACAGAGCAGGCTGCCTTACACTTGTCCCTCTGCAGGGCCATTCATTTCCTTCCTTCCTTTCTGCATTCATGCCCTGTCTTTATCCCAAGTTGGTGTTCTCTTCCAGCCTAACCTGGAGATGCCAGGAGTTGAACTGGAGATCTTCTGCCTGCAAGGCAGATTCTCTGCCACTGAGCTTTCACTCTTCCTTTGCGGCTGATGGGAGTTGCAGTCCAGTGACATCTGGAGGGCACAAGGTTGGCAAAGGCTGCCTTACAGGCACAGCCTTGATTGGCCAGTGACCATAACCTACAAGACTAACTGCTACATCTCTTTTACTGACAATCAACAGAGGGTGATGGATAGAGGCGGACTTATTCAGTTCCAAACTTTAGCAGCATGACTAATGGTGATCAAACAGCCAGTTCCCTTCTTGTTGACGTTCTGGGAATCCTTCCCTAAGGCAGCGTTCTTCAATCTTAGGTCTCCAGATGTTGCCAGACTACAGTTCCCACCATTCCCAGGCAGCTTAATCAATACTTAGGAGTGATGGGAATTGTTGTCCGCTAACATCTGGAAAGCCATGCTTGAAGAATACTGTTCTCAATCTTGGTACATGCAGCAATAGCCCTCCTTTCTTCTATGAATGTGCCTTTCGCCTTCACACTCTGACACACAGATTCTGTGTATCTGATTCTCTGTACTACACAGCTTCCATCTGCATCAATATCAATGCCCAAAGAAAACCAGAGCTGATAAAAAAAACTGATTTAATATTTATTATTTTGATTTTTTGCTTAATATCAGATTTTGCATTTTAAATTAGATTCCTTCAATTTAAATCTTAAAATCTTAAAAAAAATAAAAATTACGTTAACGTAACAGAATAGTAAGTCCCACTGTGCTCAATGGGGCTTACTCACTAATGTAAGTAAATTGGAGTTTTGTGCAGGGAAACAAATCACTGGGCGAATACATCCTTTGGTGTGCACACCTTCTCTGGTGTGGACATCAAGGTAAGAAAGCAGATGGAGCCAGCTTATTTTCTCCTGCTCGGGAGGGTTAGGATTCAAACCAATGGCTTCAAGTTACAAGAAAGGAGATTCCAACTAAACTTTCTGATAGTAAGAGCTGTTCGACATTGGAACACTCCTCCTTGGGAGGTTGTGGACTCTCCTTCCTTGGAGAATTTTAAGCAGAGGTTAGATGGCCATCTGTCATGGATGCTTTAGTTTAGATTCCAACATCGTGGGGGCTTGGACTAGATAACCCTTGGGGGTCCCTTCCAACTCGTACAATTCAATGATTCTATTAAAACAACTTGAAATGCAGCTGCAGGGAAACGGCGGTGCTTCAAGCCGCTGATGTGTACATTGAGCTGGAATCCATAAAAGCTGTGGAAGGGGATTCAGGGGGGCTTATGCTATGCCAGAGCAATTTTAGCCCCCCTCCTTTAACTGGCGTGCTCCCCTGCCCCACAGCAAGATATAAAAAACTGCTTATGGAACTCCTCTCAGTTTCAAAAGCACTTTGTCATGTAGTATTTGAGGGCTGCTTTTGAAGGGGGGGGGGACAAGCCTAACTACCTCTTAGCATTACAGAACATGTTTTACGACTTTCCTGGATCCTGGCCTTAATCCTCAAATAAGTGGCTTTCTTCCTGTGTCCTCGCACGTGTATGGAAGGAGCAAAAACAAACCGCCACTAATTTTACAACTGCCCTTTTGACTCTAAGCAATTATATTCCTGTAATGCCAAGGCGTGTGGGCTGCGCGAAAAGAGGTTTTGGAGCGCACTCCTAGGTAATATTAAAAAAGGCTTGATTCAGTTGAAAACTAATATGCCTCAAATGTCTTGGCAACTAATAAGCAAGCATGCTTGTTCAGGAAATGTTTGCGAATTGCAAAAGGGGAAAGCTGATTTAAATTAGTGGTTTAAATCTGCTCTGGATTTCCTTTTCTCGATAACTGAACCGGCCTTTATTTGAATCAACGCACCCTGCAGGAAGCTGTATGGCCAGTGTGCCTAATGAAGGCCACATGGAGCCAGAACACGGAAGCCCCTCTTGCAACATGGTTTATTTAGGGTGGGTTGCGTTTCTTCCCGCAGAGAAGGGGGCTCACTAGCGGGCACTTTGCCCAGAGGTGCCTTAAATCTGGAGCCAGCCCTGAACGAGCCCTTGGCATTCTCCAAAGGAAGGAGCTGACCATTCCTGGCATTTTTGGCCATGCCCAACACAGAGCGTCTACCACTAAGGGCAGGCAACTCCCAATTTACATGGGGGTTATGTTGCAAGGCACCGCGTGTTTGAGTGACATAGTGTATACAGTGGTACCTCGGGTTACATACGCTTCAGGTTACATACACTTCAGGTTACAGACTCCGCTCACCCAGAAATAGTACCTCGGGTTAAGAACTTTGCTTCAGGATGAGAACAGAAATCGTGCTCCGGCGGTGCGGCAGCAGTGGGAGGCCCCATTAGCTAAAGTGGTGCTTCAGGTTAAGAACAGTTTCAGGTTAAGAACGCACCTCTGGAACTAATTAAGTACTTAACCCGAGGTACCACTGTATTTGAAACACCATTGGAAAAGCCTGCAAACACCCCACTCCACCCCTTTTTGTGATGTTTTTGTGTCACTTCTGAATTCGGCGCAATGCATGTGCGGACGACCGTGCACCTATCGGCTATGCCTAAAATGGTCGCTTCCTTTGACGTTGCAAAGTCATGCCTTCTGCTCACAGCTTTCTGGTTCCCACCCCACTTTATATCTCACCCCTCGCTGTTTGACCTGAAGATTGCTGTAGGTGTTTATTTGTTTAACGACATTAATTAAGGTTACGCTGCGATCAAAGTGCAATGTTTTTTCTTTTTTCTTTTAAAAAAAGAACAGTAAGACGAGGAATCCAGCACTGGCAAAGCAATTAGTAGACTCTGGTCCATAGAAGGTGATCAGGAACCATTGGCATAAATCAGACGCACATTTCAACAATGTACACAGCGTACACCCCTGAGTGTGGCTGCTGTCCATCTACGCTGCATTCAATGCACAGACTCCTGGAACGTGCATTCAATTGAGAATTCCCATCCACATTTTTGCACAACCGATCATGTGTAAAAATGTCCTTTTGTGAAACCAGAGATGGATCGGGGTGCAAATGGTGATTAAAACCAAACCAAACCTATTTCTTTCATAAGCCTCCTCACTAAAAACGGAGAAGGGGAAAAAACCTACACCAAAATCTAAGAGGAAATCTGGCAGACTACACACCATCAGCTTTGTGAAGTGAAAAGACACTCTTACAGGGTGAGACATTTCTTTGCTCTGGTACTGACAAGGAAGGGAGGCTGGAGGAATTTGATCTTTGTCAGTTCCAACAGGAACTGATCTGATCTGCAATTCCTGGACTAACGTGTGCCCCAGAGCCCCATTTATCGAATGGCTTTTACACTTCTGAAGTGTTTTCAACACAGTTCCTGGTTTCAAATATATCATACTTAAGAGAAAACACATTTTAGGAGTATGTATTTTGAGAGAAAACAGGTTTAGGGGTGTGTATTCTGATAGAGAATACATTTAAAAACATGTATTTAAGTGTGAACCTCTGTGGAAATTAATAAGAACAATAATAGCAGATGAATAGCCATTGTGGCTAACAGACACCAACAGCCCTTTGGGATGGCATAGTTGGCAGAGCATGAGACTCAAGGTCATGGATTTGAGCCCCACATCGGTCAAAAGATTCCTGCATTGCAGGGGTTGGACTAGATGCCTGCCGTGGTCCCTTCCAACTGTACAATTCTATGATTCTATTACTTTATGAATGCAGAATTGGCATGGAATGGACTTATAGAACAATGCTGAAACAAGCCAGAAAGAGACCTATTTGCCCATCCCCACTGTCAAACATTAGCTATAGAAAACAGAATGCTAAACGGTGTGCACCCAGCTTTTGTCATGACAATGGGTTGCATCCAGCTAAGCCTTACTCAGAGGAGACCCACTCAAATCAATGGACATGACTAACTTCAACCTGTTGGCGAGCCACTGGCCTGATCCAGCAGGCTCTTCTTATGTTCGTATGATTTCAGTGGACTTTAGCTGACGACTTAGTGGGAAACAATGCATATTTTACAGTTTTCCTTGAGGGCTTTGGCACAACCCTTTAGTTCCAATAATATACGTACTGTAACTATAATCCTCTCAGTATCTGTCACTGCAATAATGGCATGTTCTCCCCCATGCTTGCCCCTACTTCCATTTCCTTTGTGGTCTTCCTTGTGTCTGTTTCTAGATTATAAATCCCTTGGGGCTGGAACCTGCCAAAGCTGTTCTTTGTGAAGTGTCATGTTCTTGGATGGTGTAATGACAGCAATGACAGCAATCTACAACCCCAGCAACATATGGTATCACTCAGAGCTCTGCCCAGTTTGAACACAATGCAAACACTCCAAACACCTGACCAAATTATCATCAAGGAATTCAGGAACCGGAACATCAAAAACTCCATTTGCTTATGATCAGCATAAGAAATGAGCAGCAACACTATGTATGCATTAAGGAGACTTTATTGTGGCATTATCGTGTGATGAAATTTTGAGAGCTTGGCATTCTACATACATTTACGATGGCTCTTGAATGGTATTAGGAATAATGCAGCCATAAACGTGGTAAGAACACAATAAGCACAAAACCTTCTTATCCGCCCCCCCTTTAAAAGTCCAAGATACAAGAGGTTCCACTGATTGCTCACAAAGTGTTATGATCTCTACATTATGCCTGACACTATTCCAGGTTATATTCTTTAATAAAAACTATTGGTGGAACTTGATTCGGCTGCCAGCTCTGCCAGCTAAGGTTCAGATACATCATTCAGAGTGAGAACCATTAGGATGACATTTGTCACATACGGATCTGCATCAACTATCAGCCTGTCATTCCACAACAGAAAGTCGACCCGTCAGTGAGAGGACATTAGTAGCTCAGTAAGTAGGTTAGGAAACAAGGAGTAAGGAAACCACAAATCTGGCTGGAGCCACTCGTAGGGCTGCCCAAACTGAACAGGCATTGCTACCTATGGATTTCCTTCTTCCCTCAATTGTTACAGGTCCAGGTGATAAAAATGGGTATTATTATGGGTGCAAACATCCTCAACAGTTAAAAGTAGTGTGTGAGGTGTTGGGATAGCTCTGTTGGTAGAGCATGAAAATCTTAATCTCAAGGTCGTGGCTTTCAACTCTACAGTTCTATGATTCTATGAGTATAGACTTTAAGACAGTACTTATGGGTATTAATTTGGAGCATCTATCATTGTTTCTTCTTACTTTTTGTACGTGCATTCTTTGGAACCTGGTGCCCACCATGCTTACACCAGCCTTGGCCAAGCTGGCGCCCTCCAGATTTTTTAGACTACAGCTCCCATCAGCCTCAGCCACCTGCAGGCTAGTTTCCATACTCAGCTGATGCTGATTAAGGTTTCTTGAAGCACAGCAGCATTAGAGCAATTTCACACATTATGAAAGTCTTCTGGCAACTTTGAAGGCCAGCAAAATTTATTATGCTGTAACAGACTCACACAGCTACCCCTCTGGAAGAATATCCACACATAGCAATAGATTCTTATATGGAAAGCATTCCGTTTGCAGGAAACAACAAACAAGCTGTGCCAATTATGCAAGATGAGCTTATCATCTTGTTGTGACTTATTTATTCTTGGTGGTGTACAGATACATACTGGGAAGACAATGGATGCTTCTCAGCATTTTCAGACGTATTAAAACAATCTCACGCAAGATGCGTATAGAATCATGATGTGCCGGGTACATATTCTATCCTACGTGGATGGGAACGCATTGTAGGAATTTTGTCACACAAAATCTGACTGTCTGTTACATTTTTGTGGATTTAAACAACTGTGTGGGAGATTAGATTGGAAGATATATATGCTTTCCAACAATGGAAGATAACAATGGGCAAAACCTGCAGACAGATAAGCTCAAATAACAACCTGTTGAATTCAATTGGGGATAAAAACTTCCTGTTGATTTTTAATGGTACTTAAATGTTCTCTGGTGGTATGCAGGATTTATAATATCCCTGTATTCTAACAGCATGCAAACAACAATAGATAGTAATTACTGATAGAGCATAGATAATATCAAATAGCTCTGATGTGAAGTACTTAAAACCAAATAATATCTTGCAAGAAAATAATTTGATTCAGAATAGAGAGAAAACGCCTTATGTGAAAAGCAGCTCAGAAAATGAACTCACTCAAGAAATTGTTAGCCAAATTGGGGATAATCTACCAGCAAGAAGCCACTCTGTTTTATTATACAAATTGGGGTCAAAGTCATTCATATGCATCGTATAAAGCTTAATGTAAAAATTGCTTCTGTACACAATACTTGAAGGTCAAATTATCATGGAAACACATGGGCATCATTTTAGAAAGAAGCACTGCTAGTTACTGTAGCTAAAAAAATTCCGCAGGAGTTACATGGCTTCTGTTATTACTAAATGGTTACTTTTTTGTAGGTTCCCACACACTGAACCATGGGAAAAAGAGAGAATAGTCTGTTTTCCTTCCCAACAGCTCCAAGGTCTGCAAGCAACATGAAGGCAATTTATTTTCCTTCCTTCAGCACGGGAAAAATGAGTTCTCATATGCTCTTTCAGGTTTATACAGTCGACTATCCTAGGGTAACAATCCTTGAAATCATGGGTTCATTTCCTGATTCAGAAAATACCTTCAGAAGGCAACAGTGAAAACATAGTAAGACTCGGTATTGTGCAACAGGGGATAAGTGCTGCAGCCAAAGAGCATCAGTCAATATGTTCAACAACTGCCCAGTTGGTCACAGGACTGAATGTTGTTCAATAACAGGGAAAGGGCCAACCGGTTCCCTGCATGGTGGATCTGGCTCTTAAACAAGTTTATTAAAACAACATGCCTAGCCCTTCCAGGTTTCAATCATGGTGGGGCAAACATTTCTGCTCGGTTTAATTTACAAAGAAAAGAAGCAACGGTCAAACATTTCATGGTAGAAGTGGTTTAAAAACAACCTTGGAATCCTTGCTATGTGTTATGCTGCATGGATTGGAAGGCGAAGGAGGCTGGAAAATACCACCAGCAGTGCTAATGCATAGCATTCAGATTGGTTGAGCCCCAGTGCATCTCTCTTCAGGAATGAAGGCCTGGCTGAAGATTACCTAGTACAGCACGAATACTGCCAATGTAATGTAATGTTTCATGGCAGAAGTGAACAACAAAAGAAATCAACGTAGTGGAACAACTGCAGCAAAAGAAGGCGGTGCAATAGCAGCGATGGCCAAAATGGTGGTGGCAATTGGCACCAGCAAGTGAAGATATGGTTGAACATGGTGGAAGCATTGAGCAGAGCAAGAACATAAGGAAGAGCCAAGAGTTTTTCTAGTTAAGGGTTTCCCAAAAATGGGTCTCCAGCTATTTTTGGACTACAACCCCCAACATCCCTAGATAGTGGGACCAGTGGTCGGGGATGATGGGATGTGTAGCCCCAAAACAGCTGAAGACCCAAGTTTGGGAAACCCTGTTCTAGTTCCTTGTTTTCAAGGAAAGAATAAGGAGCCCACCTCACCCCCAATTTACTGAATTTGCTGGAGTCTGAACCTGAACCACGAACCATGCGCACAACCAGTTTCGTGAAACGCACCGAAACTGCTGAAACACAAAAGCCACAAGGCCACATGTTGATTGCTCAATGGAAACTCAAGGCTCAACATTTCCAGCTTTAAAATATTTTTGTCATGTTCCGCATTTCAGATGTCTAAGCTGAAAAAGCTTTCTTTTCTAGGTATTGCTGGGAACATGGAATAAAAATACCCAAACGGCACATGGTGCCAGATGTTCCTCTGGAGGGATCAGTTCATGTGTAAGGAAATCTTTTTGTTTTGCATTATATTTGCGCAGGTGGAAGCATCAACTTCAGTTTGTTTGAAAATGGGTTTGATTCACCAGTGCTCAGCTGGTTGCAGCTGGCTATGAAAATAAAACGCTTTCTGGCATATTAAGCAACACAGAGATGTTTTTAAAATAACCATGCTTTTGTAGACCTTGTTTAATCATGCCAGCAGAACAAAATTTTGCAATCAAATATAGATGCATCTTAGTGATGATTGATTAACATTGATGGACCTATTCATATTTTGTTGCAACGTAATACAAGCATAAGGCAATCTCCACTGGCGGAAAAGGCAAGCAATCTGTGTCAAGCAGCTCTCATGTTGGTATTCAACCATGCCTGCACAACTTATATCTTGCCCCCACCCCGGCCCTGGGTAGCTTTCTAGGGCAGGGCTGAAATCTCTTGAACTGACAGGGGATCAACTTCACATGAACTGTAGTTGTATTTCAAGGGCCTAAGTGTCTTTCCGATGGGACGCAGGTGGAGCTGTGGGTTAAACCACAGAGCCTAGGACTTGCCGATCAGAAGGTCGGCGGTTCGAATCCCCGTGACGGGGTGAGCTCCCGTTCCTTGGTCCCTGCTCCTGACCAACTAGCAGTTCGAAAGCACGTCAAAGTGCAAGTAGATAAATAGGTACCGCTCTGGCGGGAAGGTAAATGGCGTTTCCGTGTGCTGCTCTGGTTCGCCAGAAGTGGCTCAGTCATGCTGGCCACATGACCCGGAAGCTGTACGCCGGCTCCCACAGCCAGTAAAGCAAGATGAGCGCCACAACCCCAGAGTCGTCCGCGACTGGACCTAACGTTCAGGGGTCCCTTTACTAATGTTACATGCGGACCAGGCCACTATCTGAACTGGGCCTCATTAAGCAACTGTCCTTTTCTAATGGTACAGGTATACTGTTGATGACCTTTGAAGAAGAAATTTCAGAAATAATCCAGAGTACTTCAACAGAATCATTCTGGAAGTAACAATAATATTAAATAACTAATACTGTATTTTAGCCCTAAAATAAAGTTCATATTGTAATTCTACTACCCTGGGGATCCCCATGAACCCCACAACCACAATTTGTAACTTTGACTTGTTCTAAATATCATTGTGCATGCTGACTTTTAAATGGTAAGCATTGCAAAGCTGAATCCAGTTTCTTCCATGTAAGACGCGGGGGCTGTTTTTGTTTTTTCCAATTGCCTACTTAATAGAGGATTTCTTTATTAAAAAGGAAAGAAAGAAAACTACATAAATGGCTTAGTTTATAAATGAAAATGTATGCTATAAATTGCAGAGCTGTGGGCGACTAATATCCACTTAAGCCTTGTGTTATTTTCTTCTGCAAACGGCAAATGCTAATCCTAAAACTTCCATTATCTGACGGGCAAAAGACTTAGTGCAGCAGACATTTAGACAGTGCTTTGGGGGAAATTCAGATTCAGCAGTCTGCAAGTGGAGAACCCTGAAGGAGCTGTTCCAAATAATTGTGGCAGGAAGACACACACGGATCTCATACAGCAGGGAAGTGTCAGACTCAATTTCTTGGCAAACGTCTGGTATGAGATTCTTCTTCTTTTTCTTCTTCTTACATATTTATATCACATCAGGATCCACCCCAAACAACAACAACAACCACCCAGCTGAGTGCAAGGCTGTGCAAATATAAAGAGAGTCATGGTTCCTAGCCTGAAGACCTCACACTCCATGTGTCCAGTCCTCAGATCTGTAATTTCCATGAGTAATGACATTCACCTCGGCAATTCTACTAGGAATATTCATGGGGCTGCTTTTCAAGGATAAAGGCCTAATGCCTTGATCTACTGAGCACAGCACAAGTACACAGTGCAGTGCCAATGAATTTAACAGGCATTGTAGAAAGCCATTTGGTGCCCCACTGCAGAAAGTAGAAAGAATGCAAATAGGAGAAACTTGTTCTGAAAAGATTTGTTCTTTCTCCTGTAGCTGTCTGAACGCATTCTACAGAGTAGCTGAAGCAGCACCAACATGGCTGCCTATCTGACAAATACAGATGTCTTCCTTGTGATGCCAAAGCTGTGTTTGCTCCCTAGCCCTGTCCTATACATGTATCTAGCCTGCAGAGGACTAGTTTGAGCCCTGATGCCAATCCATTCCCACCGGTACAGTTTCAACTGCCCTATTATGCTAGTGGAAGCCAGTTAAATGGCTAGTTATAGGAGGAGGACTGACTGTAGCAGAGAGGCACTTAATGACAGGGCAAAAATCACATTCAGGCAGAATCTATCAGAACTCTGAACAGAGCACTGTGGAAAGTGCTGGCTAGAGTGCTCTCGCCCACACCAGAGAGGGCTGTTGCCACAACATGATGCAGACACCTTGTGTTCTGAATCTAAGGTGAAGGGTAAACAGTATCTTTTGGCCAGGACTGATGTGAGTGGGAATAGATATCTGAGAGGCTCCTTCTCCTCGTCTTCTTCCTCTGAGCTTGAAGAGGAACCGAGGCTGGAGAGCATGACAGGTAGGTCAGGTAATGCTAAACTTGGACCAAGTAATGTTCATGTAATGGTGGACTCTCTTTTCTGAAAGATAGCTTGCCCACCATCACCAATCTTCCCCCACAATTTGTTGAGCACGTTGGTGAATGTGGAATGGCGAGACCTAAAAAGCTGCTCAGAGCAATAACTAATGTTTATGGTAAAAATGATGATATAATAGATAATGCACAGTATCTACTACTTCTCCCGATTCACAAATACAAAATTCCTCATCCAATGTAATATTAGGAAGATGGAATGCACTAAACGGGGGGGGGGGGGGGGGGGGAGGAGATCCATGAGGGATAGCACCCTAATGAGGTCCGCCTGGCATCTTTGCTGCCATCTTTTGGATCCCAGGTAAAATAACTGTCTTCTCTTTCCCCAGTTTTTTGATGGGCTATGATGATGATGTGTTTTCCTGCTTGTGTGCTGCTAAAGCTTGCTGCAGCAGCTACTGGGTTGCCTGTGCTAGTTTTGTACAGTGGTACCTCAGGTTAAGTACTTAATTCATTCCGGAGGCCCGTTCTTAACCTAAAGCACCACTTTAGCTAATGGGGCCTCCTGCTGCTGCCGCGGCGCCGGAGCACAATTTCTGTTCTCATCCTGAAGCAAAGTTCTTAACCTGAAGCATTATTTCTGGGTTAGCTGAGTCTGTAACCTAAAGCGTATGTAACCTGAAGTGTATGTAACCTGAGGTACCACTGTATATTTTTTACTTGCTTGCATTTTTGTACAAACGTGTCAATATTATAATAAACTTATGTTTAAGTTTTTAAATATGTCATAAGTTGCTTGGAGATCTCTATGTAACAAGGGATGATGAAAGGTTTCTGCATTGAAGGTTGTATTCTATACCTGTGGCATACCAATTATGAATATTTTCAGAGATATGGGGTTTACAGAGATTTAGGGAAGGTCCCACCCCCCTCCCCGTCTTGGCACTGTTGTTCATTTGATACCACAGTGGAGAGGAGAACTACACTTAAGTGGGCAGGGAGCAACTTAGCTTGTTCGCAGCCTACAGCCACGATTAGCAATGCTAAGATAACCATTAGTGAAGACACAGGGAAATGGCAAAACTGCAGAGTTAAGACACAGTGATTCATAGCAGCTGAGAACCTGTCCTACGGCTTCCCAAATGCCACTCCTCTGGCTATGTTTAAAAAATGCCATCAGAGGATGTGAAAACCTAATCGCAGAAGCATAAACATTTTTAGCTAGTAAATAACCATGCCTCTGACTTACTTCATCTGCTGTGGGGACTGCTATGGCACCAAGAACTCCCACAACCATATATCCAAATAAGCAAGGGCTGTTAATTGCCTTTATTGGCAGTCAAGGCCAAGCGAGGGGAAAGGATTCCTCTATATTGACCGAAAAAGAATTTCTTGCAGCACTCTTGCCATGTCTGACCCAAATCAATGCATAGACCACCGAATAAACAAGTGCACAGGGCAGCAGTTCACAAGTACAGCAGTAAGGGACTGTTTTTTTAAATAATAATAATAATACTCAAGATCCTTTTTGGTTAAAGGGTGGGGTATAAATGTCTTAAATAAAGAAGACAAGGGGTTCAACTTAGGCAGGAAGCCACTTAGTTGAGCTCTGGTTATCAGCAATATAGCATGCTTTTTGCGGTTCTCAAAACAACTGGCAAACTCTCACATATATACCATACAGTGGTACCTCAGGTTAAGTACTTAATTTGTTCCGGAGGTCCGTTCTTAACCTGAAACTGTTCTTAACCTGAAGCGCCACTTTAGCTAATGGGGCCTCCCGCTGTCGCCGTGCCGCCGGAGCCCGATTTCTGTTCTCATCTTAACCCGAGGTACTATTTCTGTGTCAGCGGAGTCTGTAACCTGAAGCGTATGTAACCCGAGATACCACTGTGTGTGTAATGCAGTGTTACACCACTTTAATAACTGTGTCTTTAAGAGTCATGGCCCCCAAAGAATCCTGGGAACTTCAGTTAGTTAAGGGCACCAAGAATTGTTAGGAGGCTCCTAAGAAACCACAGTTCCCAAGATTCTTTGTGGGAAGCCATGACTCTTAAAGTGATATAACAATGCTTTAAATGTATGGTGTGGTTTTGACTTTAGAATAGCTTGAGGGAAGTTTATTTGTATGTAGATTCAGGGGACATGCGCTGTTTAACTCATAGGAAGTTTGTCCTCAGAGTCAGGAATCAGGCAGATGCACATGGCCATGTAAGTTTGAAGCTATTCTCTGATATATATATATATATATATATATATATATATATCTACGAAAATCTACGAAAGCAAATATATATATATATATATATATATATATATATATATATATATATATTGGGGGGGGGGCTGACACATAGGTAGCCTTGCTGCAGGTGAACCAAGGCCTCATATCAATCTTTATTCCAACACAGCTTAGGATATTGGCTTACTGAGAGGGTCAGTGAGGCAGCGTCACACCCAGGGCGGCTGAAGAGGGAGAGAAAGTGGACTTCTTAAAGACAAATTAATAAGCATAGCTCAGCTCTGATGCCACTTCATATAAATTCAAACGCACAATAGCAAGGGATGAATAGTCTTTCCTGATTTCATAAAGCAAAATTCACGAAGCTGGGAAATATTGTCTGAACTGGGATGGTTTATTAGACACATGCTACTAAGCAGAGTGAAATCATACCATTGAACAGATCCACACATTTATTAACTGAATAGACAGATTCAGAACAACTAATCACTGGAGAGGAGTTTTCCTTTCTGCTGGTCTGAATATTTGCCAGGAGATAGAGGAAACAGACCAGCCAATGGTATAAATCTGCTTTAGGCTGCAATCGTTATACACACTCACTGAGATCGATAAGGCTTACTTCTGAGTAGAGCCAAGAAAACTCTCTTATTGCCGACAGAGCCCTTTTCTAAATATTGGATATTACAACTTGCTCTTGTTGAGCCACTCAGGAGCATAGCTGCGGGGCTATTTTGTCGGTGTGATTCCCTCAAGTCAGACCTAAATACACACTTTACACCATCTCTGGGATGTGGAAAGCGGTGGCAGATATTGCTGTTAAATCATATCTATTATTAATTCAACAAACCTTCTAAAATCCTTATCCCAGTTGTCATCCGTTTTCCAATACGAATCGGTTTGATGTGCACGCTGTTGCTGTTTAAACTGTTTTCATATTTAGAATTAGCTTTTAAAAATTGTTTTTATATATGCAATTGTTTTAACTGTGTTATATGGACAACTGTTTGATTTTATTATACTGTGAATCACAGGAACAGTTTTTCAGTTTTGTTTTTACTTTAATTGTTGCGGAAAAAGCACCTTCTACTTTTCCAGTGAGCCCTTTGAAATGCCTTCCCCACCCCCCTTTAAAAATTCAAGTCCCAAAAACCAAATCACAGCTCACTGAGGGCTGTATAGGAGCTCCCAAAGGCTGATTTGAAACTTCCTGGGAATTGTGTAGTACCCTCAGGTTCCCACACAGCCTGAGCCTTGGGAGCAGAGCTCTGCAATCCTTGAGCTTGCCTGACTAAGCCTGAGGAAATACCTTGACCAAAATGAGCTGAAGCTAGGGCACACTTCCTGGCATAACATATTAAAATAACGTGAATGGTCAACTATGTACTCCGGCCCTAGCAACTGACTGGGCTGTTTTAAACCAGCTGATTTTGAAACAAATGAAAATCAGTTACCGTATTTTTCGCCCTATAGGATGCACTTTCCCCCCTCCAAAAATGAAGGGGAAATGTGTGTGCGTCCTATGGGGCGAATGCAGGCTTTCGCTGAAGCCTGGAGAGCGAGAGGGGTCGGTGCGCACCGACCCCTCTCGCTCTCCAGGCTTCAGGAGAGCCCCAGCGCCAGCCCCACAAGGTCGGGGGACAGAGGGAGGCGGAACGCCGCCATCCCGCTGTCTCCCGAAGTGGTTTGGAGGCTGACGGCGGGGAGACCCCGCCGCCAGCCCCGCAGGCTCCGGGGACAGTGGGGAGGCGCAGCTCGTCTTCCCGCTGTCCCCGGACCTGATCTGAAGGCGGGCGGCGGGGAGAAGAGCGCTTCTCCCCGCTGCCTGCACTGCAAGCTCCGGGGACAGCTGGGAGACGCAGCACGGACCTGATCTCAAGGCGGGCGGCAGGGAGAAGAGCGCTTCTCCCCGCTGCCTGCTCCACAAGCTCCGGGGACAGCTGGGAGGCGCAGCGCATCTTCCTGCTGTCCCTGGACCTGGTCTGAAGGTGGGCTGCGGGGAGAAGAGCTCTTCTCCCCGCTGCCGGCCCCACAAGTGCCTGGGGGGGAAATAAATTTTTTCCCCTTTATTTCCCCCCCAAAAAAACCTGATGCGTCCTATGGGGCGAAAAATACGGTACTTTTCAGAGCATCTTTATTGAAAACAGCTCCTCCTGCAGGTGTAGCTTCATGCAAAAATAGCAGCTGTGTAGAAGCGATGATTAGATAATTTGTTCCTCAATGTACTCTTCTATATATAAGGGCTGACCCAGGAGAGAAGTCTTGCCTTCCAGAAAGAGCTTCCTTTTCCCTGAGAGGAACACTGCAATTACTGGGAGTCATCATTTGTGTTGACTCAAGAACTATATTTCTAAATATAGATTACGATGAGTTTGTTCCATCAAGGCCGCTTTTCTTTCCATGAACAACTTTCTGACGCCTTCCCCCTTGAACTTGTACAACCACTGGAAAACTTAAGTTTACAGCTGTAATAAAACCTCCACAAGAATTCTGAATAGCCTTTGAACTTTCTGACCTGATAACCATTGGTGCCGTTGCTGGCAGCCAAACTTCCTATTGATAACAGCAACCTCATGTGCTACCATTTTTAATACAAGTACCCAGGCCTAGCCCACATGAGGCAAGCTGAGGTAGTTACCTCAGGCGGTGGAACTGCAAGAGGTGGTACCTGCCGCCTCTGCTGTTGACAGGAAAGTGGTGGCGGCAGTGGCGACAGCGGCTTCCGATGATATTGCACAAGATCTCACCAAAATCTTGTGAGATATTGCTGGGGCCCGCCATTGTCATTGCTGCTTTGTGGGCGCTGACGAACAACCCATGTGAGGGACGCTGTGGCAGTAGGACAGCACCTTCTTGTTTCGCCTCAGGAGGCAAAACGGGATGCGCTGCCCCTGCAAGTACTCAATCTGCCCCCAATTCCCATGGCTAAATAATATCCTCTAGAGTGGAAGGGATATCTCTTAAATATTCTGGTGTATTTTCTTATTCCCCTAAACAGAAAGCAAAAATGAAAGGGCAGTTCTGGGGAAAAGCGATGCTTGAAATTCTTGTGAACGACACAAGGCAAATTCTCTGAGGAATATTTACAGGCTATTAAAAAAGAAGAGGAAAATGCCACATCTCTCCATAAAGCTCAGAAGCTCATTGCTTTTGTCTCCTTATTAGTGTAAGCCATAACTACTGCAGTCAATTATCACATTAACATTTCGGTTAGCAAAAGAGACAAACAAATTGCCCTTCTGCCAATTCCAATCATTATGTTTCCTTTGTACACAAGACAGTTTTGGGAAGTCGCAAAAAAGCAAAGCTTGTGCAGTTACTTCATGCACAATAAAAATAAATATTCCATGGCGTATTTCCATTCCCTCAGAAGGCACACCATTGGAAACATCTGCTTGCTCTTGTTCTGTTTCAAGCAAAAAACTCAGCAGTATGAAAAGAAGGGGAGGCTTCACTAGTACCCTAGACAGCAACGTACAGACTAGCACTTCCATAAGAAGAGAACTCAAATGTTGTTTCAGCACCAGTCAGCTTCAGACTGAGCCTTAAACAAGAGCTGCAGCTGTATCTCAGCAGCTGGCTCCACTCTCTGGGAGAGATTCTTCTTCATTTCAAGGGACCCAGCCTGCCTGCACAATCATTGATTTGGGGGTTGGGGAGAAGACTTTCCTCCCACTAGGGCTCCTAAATGGCTTCAGCCCTGTATATCTCCACCCCCATCGTTCAGCCTGGACACTGAGGTCCAGCTCCAAGAGCCTTCTGGTGGTTCCTTCACTGTAAGAAGTGAGGTTACAGGGAAACGGGCAGAGGGCCTTCTCAGTAGTGGCACCCACCCTGTGGAACACCTGTCAGATGTCAAATAGATAACCAATTATACGACCTTCCAAAGACAACTGAGGGCAGCCCTGCATTGGGAAGCTTTTAATGTCTGATGTATCATGGGCTTTTTATATTCTTTTGGAAGCTGCCAAGAGTGGCTGGGGCAGCCCAATCAGATGGGCAGGTACAAGTAATAAATTATTATTATTATTATTATTATTATTATTATTATTATTATTATTTACTCGCCTGTTTGCTTCTGCAAGCTTGGATTAATCAGAATGCTCAGAATGCCACAAAATGATGTCAAGTGCCCAAGCCACTGCCCTATGCTAAGGCTTAACCATTTGAAGCCATCAATTTTTTTCCTGATTCTGATTCCTTCCTTCCCATTTACTAACATTCCTATACAAGTAGGCACAGGTGTGTGTGTGTGTGTGTGTGTGTGTCCCCACACAAAACCACTCTCTCCCTGGTGCCTCTCACGCTATCCCTAAAATCTTCCACAGTCTGCTATCTTTTCCTTCTTCCTCCTTGTCTGCTCTTCTCCATCAACACAAAGGAACTTTAAATCAGCTGTCTAGCTGCGGGGGCACGGGCATCTCCCCACCCACCCCCTTTTTTATTCACTTCTGCAGAAATGTTACGCTATAAATCACAATCAGGCCTGAGCCAAGCTGAAAGATAAACCGTCAGAACACACATGCACACCCAAGCTACATTACAAGGTATCTGCTAAATTAACCTCTGTGATGAAAGCTGCCCCATTAGCACATCTGAGAAAAAGAAAATGTTCACGGGCAGCTTAGCATCATTAGGGAAAAGGCAACTGCACCCGAGGTCCATAGGCATGGAGGGATATAAGTGGGAGCTGCAGGTGTAGACAATTAATCGCTAGCTCTTGCAGATAGCACCATTGAAAAGAGGCTATGAATACACTCAGCACTAAACCCTATGGATAATAAACTCAGCATTCTGACAGCTAAAGGCCGCTGAAACAAACTGCAGCATTTGGCTGCTAATTTGTAGAAATTACAAGACTGCACAGAGTTGTACGGCCAGTTCTGTGAGTTCCTCTGCTTCTGCTGTCTCAACAGTGAGCAGGAATGCTACCTAACTGAGTGTACGCACACATTTAGAATTGTTGAATTACCATTAGATAATGAAGGTGCTTTGAACTTTGGAAAGGGCTATGCAAATGGTAAGTGCTATTGCTATTGCCTTGAAGATGCACAGAAATGAAGGCATAAATTCAGAAAGGACTGCAAGGTGATGAGGATGATACGGCTATTCAAGGTCAATGCAAAACGGCACCAAACCCTACATGCAAGTAGCACAATATGCTTAAAGTAATTAAGGCAGTGATCCTAAGTCCTCTTGATGTTAGTTGTTGGAGGGGACTGGGATATGGCAGAGGTGCTTGTTCACCAACCTGCATAGGCTCACTGTATTTGGTGGGCGGAAAGCTACCATTTGTGTTGCTCCTGCCAGAGTTGACAGGATAAAATTGGAGGAAAGAAAGGATATGTAGGTAGAAAATAAATAAATGAATTCTTGGGAAAGGGCCTTTTTGGTGGCGGCTTCCTGGCTGTGTAATGCACGCTCCAGAGAGATTTGCTTGAAGTCTATTTTGTGGTATTTTCAATACTGAGTAAATAACTTTATAAAATTTTCTTAAACCTTTAGATTTCTGATTCTTTAAATATGTTTATTTATTGATGGCGTTGAGATGATTTATTTATTTATTTATTTGGTTGTGCTACCTTCCCCCCCTTCTTCTTTAGAATTTATTGTTGTGTTTTTAATTATTTTTGCAAACACACCAGAGAACAAGGAATACCACCCCATATGTACCACACAGCAAAAACCTGTGTCTTGGGCAGGGGTTCCTAGAGGCTAAAGCAACTACAATCCGCAATAATAGTGGAGACGTGAGTGACTTAAGTGTACTGCGTCTCAAATGTTTTCGTTGCTTGGTGAATTTTTCATCTCCTATGGCGAATATTATGGCCTTGTCATGTCTGATGCGTTTTGCTGGAGCTTTAAAGATCATTTGGCACATGGTATCAATCTTAAGCCGAAAAAGAAGAAAAAGGAAATGTGTGAAATTTTCTTTCATTAAAGGTGACTCATAGCTCCATTGTTTTTAATTAAAAGCCTATACTACTTAGCACTTCCTTAGGGGTAACGAAGTGGTTTTTGTTCCACACAGGAGTCTATTCACACACGCCTTCCTACACACTGAAACAGGAGGTCTCTACTTATCCTAAAAGCTAGCAAAAGATCATTGGTTTCTATGCATTGTTTCTGGGCTGGAGAGCGTTCCTTTGGGGGCTTTACACAGTTCTCTGAAGCCCACACATCCTGCCAACCCACACAGGAGCTCTTGCTGTTATCTTGCAGGAAAATAGCTTTAAAAATTGCACACCCCTCCTAGGCTTACTGCAATGGTGCCAGGGGCAGCTATCAATCTCCTCACCAGTAATGTCCAAATATGGGAAACACCAGGCACTCTTAACATTCGGCAGATAAAAGCAGGCGTGTTTGTTTTATATTATGTGCAAGAGCGATTCCTCTTTATATGGCAAGGGGCAAGAGGTCTGCTAAGCTGCTTCCAAGTGTCCTGCAAAGTGACCAGGGCCAGTTTGATAGAGGACAGTCCTGCAGCCCTGTGGCAGAGCACATTCTCTGAATGTATGCACAAAGTCCCATGTTGAGTGGCTGGCACCTCCAGTGAAAAGGATCTGAAGAAGCAGGGTGCAAAAGTCTGCTTGCCCGAAAAGACCAGGGGTGAGCAACCTGTAGCCTCTAACTCCCATCGGCCCCAGCCAGCATAGCCAATGATCAGGGATGATGGGAACACGACTCTAGATGGAGCAGTACTCAACCTCTTTATAGATCATTCCTAGCTGTACGGTTGTGCCAGCACTACAACCAGCTGCCAAACACCAACCTTTGGAATAATAAGGCTCAGCATATGCTAACAAGATAGCAGGACTCAGTGTCAAAGCAAGAAGGGTGGGTATTCCATCAGACAAACAAGTTCATTTAGAATGCTACAGAACCTCCCAAACATTAGGTATACTTTATTTTAGCTGCACTTTCAGAGGCCTGAGCCGTTCGTCTTCCTTGACACGGCGAAGTTCAACATGACAACAATGTAACAAAGGTCAATTAATCTTTGCAAAGATCGCAATTATTACCTCCAGATAGTAAAGGCAGGCGCTTATTTAAGAAGATGAAACGCGGCACCTGCTGCTGCTGCTCAGGCAGGATGCTTCAAGAGTTTGTTATCTTTCTTTGCTATGGAATCCCGGCTACTTGCCATTAATAATTCTAACAATATTGGCAGGAGCGTGGCTGAGGGGGGGGGGGGAAATATAATATTTGAATTTGGGCTTGCTGTGAAGATGAATAGCACTTTGGTGCTGGGAAAGAAGAGAAGGCTGGGGTGTCCACTGGTGCCAGGAAACGGGGGATCAGAGCATCTTGCAGCTCAAACAATGAATGAAAGGGGCGACTTGAGATCGAAAAACTCAATAATAATTATTTCTATTTGTAGGGTATGTGTTCTTTCCTAACTGCTCAGAGCATTTCCCTTGCAACAGTTCTGTAAAGTGGGTCCATTTTTAGCCTAAGGAACGCAGGGCAATATTCTCCCCTTGCCTTTCAGTCCTCACAACAACCCAGTCAGTCATGCGCTCACTATAGCACGCTGTCTTCCACGGCGGATGAGGCTGCGTGAATAGTGAGTTGCCCTGTGGCTGCTTAATGAGTTCACAGAGTGGGGAGACTGTGCTCCCTCCTGCAAATGTTGCTGGACTACATCCACCACCACCACTGATAACTGGCCACGCTGACTGGGGCTGATGGGAATTGGAGTCCAACAACATCTAAAGCCATGTTTCCCAAGCTTGGGTCTCCAGCTCTTTTTGGACTACAACTCCCATCACCCCTGAGCACTGGTTCTGCTAGCTAGGGATGATGGGAGTTGTAGTCCAAAAACAGCTGGAGACCCACGCTTGGGAAACACAGCTCTAGAGGACTGAAGGCTCCCCGCCTCCATCATGGAGGATATGAATTTGAAGCAGGGCCTTTTGCTCCTCAAATCTCAGCTCCTCTGCTGGCAAGAAATGCAATACCTGCTCTTATTAAAATGTGTCTGCTCAGTGCCATCATGGAACTGAATAACAAATGAATGGCACTTTTCACCAGCCTCATTAGAAACGCATTATTATAAGTGGTGGAGCACCTGCCAGCACTCCCAGCGTGGATCTGAGCTTTCAGCCTGTTGACCTAACAAACCAAGCTTGTGATGTTGCCGTGGCTCCTTCATTCAGAGGCACATGAGCCGATGCAGATAGGCTAGCAACAGATGCTCCCATGCCATTCCATGCATATGTGCATGTGCCTGTGTGCGCGGAGCACATGAGTAATGTGTGCTGATGCAATCACAGTGTAGACACAGTGTAGCTGCCCTTCACAGAAAACATATCATTTCCCTCGGGGAGCGGGACCTGAAATCTTGAATGAAAACAGAGAGCTAACCCACAGGCCGCTGTCAGATGAGATGACAGAAGTCTGCGCATGAAAAATGACATTGTTACGAGGGGCTTCCAGGGAGCAACTTCTAGAGGACTTCCAGCAAAATGGCTGCCTTTAAGGGAGGTGGGAAAAGGGAGAGGGAACTGACCCAGCTATCACATTTAAAATATTTTACATCCGAAGGGTATGGTGAGGAAGACACCAAGAAGCTTGCCTCTGCCATTGATTAATTCCACAGGGCACTGACTGCAGCAAAGTTTTGACAATGCCGCCAGTTTTTATTTCTGCATTTGGAGAGGGCTTGCGCTGGGGCTATTCTTGGTCACAGAGGAACATTTGTGCTTCAAAGGAACAAGAAAGGGTGATTTGTTTATCCTACTGCAGTTTTGTCTCTGAAGTGTAACTGTATGTCAGAGTGCTGGACTGAGAGCACTGGAGGCAAAAAGGAAAGAGGCACATTTTCCTAGCAGGGCGGAAAAAAAGGAAAATCACCTGGGAGAGAAGGCTGCCCCTGGGACCTGGCTTTACTGGTAAAAGGCACGGGCACCAGCATTCTCAGTGAGAAGGAAAACTGATCTGTTGTTTTCTCTACTGAGTACAAAAGCTGAGTTGTTTTTTTACTTCAAGGACTAGTTGGAAATAGATCAGGCAAGCATCACAGAGGTATTAAATACAGTGCATTTCCCCAGGAAAGGCTACAAAGACTGTGAGATGAGTACAGCACTCACGTTTGTTCACAGACACATAGTTAAATATAAGCTATTGGTGCATTGCTTAGAAAACTGCTCCAAGGGCTATAATGTGGCAATATATTTCCCTCCTCAAAGGACAAGAAGCACAGAACTAGACAATAGGTTTGAAGGTGTAGATACCACCAAGGGCAGTAGCCTCGCATCTCTTCCTCCATTCTCTCCTGGCAACAGCCATACAATGAAAATAGAGATCCAGTGTCAGTGCATCAATTGCTCCTGAAAAGTGGAGGCGAATGGAGTGGGAGAATCTCAATGCAATGACGCTGTATCATGATTTCTCCTTCTCCTATTTAACATTATTGGGGAGGGAATATTATGGGGCTGCTTGTATGTTTTCCTTCATGGGCAAATAGGCAGCTTGCGGTGGCATTTAGACTGGCAAAATGCCCCAATCTGGTTTGCTTTCTCCTCCACACAGTTGCTTTTAACTGACCTCCTTCTGCTCTGTCTAGTTTGTTTCAAGAGATACATCCTACATTTTGCATGAAATTGCCCTTTCTTCAGAGCTGCTCTGTTGTAGGCATCAACTGAAGGCTAAACTAGAGGAGACGATTAAAGTGTCTTCATCATTAAGATATTCTGTTTTTTTTTTATTGTTTGATGTTCTATTATGTTTTTATATATGCTTTAAGCTGCCCAGGGTGGCTGGGTTAACCCAGCCAGATGGACGGGATATAAATAAAACATCATCATCATTATTCATTATTATTATTATTATTATTATTATTATTATTATTATTATTATTATATACAGGTGGTTTTTAAAAATGCAAATAGCATCAGCTGTGGAGATGGGGTTGACAATTAGCAGGACAATTAGCAGGTGTCCTGTGGAAAGCCCGTCCTCTGAAGATGCTATTGGCATCGGAACAAAGCCTTCATTGGCACTAAACATTTGGTTTCATTCCCCAGCTAATGTTCTTTGCATTTAAAACAACCCCCTAATCTCTCCAAAAAGTGTGGGTTGGGGTAGCCTTTCCCAATCTAGTGCCCTCCAGTGGACTGTGTTGACTGGGACTGATGAGAATTCTCTAGATGTTGTTCAACTGTGTTGGCTGAGGCTTGTGGGAATTGGAGTCCAAAACATCTGGAAGGCACCAAGTTGGGGAATGTTGCTCTAAGACCACCCAGTCCCATTGTTACACACCAAGCATACTTTACTTATACATACATTCCACTGTGGTAAATGGAGCTTACTCCCAGGAAAGTGTGTTTGGGACTGCAGCTGATCACCCAGGGAGGTGTTCCAGGCCGGTCTACAATTCCGCGATTCTACTTCTCTGGACGTTCACCACAAACCTGAGCATCTTTTGGATGCAAGGCGAACATTTCCTATGTAGTCTGTCACTGTCTGGGGCTTAAATGGCTGGGTTCATTTACACAAATTATTCCTCAAGGCAGTAGTAATTAATACCTTGCTGAGATATTTTCCAGCCCCGCTCTGGATGGATAAAAATTACACCTGGGTTTTGTGCAGCCTCTGGCGTGTGTTTATTCTGCATCAAGGAATGGAAAAAATACTAGAAAGTTTCTTGAAATGAGAACATTTGTCTCCTAGATGTATCATGGAATAAACTCTGGGCAAAGGACCAAGGTAAGTAATTAGACTGGCTGCCTTCCATGTTTAAGATACTTGTCCTAGGCCACAGATTGTCCCCCTCCCTCCACTCTTTTTCTTTTTTTGAGAGATGAATTTCAAGAAGTATTTTCTAGACTACCATTCACCCTCTTGAACTATGTTGCGCATGGCTTAGTAACAGTGTTCACATTGTCTCTTACTAATTCTGGAACGCAAGATAGCAATTTTTTTTAAAAAAAGCTTACTTTTCCCCTGCCTTTCCACCAAATGGTGCCCAAGGAGATTCCAGGTGCTCAGTTGCAAGAGGAGCCTTAAAAATTGTGTCTGGGAATTAGCACACATGCAGCTGCAGAGGGCAGTAAGTGGGATTCCCCATTCGCATGCTCCTGCACTCAGAACTTTGTTGCATCCTTTCCTTTCATTCTTCTTTCCCCACACAAATCCTGCTCCTTTGCCCTTGTCATCAAGGATCCAGTGCTGGTTCCAGGTTCTAAGGGATCCATGAACACAGTGTCTTCAGGGATCCCTTTGGCTACTTTACCCCTGCCCATTCATTTACTTCCCCCCCCACTGAATCTAGACATCAAGGGCGTTGCTAGATACTTAAAATAATTGAGGCCTAGACCCACAGAAACAAACATGCATAAGATTTAGATTTGTTAATTTATACACATAGATGCAAACTTAGAATCCTAACTGCACAGAAGATAAGCCAATTAATTTCCCATCCAAATCAGCCCGGATAAGTTGCATAATTAATTTGCACCCTACCCCAGATCAGTTCCTCTTAAATTTACCCACAATTAATTCCCTAACAGATCCTGCTTCAAATCAGCTTAATTCCCCTTCATTTCCCTCCTTCATTAATGGCAAGATCATCCCTAAGTAGTCATTTTAAATTAATTTATTTCCACCCCCTCTTAATTTCCTACCCAGTAAACCAGATTGCCCCAATTCAATTTCCCCCACACAGAAAACTCAAAGCACCAAAAATGGGGGGCCCCAATGAGAAGTGTTTTCTGCTTGACATAGTGGCTGAAGATGCCTGCGCATTTCTTCTACCTTTGAAGGAACTGCCTAATAACAGATCTATCAAGCCCAGTGTTGTCTGGCAGCAGTTCTTTGGGCTCACGGGCAGAGGTTTTTCACATCCTCTGCTGCTATATCATTTGCTATCTGGAGAATCTGGGTTTTGAACCTGGAACCTTTCACATGAAAAGTTAGAGCTCTACCCATTGAGCTATGGGCCCACCCCAGGGAACTCTTGAGGTCTATGGTCATGCCAACTGAGTGAAGTCCCAGCAGGTGGCTGTTTCAAACCTCAAAGCCCCTGTTAAGAGGCATCTATGTTTTACCATATAATATAAGCTAGGATGTGTGTGTGTGCGTGTTTAAGAAGTTGTCAGGAGATACAGATGCAGAGAGGAATTAATTGAATTTTGTGCCTCCAGGCTCAGCTGAAGAGCAAGCATGAGTGCAAACACAGTTTCAACTCTGACCCTATCACAGAAAGGCCCGGAGTTCGTTGGCTGAAGACAATTTCTTGGCTGAATGCATTCAGAAACTCCCCTCAGACTTCCCCACTCAACGCAGAAAGGTCAGGGTGGAGCAGACAGGGACACAGCGGGTGAAGTCAGTACAGGCACTCCAAAGTCCCTAGTTGTGTTGCAATTCCCTGTTTGGGCATAACACCTGAACAAGGGGTAGCAGCAGAACTCCCCTACCTGCCGTTTGATTGTTATTGTCATTATCATGAACATAAGAGTGCTAAAGTAGACATAAGAAGTGAATGACTTCTTTTGAAATACAGTGGTACCTCGGGTTACATACGCTTCAGGTTACAGACTCCGCTAACCCAGAAATAGTACCTCGGGTTAAGAACTTTGCTTCAGGATGAGAATAGAAATTGGGGCGCGGCAGCAGCAGGAGGCCCCATTAGCTAAAGTGGTACTTCAGGTTAAGAACAGTTTCAGGTTAAGAACGGACCTCCAGAACGTATTAAGTTCTTAAACCGAGGTACCACTGTAATTACATATTTGATCCCTACAGAACTGGAGAGAGAAATCTCTTAAGATGAAATAAGGGTTGAATAAAACTCAAAAAAACCCCCTAAGATATCAGCAGGAGCTAATGGAGACTGGCTGCGCTTTGATCCGACGGCAGCAGCAGAACTGCATGATGGGAGCCCTGCCTCCCCAAAGGTTGCTGCCTACCTTAGATCAAGGGGCAGAGCCATCAACACATCCTGCCAACCTGGAGCTGGGAACAGGGAAACAACCCCTCGGAGAACCTAAAAACATCTAAGTGCATTTCCTGCTGTTAGAGCCTCTCTTACAGAGATGAAGAACCGAACCATTAAAAGACAAGATACGAAAGACCACATTTCAACCCCACTGCTTTGACTCTACAAAGCTGTCCATGACACCCTCAACCCAAACCGTCCAAAACTGTCACAAATGAAAATAGGGACGCTTTTCACAGAACACTATTCATGCCATACACTAGTGTACCCCACTACTGGTATATTTTATTCTTCTCATTTATTTTTAAGTACTCAGTGCCTTTAAAAAAACAAAAAGGTTCAACAACATCAAACCTAATATAAACAATAACAAAATAATATGTGCATGAAAAAGAATGAGAGAAAAAATTTGGTACCAACAGCTTAACAACAGAGATATTGCAAAGGCCGCTCAGCTAAAAATAACCTGCAGAGGAGTTGCAACAATTAAAAATCTAGAGCAGTGGTTCCCAATTAGCTAAGTACTACAGAGCCCCCGTTTTTCAAAGTCAAGCCAAGGGTTAGATCAAGCTTCCTCAACCTTGGCCCTCCAGATGTTTTTGGACTACAACTCCCATGATCCCTAGCTAGCAGGACCAGTGGTCAGGGATTATGGGAATTGTAGTCTCAAAAACATCTGGAGGGCCGAGGTTGACAAAGCCTGGGTTAGATGAACCAATAGCCTGAGTAAGTGTAAGGCAGATTCTTATGACTACAGTGGTACCTCGCAAGACGAATGCCTCGCAAGACAAAAAAATTGCAAGACGAAAGGGTTTTTGTTTTTTTGAGTTGCTTCGCAAGACGATTTTCCCTATGGGCTTGCTTCGCAAGACGGAAATGTCTTGCAAGTTTGTTTCCTTTTTCTTAACACTGTTAATACAGTTGCGACTTGACTTCAAGGAGCAACTCATAGCACGCGGTGTGGTAGCCTTTTTTGAGGTTTTTGAAGACTTTGGTGATTTTTGAAGCTTTTCCAAAACTTTTCCGACACTGTGCTTCGCAAGACGAAAAAAATCGCAAGATGACAAAACTCGCGGAACGAATTAATTTCGTCTTGCGAGGCACCACTGTATTAATCTTTATCTTTCAACAAAAATAATTTAGAATATTAGATCTCACAGTGGGTCTAGCTGTGCATATAATAGAATGGCTGCATTTTTAAAATATACTAATACTAATAATATTTATACCCCTCCCATCTAAGCTGGGCTTCCCCAGCCACTCTGGACAGCTTATAGTACATATAAAACATATTAAAACATTAAACATTGAAAACATCCCGATACAGGGCTGCCTTCAGATGTCTGGTAGTTGTTCATTTCCTTTACATCTGAAGGGAGGGCGTTCCACAGGGAGGGCGCCACTACCGTGAAGGCTCTCTGTCTAGTCAGCAACATTTATTATGTGGATATTTATTTTATTTATTTAATATAATTTATGCACTGCTTGATTTCAAGAAAAACCGACAAAGCGGTTTACAAAAAGGTACCTTCCATCTCTTCAGATTTTTAAGCCTTTGCGAATCTGGAACCATGTAGATGTTTTGGATTACAACTCACAAAGGCCATCCTTGGCCATCAGCTACTTCCTGTCTGGCAGGAAGTTGTACCCATCCTATACTGGCTGATGGGAGTTGTAGTCCAAAACATCTCTAGGGCACCAGGTGGGGGAAGAGTTCCCTGCTGAGTCTCAGGTGCAGCTAAAACCTCGAGAATGGCTGCTAACAATATTTTAAAAAGCTATCTGCCAAACCTCTGCAAAAGGTAAGACAGAAACAAAATTGGAACAGGTACCAGGAAACAATGACTGGTCCTGAAAATTAAGGATGAGTTGGAGCACACGGCAGTCATTTAATAAGCTATAAGGAGGCAGACATGGACAAGGGTTGCTGATTAAGAAGAAGAAGAACAGAGTGGCTGTACAGAGTAAGCAGAACCCATAATCAGTGAGCTAAACATAGCCAAATATGCCAAGGACATTTGGTGCATCAGAGCATTCATTACGTTCAGCTTTTACAGTAGCTGGTTTCTTTCTCTTGTTTCTTCAAAGGCACAAAGAAGTCAGTCAGCATCTTTTCCATGATCAGCTACTGTCAATAGGAATCGTGAGCAAGAAGACAAAAAGGGGGTCTATGAAGACTGAAAGCCGGTTAAAATATTAGCAACAAAACGTTGGTTCAGGTGACAGTAACATTTAATTGTTGGGCTAGCTTTGTGTGTGTGTGTGTATCTGTGTATGAAAAGAAACCGTAGCTCAATGGCAGAGCATCTTCCTTGCATGTAAAAGGCTCCAGGTTCAATCCCAGGTGTCTCCACATAGCAAAAGTCCCCTATCTGATATCAAGGAGAGCCACTGCCAGCCAGTGTGGACAATACTGAGCTAGATGGACCAGTGATCTGACTCATTATAAGGCAGCTTCCTATGTTGCTATGACCCTTCCTCGAAGAAGGTACAACATGTCTTGGTGCAATCCCATGTGACCCCCTCATCACTTAGAATTCATACTTCAACCCTGAACTAAAAGGATGCATTTCTAGATGAGCTAGAAATTGAGTGGCTGCAAATGTGCCCTAGTTTAAGTCCCATTAATGAAACATACTTCTGAGTAAACACACAGAGGATTACACTGTAATCATGGGAAGGAGGGGGAGGCGCCATATTAAAAAACAAGTCTTTTAAGGGGTTTCAGGTAGGTTGGGGTGTCTGGATGAAAAGGACTTTTGGAACTACTGGCTCTTAGTAGTCCAAACTCTGTAGCAATCCATGGAAATTTACCAGTGTAGAATTTGTCCCATCAGTTGCATCCAATCTACCACTCCATTAATACCCAGGTCCAATAGTGACATAATCTGGCAGGGGACAACTGTACTTACATTCTCTGTTTAAAACAAGTGGAGGGGGGCCGGGCGGGAGGAAGAGTTGGAGGAGTCATTAAAACAATGCCTGGCAGTCACTTTCCACTTTTGGCTCACAACTCAAGGATTACGAAATACGCAAGCAGAAACACAACACAGTAATTGCAAATGTTTTCATACTTTTGTTGATGTGACATTTCCATTTCTTTCCCCCATTCCATGTTAACACATATTGTTGGGTAACCGCAATGGGAGTTCAATTGATGTGGATGCTGAATCTTCCAGATTCTACACAGTGTTTCAGTTCCAAGAAAATGTTCCCCATTCTGAACTGTTCTAAAGTCCAGGAATCTGATCCACACACTACAAGCTTGCAAGCTATGTAATTTAACTAACAAGACTGCTGAGAAATCCTGGGCTAGAATGAAAGTGCCCTGCTGAAGGCCCATTTTAAAAATGAGAAATATTACGATTCATGACCCTGTAGGAAATATGAATTCTAGTATATACTGCACAAGTAGGGTTGCCATATTTCAAAAAGTGAAAATCTGGACACAGAAGCTGTTGAGCTACACTTCAGACATGGGTTGCCATACCTCCGGATTTTCCTGGACATTTCAGCGATTTCTGCCTGGACACTGTTTCCGACGTATGGAAACCCTAGCTAAATATCAAATATCAGATTGAGATTTGCCATGCCCTCTTAAAATGGTAGGCATTCCTCATTCTTACACAAGAAAAAAAGTCAATTCTGATCCTATAGAGATCAGCAGGCAGCCTCCTCTGTTGGTGGGTCATTTGGGCTGTGTTGCTGCACTGGAATTATGGCTGGCCCAAATGTTTAGACCACAGGAAGACAAATCCAAAGGCGGATGCTGAGGTGAATGAGGAGGCACAACCACCTCCCATCTTTTACATTTCAGGGGTGGAGGCAAATTATATTTTGTGGGTAGGCTGATGATGCTTCCTTACTGCAAGTGGCTGCCATTTCTCTCCCTGAAGGGTTGCATCCCAGACTCTGGGCAGCCCCTGGTGATGTCATGAGGGGTGGTGCCCAGTGATGTCATCAACCATGACACATTAAGTATGAACCACAGTTGCAGAGAGCATGTCATTCAAATAACCGCACCCCCGGATAGTCTAACAAATGAGCAAATACGTTAATTTTGGGGAAATTAAAATAGGAATCTTAGCTAAAGGAGATGTTCCTATGACCCCTGGAGAGCCTATGCGATAATTGGCAGCTGACTCCTGCTGGGCTGAAGCTTGCAAGCTGCATGCACAGTCTCCTGAATAATAGTAAAGAAAAGCAGTCTTGTCCACCTGGAGATTCAAGCCCTCTACCTGCCAGCAGGAGGGGGGCAGGCAAGCAAACCAGGGCTGGATCTAGAAACATCAAAAAAAAAAAACGTTTCAGGAAAATGTGTTGTAAACCTCATAATGGCAAATCACGTTGTGGAAAGATGGAACTCCACAGCGCCACCTGGTGTCACAGTGTTATAACGCATTTTAAATGCTTTTTCTTTACTAATGTAGCTGAGTCCCTGGAGATTCCAGTTCAGCCGTGGAGGTCTGGAAACCCTATCCCCACCCCCCATTTGGATGGCTATTCTCCAGCAGGGAGTTGTGGCATCCACACATACAGAAAACTGCGGTCCTGAGGTATAATGTTTTTCTGTGTGTGACACCTGCCATTCTGCCGCCACCCGCAGTAATGTCCCTGTGAATATTACAGCATGCTCACATTTCTGTTATGGCACACATCTGGTAAACTGCTGTCTTAGGATATGACAGCATGCCACCCCCCACCCCCCGAGTGTGGGTCTAAGCGTCACCCGTACGCAGAATGTGCTCATCGGCCCCATCTAATTTGTATGGCAGACTAAGCAAATGCAGAGTTTAGCACAGCAGCGGCCCAATCCTGTGTGTCGTATGAAGAAAGCAGGTGGCTGGCTGCAGAAATGTTCCTTCCCGCAGAGGAAATATCTCTGGATGACTCAAGCAACAGAGAGACACGCCATATGCTACGAAGGAATGCTGCAAACTCTCAAAGTTTCTAGCCAACATGACCCAGAGGGAAATCCTTTACCACCCAAGCATGGCAATCGGTCAAATCCCGAGAGGCAGCCAAACCTCTCCCCTGAATCCAAACCTGAAAAGTGAGCTATGATTTAACAGAGCTGAGCCCCCAAACCTGTTCTGAAACAAATTATGAGGCACAGTGTGAAATGAGGGAGTTCACCTGAGCTGATGACACCAAGTGTTTTCCTGTCAGGAAATCAACACTAGTCCCTCCCTAAAATGGTTAACTAAGGAACTAAGCTCTCCTGACAGGAAGCGTGAGTTACAGGCAGGATTGAGACCTGACATAAATTAAACCTGATAGGGTTGCCATATGTCCTCTTTTCCCCGGACACATCCTCTTTTTTCAGGATTAAATTTCTGTCTGGGCGGATTTTTACTATTTGGCAAAATGTCTGGGGTTTTTTGTTTGGGTTTTTTTGTTTACAGTAACCCAAGATCCGCCCCCCTCCCCGTGCATTAGACTCAGATCTGAGGCACCCAGCTAAGCTAGTCTGCAGCAGAGAATCGAAAAAGAGCAGCATGTTAAACTAGCTATGTACTGTATAAATCCCTTCTCTTGTGGCTGAACTAAAGGGACGATGGCTCAGCTACAAGAGTCTGGGAGGGCAAGAGTTAACACCCCAAGCCCTTAAGGAGAGTCCATATGTACATGTTAAACAGTTTAATAAATTGTTCTGTGCACACTTATGTTCACAAAGATGTGGGCATGAGCCCAAATACTTTCATGGGGTAAGTGAGGGAGCTATATGTATGATTATTATTTTGTTGTTGAAAGTTAAGAACATTACTGCTAGCAATATATCAGAGCTCCTATAGCCTACATACAGTAGGGGTATTTAAAATGAGAGTCTTCATAGTGATCCATAGTTCAAGCCAAGGCTGAAAGCAGAGCTGCAGGATACCTTTAAAGCACATGGCTTCCCTCAAATAATTCTGAGAACTCTAGTTCCTTCAGAGTGCCAGGAATTGTAGCTCTGAGAAGAGAGAACTACAGTTTATTTAACTTGTAACATTTATATACTGCTTGATTGCAGAAAACCTCAAAGCCAGTTGTCAGTTCCCAGGGTCCTTGCGGGGGGGGAGGGGGGGAGGATGTACTTCTGTGAACTGCCCTGAGATTTTATGAGGAAGGGTGGTATTTATAAATAAAATAAAATAAATGGTGTGGATCTGTCATTAGTTCTCATTGAGGTGAAAAACCTTTGTGTGTCGGCTGCACCACTTAAGATTGCACATGAAGGTTTAGGCAATTGACTGATCATTGCTGCGTAATTTTAAAATAACAATAACCCCTGCACACAGGAATTTAGAAAGGCAAAGAGAAAAGGTCTAGCCAAGAATACTCCCACATGCTTGTTTCCTTTATGTAAGGAATTGGTTTTTTGTTTTGTTTTTGTATAAATCATATGAGCTCCCATCTGCAGTATAAAGTGGTACAGCTGAAACACAGGTTTGCTATTTCAGTAAGAATTAGACCATGGAAAGAGGATGTAATGTTTTATCTGTCTTGTTGTGTTTGTGTGTGTGTGTGTGTGTGTGTGTGTGAGAGAGAGAGAGAGAGAGAGAGAGAATAAACAAAGCAGTTTACCTAAAGTAGTCTCACTCTTCCTAACATAAAATAGAAATAGGGGTGTGTTTATGACTTAGCCAGGCAAGGTGATTTTCTGCAAATTCCCTAAGCGTAAGTGCAAAATAAACATATACAGCTCACAGCAAGCAGGACCTATCAGGATGATGGTGACAACAATGAATTCCAGAGGAATACGTAATGATGAGCCAACTGAAATGGTTGCCAGTTCCACACAGAACTTCAGACTTGACGCCCGGGGAAAATAGAGTCTGCTCTTTCCACTCTATGCTTTGGACAACATGTTCTTTTCGTTTAATCTGGGACACACACACACACACACACACACACCCCTTCAGCCAATCCATCTAAGCTCTCACACATATTATTTCAAGGGCTGTCCATACGATGTAGCCAGATTCAAAATGAGACTTCAGTGTCAGGAAGATGACAGAAAAAGGAGGAGCTTTTCAGGCTGATGGATTGCAGTGAGACAGCAAATGCACCCCCCTCTCTTTTTTTTGTATTCACATTTGTGGTGCTCACTTAGGAAATCTTGTACCAAAGACTGACCTCCTTGCAAAGCGGTGGCAAAAAGAATTCAGAATGGGAGCCCTGGTACTTCACTGGCACCTCTCCCCTAACCTTTTACTGAACAGGAGGTATGGCTGCAGATATGAACATATCTTAGTGATCCATCTAGCTCAGAGACGATGTCTACACCGGAGGTATGGAATGATTGGCCCGCCATGTTACTGCAGAACTCCTGTCCACCTCCGCCAACAAATCCCTGACTACTGGCATGCTGACTGGGGCTGATGAGTCCTATCACAGGTTCCTCAACCCTTCTTTAGACTGACTAGCAGCTCTCTGCGATGCCAGACAAGACATCTTTCTCAGTCCTACTTGAAGATGCCAAAGTTTGAACATGGGGCCATCTGCATCCAAAGCACCCACTTTATCATTAAGCCCCTCCTTATAGCACAAACTCAGCCATGGCCTGTCGTCTTCCTTGTTGCGTCCTTTAACCAACCCTGAACCCTGCCCGTGCTTACTTAGCAATATAGGCCCGAATCACAGAGTTTGTGAGCTGATCATGGTAACACACCGAAACCAAAATAGCGCTTCATGCAAACCAGTTTGCCCTTAGCTCTCAATCCTTACCTGACTGGTTAGAAATTGCCTCCAATGATGAGTTGGTTGAGTAATATTCTACTGAAACCCAGTAAAATTGGCAGCCTTAAAAATGGTGATTATTTGTACTCACTAAACATGGTATAATTATGGATTACTAGCATTATTATTAAGGTCATTTTCAGGTTGATTTATACTCCCCAGAAATGGAGCTATATGGGATTTAAATGTTCTGGTGTGGATGCTTATTTTAACAAGCAGGCATTTATGGCACTCAGTTCTGGGGCAATTCAGGAAAGACCCACTGCCAACACCTTTTAAAGGAGCTCTAAAGGGATACTTTTTAAAAGGATTGTACAAATCTTTGGGTTGATTAAATTTGTGAGGTAGGCAGTGGTGGTAGAATGGTTGGGCTATGCATTCAATGCAGATTTCAGCCTGTTTCAGTCTATGCCAATGATAGCAATGGGATTTTAATTTTTGTACTTTACTGATCATTATCGATATATTTTAGTGCCTGTAAACCATGTTCTGAAAAGCTGTATCCTGAGTCTTTTAAATGAATAATTAACCAAATAAATAATAAAGCTGGATGCTACCCCATTCACCACTTTTTTGTAGCAGGGAAAGAAACAGAATGTTCTGCACATTAGACTTGGGCTGGGATGCTGTTGGACTGCAGGTTCCATCAGACACAGCCAGTCAACAAAGTGGTCAGGGATGATGGGATGTAGTAGTCTAGCAAAATCTGGAGCGCCAAAGGTTCCCATCCCTGGTCCAGGATAAGGAGCATCTACCAAGCTAGGTACCACTAACGTCAAAATAGGTTAACCTTTGTGCATATACAGTGTGAATCAATTACAATGAAGTCTATGATATGAGGAAAGAAAATCAGCGCAAATTCCTGAAATTCTTGCTGTACCAGCACTTAAGGGCTTATCGTGTAGTGTAACAACAGCAATACAGGGGCAATACCCCCCCCCAACCCATACGTTACGGTTTTACTGCTTAAGTACAGGTCACCTCAGCTGTAAACAACCACATGGAAACAATATAATGCTCTATGCACTACCATACAATCAATAATTAACAAGAAGGCTTTAAGTAATTGGGCAGATAAGATGAACATTTCAAACTGCCAAGAGAAAAAGCGTCATTGTTCCAATCAAAATGCTAATATTTCCAAGTGTACAGGCTGATTAATACAAGCTATTCCAAAGGTTGCAAATCAATTCCAGTTACCCTAATAAAATCTTATCTTCATTAACTTCTCTCTTCCTTTATGAAATCTTACTTGTTGGAAATTTTCAATTATTTGTTCATGTACAGTGGTACCTCAGGTTAAGTACTTAATTTGTTCTGGAGGTCCGTTCTTAACCTGAAACTGTTCTTAACCTGAAGCACCACTTTAGCTAATGGGGCCTCCTGCTGCTGCCATGCCGCTGGAGCACGATTTCTGTTCTTATCCTGAAGCAAAGTTCTTAACCTGAAGCACTATTTCTGGGTTAGTGGAGTCTGTAACCTGAAGCGTATGTAATCTGAAGCGTATGTAACCCGAGGTGCCACTGTATTGGCTAATTCAATTCTTGCAGTTTTTAAAATTTAAATTTAAATAAAGATTTGTGCCAAATCTTCTATGTACCCAACAAATACCTTATTGGGTGGAGGCATGTGGTCATTAGTATGAAAAGGCATCCCCAACTGCTTCAGTCCCCCCACCCACCCCACACCCAGAATAGACTTGAATCATCACTGAACGCAACATGAGTGTATCATCACTTCCCATCAACCCCTGAAAGGTGACAGAACTTCATAATGAGTTCAGTCAGGGCACGTGATGCTCTCTACACAGCAAAGGAAGTCAACGCAGTGCCTTTCAAATGTTTTCATTGACTCTCATCATTCCTGACCATTAGCGGTGCTGGGTGGGGTTGATTTGAGTTGCAGTGCACAATATCTGTTGGATACCCCTGCCTTGTAGAGTTTAAGGCATTCTCAATGACCTCTGCAATGGTCCTGTGTGATAGCCCAACTTTTATTACCATGCCAAAGGTGAGGCATGTGACTGTGGGTGAGTATGGCTTTACTATTCGGCAATCTCATGGCTGAGAGAGTGCCAAGGAATCCCCATTTTGCAGCTCTACTGGCTAACCTTGGTTAACTTTCCTGCATTAAATGTGCATTCTGCAGCCGATCTCCTACGTAATGTTTTATTTCAAAATCTTTTAAAGGGTGTGTGTGATTGGGTTGCTCTTGTTTTTATTTTTATTATGTATTATGTATTTTTATATTGTGATTTTATCCTGTGAACTGCCCTGAGACCTGCAGGTATAGGGTGGTATACAACTTTAATAATAATAATAATAATAATAATAATAATAATAATAGTTTCCTGTTAATTACGTTGCTTTGAATGTATACTTCATATGTGACTTCCTTCAGGGATGTTTTATTCTGGGTTGTTTTATTTGATGTTTTAATGTGTTGTAAACCGCTTTGAGACTTTTCCTTAAAAATATAAAGCGGTATAGAAATGAAATGCATCGAAGTAATAATAATAACCACTACACTACAACACTTAACGAATCCTTCTAATCCTGGATTACCTAGTATTATCAAGAGAATAATGCTCGTCCTGTAAGATTTCACGGGAAATATAGGTTTATTTATTACTTTTCCAAGTGAGTTAGCGGGGAGAACACTCCATACAGCAACCAGCAGTTTTTCAATCATCTCGCTGTACGTTGCCAGGGTGACTGATAAGCCTGTTTGTTATTACCTTTTGCAATAAAGGATGTGTTTAAAAGTGTAGTGAATAGGCACATACTGTAAAGCTTTTCTTTGATGTTCACATCTCTCTGTGCAAACGAGAAGAAGGGCACTTACCCATGGCTGAAATAATCCATGTTTCACATCACTTGCCCAATCCAACATGAATCCTCAGAACGATACAGAAATTTATTTGTGGGAGGAATGGTTTTGCACCAGGGCATGCAAGTAATAGATGGGGATTTGGCCAAGCATCACATTCTCTGGTTCCCAATTAGCAAAGTACTGTGGACCTCCTGTTTTTTCAAAAGTCAAGCCATGGATCCCCTACTTTTGAAAATGCTGATAGCTCTAAAGTAGTTTTTGTTAGGTGAATGGTGCCACCATACCTTCCAATATGTCCCAGTGCAAAACCAGGCCAAGCTCATGATCGAGTCATTTAACCGGCGCGAGAGCACAGTGCCCCAAAACACTTGCTTTGGGGTGCAACGATCTCACATGTTTTTGGGTGCTGTGCTCTCACTTGACAGCATGGCTCCCCAAAATGTGATGTCCCAGACAGTTGATGGGTATTGCCATGGACCCCCTGGGTGGGTTACATGGACCCCCCAACTGGGAACCATTGCTGTAGCTGCTTCTGAGAAATTTGGGTGAGGGACTGACAGTAACAGTCACCTGTTATGTGAGGCTTGGAGAGCTGACATTTTTCAGCTTAGCCCCTCCAGAGCCTCCACCACGCCTCCCTGCCAAGACCTGCAGATTGTCCAGCTGCCCAGGTGAAGTGCCTTGCCCTACCAAAGCATCTGGAGCCACCTGACTCTGGTTGCTAAGTAACACATGTGGGAATGTTGAGGGTGGCAGGAGAGGATGTATTGTTTATGAATATCCTTCCTAACTTGCGCTAGCAAGTTCCTTCACTTAGCAGAGTGCATTCCCCATCTTACGCAGCAAAAAGCTGGTTGTAAACTCGTGTGAGTTTCTTAAGACAAAAAGCAATTCAATCTGGCTTGTCTAGGTTGAGATATGTTCTAATATACCAATATTCCTGAATCCCTCCTAAAAGAATAAACACACCACAGTCTTATTCATAAGTAACAAAGAATAGTTTTACTCACTATCTGGCAGAGAACAGTGTGATCCCTGAAGGCAGGCTTTAGGCTTAAAGTTACAAACATGTTCAAACAGGTTTGCCCCATATGGGTGACAACCTGGGGAGACTGCTTGGCTGGCAGCCAGCAGTAGAGGAAGTGTGCAGGACGAAAGGGAAGATCGAAGAGAGAGAGGTGGCAGTGTGACTGGACCTTTTGTTAAGTCAGATATGGTCACGCCCACCTACTAGTCACATGCAAGGAAGGATGATCCAGACCAGGAGGAACAGGAAGTTTCAGGAACATTCCCTTGCATGTCCACTCTAGGAAAACAAGGAATGTTGTACTTGACTGCTCCCAGTGAATTACATCCCACAACACACAGCCAGGCAGGGCTATTCTATCTTATGGTCACCATGAAGCATTCAAAGTGCAGGGGCAGCATCTGCAGAAGGACGGGAGCGGAACTCTTTTCAGGCCTCATGGGGAAGCTTCCAAGAGTGGAGGAAGTCAAAGGATGTGAATCTTCCCCTTTGTACCATATCCTAGCTGCACAAAATTCTGAGGTTTCTACACCCATTCATCCTCCACCCCAGGCACTATCACAGTTCCAGGAAACACTCCAGCGAGGCAAAAGCTCTCGTGGAGGGTGCAGAGAAGGGCGATAGAGTGGTGTGTCCTAGTGAAGGTCAGATAGAGACCTGGGAGGCCCCCAGGACTGAGGTTCCCCAACCCTGATCTATATCCTGGGCAGTGAACATTTTCCATCATTGCCACCTCCACTCCAGGGCCTTTGCAAACCACCTTTAGAAAAGAATCTAACGCTTATTACATATCAATTTGGACAGTTTGAAAGCACAACATGTGGCACTCTTAACTGCTCCGGGCTTCCACATCAGGCAAAATCCAGGAATCCTATATTTAACACAGCGGTGGAGTGCAATGGAGCTCAGACTAAAAAGCCACAGCGCAGTTTACTCCAGGCCTAGAGCAATGACACCAGGTGCTCTTGAGTTTGTTTTGTCTTTCTTTCTTTTTTTAAAAAAAAGTTTGGCCACCAGGTGCAAAAGTAAAAACTTATCCTTCTGCACTAAATGGACTAGCTCCATAATAGAGAATGACAGCTGTACTTGAGTTTGGCCAATCGCCACAGGTGAGTACCATGCAACCGTTTTAGCGGACGAGGTGTGGGCTCAGCAGATGCAATGAGCATTTCGATTCCAAGCGGGTGGCTCAGCATTACTGCGTGTTAAATACAGAGATAAATAATGCACAACTTGGAAAGAGGCAAAGAGGCCTTGGATCAAGCCCATTGCCAACATTTTATTACAGCAGGGCTGGCTCAAAATCCAGGAGATCCAGTGTCAGTCCAGCCCAGAGTGAAACTTCCCTCCCGCCCAAACACCCTGGTGGATCACAGATTTGGATTGTTCGGCCTGGCTGCAGTCCTAACCCCAGATACCAGGGAGTAAGCCCCATCGAATCAAACAGGACTTTTCTTCTAAGCAGATGTGGGGAACACTGCACTTTTCATCTGGCTCCAACCCAGATGTCTATTTGTTGTCAGCCACTTTTAGCACTACATAAAGGTAAAGGGTAAAGGGACCCTTGACCATTAGGTCCAGTCGTGGCCGACTCTGGGGTTGTGGCGCTCATCTCCCTTTATTGGCTAAGGGAGCCGGCATACAGCTTCCGGGTCATGTGGCCAGCATGACTAAGCTGCCTCTGGCGAACAAGAGGAGCGCACGGAAACACCGTTTACCTTCCCGCTGGAGCGGTACCTATTTATCTACTTGCACTTTGAAGTGCTTTTGAACTGCTAGGTTGGCAGGAGCAGGGACCGAGCAACAGGAGCTCACCCTGTCGCGGGGATTCGAACCGCTGACCTTCTGATCGGCAAGTCCTAGGCTCTGTGGTTTAACCCACAGCACCAGCCGCGTCCCTCTTAGCACTACATATTTGTGGTAAACGCAGTAAATCATAGAGGCTCATGTCCCACACAGGGATCAAACCTGCAACCTTGGAGTTATCAGCATGATGCTCTAACCAACTGTGCTACCGGGTTAAACAAATCAACTGACTATAACTATGGGCTTACCTGGCAGTGGTGAGCAGCAACAATCCAAGCAGCACTAGGGGACTGCATCTGGCTGCTGTTTAAATTCCCCACAATGCTCCAGATCGATGTTGTGCAGGGGCTCAGTGGGAAATTATAATGAGCTACTTAATGCTCAGGACAGACACCCAGGCATGCCAAATACACACAGTGATGCCAAATACTGGTGGCAATCAAGAGGTGGGGAGGGGATTTTTATCTTAATCATTTATGCTGTTGTTTTGCCTGCTGTCCATTTTGGGAGCAATTTTATACTGATTTTTTAAAATAAAAAAATATGATCTTATCATATTCCCTTTGGAGAGTTTAGCTGAAGGCTGGCCTAAGAATCTCCTCACCCCACCCCAACTTAAAAATTGTTTGTGAGACTGATGGAATAGCTGGTCTTCTTGAAACCTGAGTACTTAGTTATCAGAAACCACAAAGTAAAATTAATAGCAATGGGATTTATCCAAGTCAGAAGCTTAATAAATAAAACAACAGGCTCACACAGAGTAACTTTTAGCTTCCCTTTAATGCCTTAAGCCTCTATTTTATGTCGAAACAAATTCACTCTGAAGCAAAGCCAAGTGCTTTTAATGGAAGCAAAGATCACTTCTGATGATATCTGAAGAAGGGTTCGGTATTGAGAATGATGTCTTGGAAGCCAAGAAGCCAAGCATTTAAACAGGCAATTTTCCTTTTATTGAGATATTTTTGCCACAGAGGTTGCTCATTGTTCTCTAAAGCACTTTCACACACATTAAGGCTTTAAAGAAATGACTTAGCGCCGGCATAGGGATACCCCAACCACTATTCACATATACCTGCCTGGATTTCTAAATCTTATTTGATAAAAGCAGGGCTTGACGACTAAGAGTGGGGAGATATAATTTATTAGATAATGAAACTGGCTGCCACCAGACAGGGTGTGAGGTGGTGGAAGAACGGAAGATGGGACAGGGCTATAAATCAGGGGTCACTAATCTTTTTAGACCCATGCGCACATATTGATTTTTGAGTGAGTGGTGTGAGTGCTACCCTCTCTTCTCACTCCCCTCACTGAGTTCTGCCCTCCACCCACAGCAGACTGAAAGAGTGCACATGTATTGCTCTCTCAAGGAATCTGGGTAGAACAACCCTTGGAAAACACATAGAGGTGAAAGAGGAAGTGGGAAAGATTGTCACTCTTCCAATTTCCTCCTTCAGTTCTACCTACTTTTCAAGGGTGAAAAGGACAACCACTTGCAACACCTCATAGCCAAAGAGGCATTGATGAGGTGGGGTGGCTAAGGGGCTTTGTGAGCCTTGTAAATCATGCTCACCAGCGGGCTGTTGCCCAAACTAGCAACCCTATATGAAATTCTCCACCATAAATAATTAGGATCACTTACACATAGATGGAGGTGTACCTAGGGTCTTATTGCACTGTTTCGGCTCCCCTCCCCCAGAAAACCCCCAAAACACTTCTCTCATGTTGGATCTCGCCATGGCATGATAGGAACAATGCCATTAACATCATCATCATCATCATCATCATCATCATCATCATCATCAAGTTTTCCTTTGTGGCTAGGCATTCATGTCCCATTTGGGAAGAACAATGCACACGTCTGAGCATGGCCATGTCTACCTAGGTGAACTCACTACATAATGCGTCCAAGTGACAGCAAACATTGGCAACTGGCACCGCATCTATCCCCGAGTCAGGGCACAATTTGCAGCAAGGCAAATTGTTGGAATTACGTTGCAAAAGGAATGCTTCACATTTCATTTTCTCAGATTGTGTTCCTTGCTCAAAGCATTGCCATGGCAATAAAACATAGTTCACGTAATTTGGTGGTTGCGGAGCCTTGAACAAAACAGAGCTGTGCTAGCAACTGTGCCACAACAGAGTTATTTCACACCCTAAAGGACCATGGTAACTCGGGACCCTCCCTGGTTGTTCAGGAAGGGCATCCACAACCAGCATATTTGCAGCTATACGTATGGCCCACACATTTGCTCTAGCCTCTTAATCTAGAAATAATATGATGTAACAGGTAAGATGTTGCAACTAGAATGCAGAGGCCCCATGTCAGGATTCCCAAGCACTGTGGCTGTGTACGCACCCTACGTTGCAGGAACATTCAAATCGCATTTTCACCTTCCCTCAAAGAACACTGGGAACTATAGTGTGTCAAGGGTGCCAGGAACTGCATCTCTGTGAGGGGGGAAACTACAGTTCCTAGGATTCTTGAGGGGGAAATGTGTGCTTGAAATGTACTTGAACTGCATGATGTATACACAGCCTAGGAAGCATATTGTCAGGAGGCCAGGTTCCCAGCTTGATAACACAGTAAGCGTAGATAATTAAAAAGGAGGATTTATTGCAAAAACAAATAGATAGCTCTGGACGGCTCTAACAAAACCTCCGCCATCATTACTCAAAATGATCCTTCTTCAGTATCTACAGAATATATTGAACCGATGCCCCTTGTGTCTCGTTTTGCTTCCTGTCTTGAAGCCCTCCCATTCACCGACTCCTAGGACAGATTGGATTAGTGCCAACCACTTCCTTTTCCAATGAACTGTCTCCTTATCTATTCGAGCCCATTTGAGCTTCTGGAGAGCTTTGGCTGTGTTCTAGCCTGCTCCCAGCTACTTATCAGCTCGCCCATCAAGGTCAGGAAGAGCCGAATTCTGCAGCTGCCAGCTCTCCCCTGTCTGTCTAACATCAATGCCTCCCTGTTTCTGGCTGTTTTCTGCATTTGGCTGCAAACCTTTGCTTGGAGCTGGCTCATTCCTGACACATATAGGGTGAGCTTCTGCAAGAATAGAAGCAACCCAAAGTGCTCACAATGGAGATGCCTGCTAGGGCTGATGGGAGTCTACCAACACGGGGCGAAGGGAGAGCAAAGGTTTCCCGCACACTTGATCTGAAGTCTCTGGGTCAATGAAGGGGTGTCTCTATTTACAGTAGCAGATCTGGGGAAGAATTCTGATTTAGGAATGGCCGTGGAGACAGACAACAGGTACATTTCTGGAAGAGATGAAGCAGGGCTTTGAACTCTTGCAAGTCACTTGTACACACATTCCGGTTATGCCTCTAGGAAACAGGTTCTGCAAGTTTTTGTCCTGTTATGAAAAAAGGAACGTGCATGGAACCGAAAGCTTCCCTGGACTATTTGCAGCTCTCTTAAATGCTACTCACAGTAGATGTCATAGAACAACAACTCCCATCATAGATAAAAGAATCACAAGGGTTATCTGGTCCAACTCCCTGCAATGCAGAATTCTTTTGCCCAACATGGGGCTCAAACTCACAACCCTGAGATTAAGAGTCCCATGCTCTACCAACTGAGCTATGTTCCCTGATCATTGTCCATGCTGGCTGGGGCTGATGGGAGCTGGGAGTCCAACAACATCTGGACGGCACCAGATTGGGGGAAGATGATGCCCAGAATGTTCCATGGGGCGGAAATCCTGAAGATTTCCACAGCTTAAGAGCTTACTTCTCACACCAGCATAATCAACCCACCCCATCCATTGCCTAATAGCTGACTTTTTCCATAAGACCACAGGGTGATAGCCAACTAAGTCATACTCAAAGGAGACCCAGTGAAATATGTGCATATAAGCCCCCTCATTTCACTGGAATGTTGGATATAATCCATAGAAACTACTCTTGCAAGTTGTCTCGGTAAAACTTCTACACCTTGGAGTTAAACAAATGAGGAACTGATGCAGGTTTAGCAGTGTGATACAGTGCTGGAACTTTTAATTAAAACATCTGTTTAATGCTGTTTGTATTTTGATCTTATCTTTCCCGCTGCTTGAGGGTCACCATGCAAATATCACCAGGGAGCTTCTTCTAAACAGATTTTCTCAAGAATGTAAATATATTATTTCACTGGGTGGGTGTGCTACAAAAGATCTGCGGCTTCTGCTTGCAGAGAGGTGTTTGCTTTCGACGTTTTACAAAGGGGTTACATGTCTAATTTCTGCTGTGGCTGCTGCAAGGGAGGGCTGGGAAGAGGCAAGGTTTTGTTGAGTTTGGAAAGCTGTTCGGGATTGAATAGTGGGGGGTAAAGAGGAGCAGGCCATGGTGCCAGGGGTTGCCCTGAGGCAGGGTTGTGGGGGGCTGTGTGACCCCCTCAGGTATTGCTGAATGACAACCCCCATCATATCTGAGCATTGGCCATGCTGATAGAGTCGGAGTAGATGGTTCCTCAACTCTGTCTTAAAGTGCAACTGGGGGAAAACAAAATAAAATGACAGCAGCAAAAACAAGGAAAAAGAGAGGTTCAGCAACGATGTTCTTGGACTGCGGAATCACAAAATAAAAAGGAAGAACCGGGCCTAAGAGTTCTGCTGAGTGTATCAGATTTAAAACAAAACAGTTCACAACCCCTAATCCTTCACCAGATTGTGAAAGTGAATGGTGACACATAGAGGGCTTTACGAGGCCAGGAGGATGCATGACCTTTCAAAGCTTGCTTTTTCTAAGTAAACAAACCCCTGGCTATGCACAGATTTCAGTAAGGTACAGCCCTGTAAAATAGAGATTTTAAGCGGGAGACAGTATTATTTCCACAGTGCTTTGCAAAGTGTATCAGGCACCAGGGTGTTGTCGCCACGTTAGTTCCATAGAAGATGGCACAAAATGATGTCTTAAAAGCCTTTTTAATGCCTTATATAATGCAACTTCTGATGCAACGGGTGGAAGAAAATTAGGAATCTCTTAAGTAGGCCTTAGGGAGGTACAGCTGTGCTTCTTCCAGTAGGCTCCAATCTAGAGATAGGGGCAATTGTTAGGTTTTGCTTGAATAGAAACGTCTTAATTAACACTTTCTGAACCAATACACAAACTAAAACACGGCTATTGTTCGAAATTCACGCTTCCCTGAATTTTGCAGTGCAGTTTGCCAACCAGCCAATGTATTTAAACATGCATATGTTTTGGGAAGATGTGCATCAAAATTCACTTATTCATGAAAATGACATACAAAAATGTGTTATATATGGGGAAACTGCTTGCATAAGTGTATATACTGGTCAAAGCTGCATACAAAAATGTGTTTATTAAGAGGAATTCACACTAAAATGCTGATGAATTTAGATGGCAATTAATAATAAAAAAATCCATAGAAATGTAGATTACTAAATTTAATATTGGGGGGAGAAACTGAGAGAAGCAAAACTGAGCCCTCCCTCCCTACTCCACTCTTAATCATGTATACTCAGAAATAAGTCCCACTAAACTCAATGGGGCTTTCCCCCAGGTAAGTGGGGTTAAGACTGAAGCCTTAGCCCACCCACTAAATAGGAAGAGCATTATCAGCAGATCATCCCCAAAGGGGCATAGATCAAAGAATGGAGGCTAGTAATTCTTGTCTTCTGGCATTTCCGCTGACTCTTAATTAGAGCTACCCACTTATAACCAGGCATATTAGTAACAATCGGCCACTCTGTGTGCCAGCGGTGTAGGATGAACACAATACAAAGGGGCTTACTGAGAGCAAGCATAATAATGAGTGTCCAGTAAAATAATGTTTTGAAAATAATTAAATACTTAATTGGAGCACATATCTCTAATACTTAATGAAGGCTCTCTGTTATCTTGAAAAGAAATGTCAGTTTTCTGAGTAAAAATCTGCCTCGTACTTACACAAATTCACACTTGCTCACAGGTTGGTTTTTCTTTTCTTTTCCTCACTTCCTTGCTGTTGCCCTCTGCTGACTCCACAAGGCCTTTCTTCACACAGTTATTTTCTCTCTCTTTTTTGGAAATTAAGAGAGAGGACTTTTGCTCAGGCACCCCCCACTAAAATCACACGCAAAACAACCATATCTAACAACTTCCCCATGTATTATGGGTTTAACTATGGAAATTTGAACAGCCTCTAGAAAATGATTAATGTGCAAGACAAGCTGTTTTCAAAGGCACTCAGGATGTTTTTACCTGACACATTTTATGATCTTTTTGTGTGTGTGTGTGTGGCTTTATTATGCTGTTTTACTGTTTTTCCAGTGCTGGTTATTGTATTGTATAGTTGTGTTTCATTTTTCCTTGTGACCTGCCTTGGGAACACCACTGTTTCTGAAGGTAGTGTATATAATATTTTGATTACAACAGCAGCAACTCCGCCCTGACTTCACCGCTGCCAGATGGAATTATGTGAAGTTACAAACAGGGACTGCAACCCAATGTTGCAATGTATCCCCCACTTCCTAAGAGAGCTTTTGTTCAGGGGGGCTTCAGCCAGCCAAGAACAAGAGCCTTTTATGCTGCTCTGAGATGCTTGCAGGAAGCGTAGGATAAAAATGTAATTAATAAATACACTCAACTAGAGCAGCTTCACAGGAAGACTGCAGCACTGGAGTCAGGAATCCACCAG